>NC_090440.1:49726751-50044751 GCF_031143425.1 Pleurodeles waltl | reverse complement strand
TTCAGACGTGAGTATGAATAACAAAAATCCACTGACAACTGTACCTGTAGTGATAGAAATTTATTACCTTACGTCAGGTAATTAATAGTGAAAAATTAAGTAAACAGGTGAATAAGAAAATCGCAAATAAACAAAAGAACTGAGTCCCACACTATTACATCATAGTGGGAACACCAGTGTCAATGCGGCAAGAGTCACTTCCTCCTCCCACGCACACCACTGGGGTGCCCAGTTGACTCACTGGCACCCTGAATGTCACCCTCAGTGCCAGTGCTGTGCCTGGCACTGCGCCGTCTGATGTCTGAAGCAGGTACTTGCACACTACTAAGGCTCGAACTGACCTCAGTGTCCCCCAAGGCAACCTCACTGGGAGTGGCCGACCTCTGTCCCATGACTAGTTCAATCACATTAGTGATTTGGACAAGGACCTGGCCCACATCCCTGCTGGTGTGTGCAGCCTCCACTTGGGGCGCCACAGCGAGACGGGCGATGAGTGCGGTTGAGTTTGCCATCCTATTTGAGGACCTGCAGTAGTTTGCAAACATGGTTCTGAAGAGGTGTTCATGTCTGCGTCGACTCACCCTTTCGTGGAGCAGTTCCTCACACAGGTCACGCACTGCACTGGTAAGCTCCCTAGTGTCCTGAGAGTCCTGCACCTGTCCCTCACGCAGCTGGGTGATATTGTTGTTCAGGGTGTCAATTCGCCGATGCAGGCCAATCATATGTTTGTTGTGGACTCTCAGGTTCCTGTCCAGACTCAAAATTCTCCTGTTTTGCAGGTGCTGTTGCTGCAACATAGCAGCCTCAAGTCCCCCGAACAAGGATGAACCCTCAGCTGCCTCCTGCGGTTGCTGCTGGGACACTGTGGCACTTCTGCAATGTGCTGAATGACCCCTGTCCTCTGGTATCTGGCTGCGCCTATCTGGTGCAGATGGTGTGCTTGGCCCCTCCTGCTGCACATCGGAGTCACCACTGAGGTCTGGAAGTGGCAATGGCCTGGGCCTGCGGCGCACAGTGGAGACAATGACGGACCCACTGGTGTTGGTGTCAGAGGGCTGCTGTGTGTCCGTCTCCCCTACACACGGAATTTCTGTGGCTGCTGTGCCAGGCCCACCTGCAACAATATGCAGCATGTCAGTTCTGTATGTTACATTATCTGTCCAGAAATGGCAATAAAGCTACAGGTTATGCTCTACATGGTGTAGTGTGTGTTGTGTTACCTTGGGTGTCACTATGCTTGCTTACATTGTCATGCTACTGTCTGTACTAGTTTGTGGACCACAACTCCCATAATGCATTGTTGTGCTGCTTCTAAGATGTGGAGTGGACTACTTCACACACTACTTCACATTACATGCTAATTCCTAAGGGGCTTTTATGCATGCACATATTGGTTTCACACGACAACATTGCACTTACCTTGGCTGGTACTCGGTTGAGCGGAGGTGACTATATCTTTGACCCCTGTCACTGCTTCCGGGAGGAGTGTGGATTCCACCAGGTCCTCCAGTGGTGTGGCAGGTGGCTCGGTTGGTGGTCCTCCTCCTGTGCCCCTGGCCTCTGCAAGTCTTCTTGCCACCCTCTCCTTTGCCCGGGACCGCAGGTCTTACCAGCGTTTCTTGATCTCCTCAATGGAGCGCTGTGCCACTCCAATAGCGCAGATTTTACCTTGGATCTCAAGCCATAGCCTTCTCTTCTCGCTCTCAGGCACCTGGAGTGATGATTTGCCAAACAGGCGGTCATGGCTCCTCACCACCTCTTCTGTTAGTACCTCCAGCTCCTGCTCACTGAACTTGAGTTTGCGCTTCCCCTCCTGCTTCTCCTGTGCTGTACCTTGGGGCTCCATTGTGGCTCAGGTGTTTCTGCTCCTGCTGAGTGCTGCTCTATGTGGCTGGCTGCTCTCTCTCAGGATGCTGGTTTGGGTGTGGCACCTGAAACTGCCTGAGATGACTCATTTCCTGCTGATGAGTCATCAGGCTCCTCCAGGTGTGCATTCTCGAACTTTCTCGCATTTTGCGATTTTTTACCGAATCGCAAAAAAATCGCAAATTGCAAGAATGCAAATTGCGATTTGGTGTATGGGCCTCGCAAACCACAAATTGCGATTTTTAAGAAATCGCTAATTCTGAATCGCAATTTTGTTACATGGCCAATTGCGACTCAGAAATAGCGATTTCTTAAAAATAGCATTTTGCGATTCGCAGACCCCAGTTTTCATCCATCTGGCCCATAGTTACTTGCGATAACCATTATTATAACTGCTGAATTTCCATGGATCTGTGCAAGGAAATTCAGAACCTAACTATAACCTCAATGTAACCTTTGTTTTTTTAAGTGAATTTCTGTTTTTTTTATTCTGTTTCCTAACTATAATGTCCCTATAACTTTTCGATTTTTCAGTGAATTTCTTTTTTTAATTTTTTTCTTTAAATTACTATACATTAATTCAACCACCACCACACATGGCCTTTAGCGGGGGTTAACTTCAGGGCCTAGCCTGCAGCCGTACCCTGCAGCCAACCCCCTTTAACCATACCAAACTGTGCCACACACGGCCTTTGGCCATTCATGGTGGGGGTTTGCCACAGGGCCTGGTCTGCGGCCAACCCCCTCTAACCTCACAACCCTGCACCATGCACAGACTTTGGTTGTGTGCATAGGGGTTGGTCATCCCCCTTTAGCCTCCAAACCCTGCTCCATGTATGGCTAAAGGGGTTTGGAACTTAAAGGGGGTAAACATTAAATATACATATTTAGGGGCCGCACGGGCCCCCACATGCCCTGCGGACCACCATCTCCCCAGGGCTACCTAAAAAAGTGTTTGGGGGGGCCACACAAATCCCCCTCGGGCCTCAGGCACCACCCCCTCCCTGGGGCTACATAATAAAAAAACTTAGAGGACCAGGTTCCCAGGGACATCTGCCTTTCTGTACAACATTAGAAAAAATATATGGGCGGCTGCATGGACCCCTCCACCCGGACCTACACATAAAAACATTTAGGAGGGCCGTTCAGACTCCTGCAGGTCCCAGGGACCACCAACTCCCTGGTACATGAAAAAAATATATTGGGGGGTACACAATCCCCCCGACCCCTGGGGTTTAGAGACCACCACCTCCTCGGGGCTACATATTTTAAAACCCAGGGCCAAATACTTTTTTGTTTTACTGTAAAGTGAGAGGCCAAGTGGCCCCTCTCCCTAGGCCAATTTTGGCCTTGGAGACCCCATCCCCAGGGCCCAGACTTGTAATAAGGGCCTCAGTCTTAAGATAAAATCCTGAACCTGGTTGGAGTATCGGACTTGGGCACCATCGTGGTTCATCTAAAATTGTGTCTAGGTCTCACTCTAACGGCACTACCATTGGTGCTTTTCTTCTTCATGGTTTTTCTCTTCAATCTTTACAAATTCATATCTCCAGTTCTCCTTAATGGATTTGTGTTTTTTGGTGTTATTTTGATTCCTAAATTTTACTCTACTTTTCTTAATTTATGTGGTATTTTTTTTGTGTTGTGTTTTTGACTTTTTCAACTTCATTCCTTCTGAAGTGGATCTAATGCCTTGTGATGTCACTTCCTATGTCTGGAGTGAGGCCAGCTCATAAAGTGGATGACAGCCTAAGTAAGAAACCCTCCTACAAGTGAGGTCAAAAATAAAAGGAAAGTATTTTTGAAAAGAAGGAAAACCATTATTCCTAAAACGAATTAGAAGACCTGCGTGTCTTCTTGAATGAATCATTAAAGTTGCTGGAACAGGATACATTTAGTTTGGGAATGTAAGAATATCTCGCTGGATTACAAAACGATGACCGAGGCAAGACACAGAGATCAATGCTATTCATGCCTCACACCTGCAATCATTTATGAGTTGAATAGATGATGCCAACTAGCAAATGTGCCACAGTATATCTGCAGGGGGTACACTGTAATGTGTTTTGATGCAAAATATTCTGGACACATCTGCCACAGAAGATAAAAAAAAAGGCAGTACACGCTTTTAACACACTATGATAAAATAAAAGTGCCCAGTATATAAAAGCAGAAGAAATAAATATGGTTTTCAGGTAGCAATTAACAGCTATTATTGCAGCACATTCTAGTACAAGCTGGTTAGGTGGGTCATGGTTTAAACATTTGATTTTGGCGTCTGTGTTTGAGGGTCCTTCAGTACTCAATCAGCCTTTCATCCTTCCAGCGTTGAAATATTTAATACCATTAAGTTATACAATGATAACTCATCCTGTTTATTGCATGATGGAAAGCAAAGTTAGTGAAACAAACAGGATTTAATAATCAATTATGTCTTATAAAAATAGTTTCATCACTTATTAGTGATAGGAATAAAGCTTTCCTGCAGTGTTGCCATAATTGACTGCACAACAAGTACTATCATATATCAGCTCGTTTCCAATGTGGCCATCTTGGCAAGGAAAGTTAAGGTCGCTCTCATTTTAAAGGCAGGGACCTGAAAAACGTTTATGAATTTATTTCTATATGCACTGTCAAAGTACAATCCCATCAGTGGAAATATGGATTACTGTGCATCTTGCCTTAAACTTATATGGCACTTCTGTGGAGTTGTGGCTCTGAAGAGGACTTCCAACTCATGCTGGCTGCGGCTGGAGAGCAATTAAAAGTCACGTACAACAAGAAAGTTTGATTAGGAAATACTCAAATTCTTTGATGTGTGGTTTGTGAGCTCCAGATTCTATGAGGTCTTTATCGATTACCGGTCACAAAGTTCCCACGATCCACTGGTTAACTTTTCCTAGCAAGCTTGGTCCCTAGCAGGCAGTACACAAAATGTTTCATTGAAAGGTGCTGCGCTTGTGTTACATACTGAAGATACTTTACCTCATGGCCCAAGCTAGTTGAAGGCCACTGTAGGAAGCTGTCTTACAGCAGCACTGCAAATGGCCACCAGAGGGTGCCAGATTGCAAAAATGACCTCAAAAGTAGCACTGTTGCTAGCAAAAAAGTCAGCTCCTCCACAGCAAATTACTATTTTCATGAGGCACTGTGTCAGACACTGTTTAGAAGGCCACTTGGAGGACAGAAGTCAAAGGACCACAACTGTGGTGGGTGGGATTATTGGCTTCTGGTATCCTGGTGTGTGACCTATTATTGCTCTGCAAACTAAACTAAGGACACTCTTCTACACTTGTAATTGTCATTGTAATTGAAATTGTATTTATATAGTGCTTACTACCTCTGATGGGGCATCAAAGCGCATTTTTGGAGAGCAGCTTGCTACTCCAATCCCAAAAAGGATTAGTGGTGGATTGATATAGGGAAATATGAGTTAAATTGTGTGGTGAACATGCAAGTTTATCAGTTGAATTGATTATGATAAGCATCTAATCAAATACCTTATATGAAAACTATGCAGTCACCTATATACATGTTGAACATTATATATATATATCAAAACAAATCCCTTTCAGGGTTGGAGTGACGCATAAATTATGCAAAAAAGAAAAGAGAACTTTGCGTAGTTCCCAAGTTTAGGTGGAGAGCAGCTCTAGTAAGGAGCACCCTGCAACACAAGCGACACTCTAGATTTGCTCACCTCAAATGTCTGTTTATCTAGCAAAGTTTTTAAGCATAGGATCAGCACAGTGCTAGCCACGCCGAGCTAGATAGGGACAAAGGCCCTCATTACAACCTTGGTGGTAAATCCCGCTTTCTGCCGTGCTGAAGACCGCCAACATACCGCTGCGGCCGCGGAATTCCGCTACAGGTATTACGACCCACAGCTCGGAATCCGCCACAACACAGACACCCACACAAGTCCGCCACACCAAAGGTCAGTGATAAACTGGCGATACCAAAACCAACACCGTCACCCTAACAGGAATATGCCCACACTATCACGACCCACAAATCAACGCAGCGGTCTTGTAACCGCGGTAATCCATTGGCGGTACACACCGCCGCACTCAAAATACAAACACACTTACAAAACACAACCACATTGGACAATTGGAAAAACATACACCTGATACACATACACACACCACACCCACACACCCAATCCAATATAAAGCACACACCCACATCACCCACAAACCCTTACAACCAAAAATTTGAAAGAAGGCCAGAGAGAGAGAGACTACTTAACACAACACCATCACTTACACAACATCCACGCACCTCAAACAACACACACCAACACATACCCTCACACATCACAACAGACACCACCTCACACATCACCCACACCACATCATGGCACCTCAAAGACACCCCAGGTTCTCTGAGGAGGAGCTCAGGGTCATGGTGGAGGAAATCGTCTGAGTAGAGCCACAGCTATTCGGATCACAGATGCAGCACACCTCCATTGCAAGGAGGATGGAGCAATGGCGCAGAATTGTTGACAGTGTTAACGCAGTGGGACAGCATCCAAGAACACGGGATGACATCAGGAAGAGGTGGGACGACCTACGGGGGAAGGTGCGTTCCGTGGTATCCAGACACCAGATTGCTGTACAGAGGACTGGCGGTGGACTCCCACCTCCTCCCCCACAACTAACAACATAGGAGGAGCAAGTCTTGGCAATACTGCATCCTGAGGGCCTCACAGGAGTAGCAGGAGGACTGGACTCTGGTAAGACATATCTTTACTACTTTATCCCCCACACCCCACCCGCATGCCATCACCTACCGCCACCCTTACCCTCACACCCATCACCCCAACAACCCACAGATACCCCACTAACACAACCCACACATCCCAAAACCAAGCCCTGCATGTAAAACCAATGCATGGACACCCATCACCAAAGCATGTCCAGTACAGAGACTCACTTATGCCCCAAAATCACCAATTACACAAGGACTAAGCCAATAATGCAAGCACAGGAATAGAGGGTCACTCACCCATTGCACAAGATGGCACACACAGATACAATAACTATGCATTTACACCCCAACAGGACCCATACCCAACGTCACCGGACAGGAGGTGCCAGACATATCCAGTCCCCCACAGAAGAGACCCACAGTGATGCCAGCAGCTCTGCACGCCTGGATCAAGATGAATAGCCCGGCCCATCAGGGACCTCGGGACAGTCGGTTCCCCTGACACAGTCACAAACCACCACTGAACCTCCCCCCTCAGGAAACACCACCACAGCGCCCATCCCTCTGTCCCCAGGACATGTCTATCAGCAGTGTGTCCACCACTACAGGGAACCTTGGCAACCCCACTAGGACGATCGGGGACCTAGTGGCAGTGGGCACACGGTTCAGGGGACAGAGGCACAGGATAACAGGGAAGCTGGGAGGACTGCTTTGCGACAGGGGCAGGACAGGCCCAGGGAACCCACTCTCCATGGGGCACGCTCCAACATCATGGGAGCTTATCACCATTCCCAGGAGACCATGGGCACAGTACTGGCCAAGTTTCAGGAGACCCAGCGGCTGCAGGAGGAACACTACCTGGGGATCAGGGAGGATTTGAAGTCCATCAACACCACCCTGGTCACCATTGCAGGGATGCTGGCAGACCTTGTCAACACCATGAGGGACACAGTGGCACACAAACGGGCCCCTGACACTAGCCTGGACGATGAACAGCCCTCCACCTCCGCCGGCGCTAGTGGACAGAAGGCACCGCCACAGGACCAACAGGCCACCAGCACCCCACCCTCTGCAGAAGGAGAAGCAGCCCGAAAACGGTCCCTGAGATCCAGGAACAAGACAGAGCATTGCCAAGACCCCCGCCAGGAAATAAGACCCTCCTGAATGTCACCCTTCGGTCCCACTTTGTCACCCTGTCCACCTTAAACTGCCATAGCTCCACTTCCTATGCCCCATTGGAAAATGCACCTGTGAGACCAAGAGACTGGACTCTGCCATGGACATTCCTCCACCATCACCCCAGCCCATTTCACACCCCCCTCCACTTATTTGCACAGAAATAAACACCCTTGAATCAAAAATCAATCTGGAGTCAGTGTGCTTTCACAAATGTGTAATTTCAATATCTACGGAATATAGCAATGTCAATTTACTTGTTCACATACCAATGTAACGCAGCTGTAGGCCAGGAGTAAACATAGCAGAGGGCACAAAGTGGGACCCAGATCTGTGAAATGGAAAGTCAAAGTGACAAGTCAGTGTCCATACACTGAGTGAAAATGACAGACTTATGCTTTCTCCAACAATAGTATGAGATGTGGGAAGCAGTGACATCTTCTTACCTGTGTCTCACTGGAAGTATTGCAAGATGATGTTGTTTCGGTTGTCGATATCCTCTTCTTCTGCCTTCTCTTCTTCACTGTCCACAGGCTCCACAGCTGCCACAAGACCACCATCTGGCCCGTCTTCCTGCAGAAAAGGCACCTGCCGTCGGAAAGCCAGGTTGTGCAGCATACAGCAGGCCACGATTATCTGGCACACCTTCTTCGGTGAGTAGTAAAGGGAACCACCTGTCAGATGGAGCCACCGGAATCTGGGCTTCAGGAAGCCGAAGATGTGTTCTATTATCCTCCTTGTTCGCCCATGTGTCTCATTGTAACGTTCCTCTGCTCTTGTCCTGGCATTCCTCACTGGGGTCAGTAGCCATGAGAGGTTGGGGTAACCAGAGTCACCTGCATTTGTCGAGGGACAACTGTTAGACATACACTAACCCTTAGGGACAACCCCATACCCAGACACCTATGTCAACTGTATTGGGACCTTGGCCTCACCTATTAGCCACACACGGTGGCTCAGGAGTTGGCCCATCACATAAGGGATGCTGCTATTCCTCAAAATGTAAGCGTCATGTACAGAGCCAGGATACTTGGCATTCACATGGGAGATGTACTGGTCTGCCAAACACACCATCTGCACATTCATCGAAGGGTAGCTTTTCCGGTTTCTGTACACCTGTTCATTCCTGCGGGGCGGACAAATGCCACATATGTACCATCAATGGTACCAATGATGTTGGGGATATGTCCCAGGGCACAGAAGTCACCTTTCACTGTGGGCAAATCCTTCACCTGAGGGAAAACGATGAGTGGGAAACGATGAGGCTGCTCATGTGTTTCAGCAGGGCAGACAACACTTTGGACAACACATTAGAGAACATTGGCTGGGACATCCCTGATGCCATGGCCACTGTTGTTTCAAAAGACCCACTGACCAGGAAATGGAGTACAGACAGGACCTGCACTAGAGGGGGTATCCCTGTAGGATGGCAGATAGCAGACATCAGGTCTGGCTCCAACTGGGCACACAGTTCTAGGATTATTGCACAATCAAGTCTGTATGTGATTATGATGTGTCTCTCTTCCATTGTCAACAGGTCCACCAGGGGTCTGTACAGCAGAGGATACCACCAGCTCATCACCTGCCCCAGCAGACGTGCCCTATGGAGGAGAACAGCGAGCAGAGAGTCATCCAACACTGAGGTATCACAATGTGTTATTTGCAGAAACGTTAGTAATCCGCAATGTGCCGGTATCTGTCTGTATTCCCAGCCCAGATAGGTGTGACGCAGTTTTCATCCATCCCATGTGGCCCCCTGAAATGGCGGCTGCCTGACCTGTAAGGGGGGACAAGGGGATATGAGGTAACTGCGCTGGCGTTGTACACCGTCGTGGTGGGCAGTCGAAGACCGTGTCGCAATTCTGCATTGGTTAACATTGGGCCCCATGGGTCCCAGGAGCCAATGACGATGTACGACGGCGGAGACGGTACACACCGCCGTGGGCGTGACTGCCATTTTCTGTCTGTTCACTCACTTGATACCTGACCTTCAACAGGAGAGGACCTACACTGCAAGTGCTGCTGTGACCTGTGTCTGGAAGCGACAATGGCTACAGTGTCTGGGGAAAGGGCCACTGCCTTCAGTTCAGAGAAGTTGGAGAAACTAGTGGATGGGGACCTCCCCCAGTACACGCAACTGTACGGTCCTCCAGACAAACAGGTGAGTACACTGTGAGCATGCTGCATGGGCAATGCCTGCTTTGAGTGGTATGGATGGAAGATACATGGGGGGGGCTGATGCCTGCATGTGCGGATGGTGAGTGTATGTGTGTGTCAGGGCATGGGTGGGAACTAGTGGGCAAGAGTATGACGGTCCGGACGGGTGAGTAATTTCCTTTCCCCCTGTACCATTCCTCTAGGTCAGCGCCAACCAGAAGAATGGTATTTGGCGTGCCATCACCAAGGACGTCCGGACCCTCGGGGTCTACCACAGATGGAGCACCCACTGCCGTAAAAGATGGGAGGACCTGCGCCGTTGGAGCAAGAAGACGGTGGAGGCCCAGCTGGGGACGGCCTCCCAAAGTGGAAGGGGTGCCTGTCGCACCATGACCCCCCTGATGTCCCGGATCCTGGCGGTGGCCTCTCCGGAGTTGGATGGGCGCTTGAGGGCATCACAGCAGGCACAAGGGGGTGAGTACACTCTCATTCAGCTGACTCTGTGCGCATTACGAGGTGTCTGGGTGGGGGAGGTGGGCAGTGGGTTCCCCTGGGCCAGGGTGAACTTGGTAGGCAAGGTCCCTTGTGGCACACACACCCAGGTGAGGGAATTGTACCGGCCACACTGCACGTGGAGCACTCTGGGCACCATGCCCCCTCCAGAACCAGTTGGGAGATACATCCACTACCTCAGTCCTTGGCAGGATGAAGCACTCTGGGCACCATGCCCCCTCCAGAACCAGTGGAGAGATTCATCTACTACCTCAGTCCTTGGCAGGATGAAGTACTCTGGGCACCATGCCCCCTCCAGAACCAGTGGTGAGATACATCCACTACCTCAGTCCTTGGCAGGATGAAGCACTCTGGGCACAAGGCCCCCTCCAGAACCAGTGGAGACTGTTATCCACTTGAGAGACTGTGGCTTTGCACTCCCCAGAATAAAGCAGTGGGCAAACCACCCACTAGAGAGACTTGAGAGACTGTGGCTTTGCACTCCCCAGAATAAAGCAGTGGGCAAAACACCCACTGGAGAGACTTGAGAGACTGTGGCTTTGCACTCCCCAGGATAAAGCAGTGGGCAAACCACTCACTGGAGAGACTTGAGAGACTGTGGCTTTGCACTCCCCAGGATACAGCAATGGGCATGGAGCCCCCTCATGCAGCAGTGGCGTCGTGCGTTCATCTGGCTGAGGTGCCCCACCTCACCCTCAGGTGCCTGTATTTTTTCAATCTGATGCCCCAGCAGTGTTCTCTCTGTTTCAAGTCAGGTATCTTGTGTGGGCTTCGCCCATGCATTTTGGGACCAGTGGTCCACGGACAATGATTGGTACACTATGCGGACTTGTGTAGTTGGTGTACATATTTGTATATACAGAATTTAGATTTCTGACTATCAGATTTTTCATGATTACAATCGTTACAATCATTTCCTTCTGTCCTTGCGTTCTTCCAGGGGGTGCGGGGTGTATATGTAATGTTGCTGCATGTATTTGTGTGTATGTTGTTGTGGGTAAGGGTAGGGGTGGGGGTATTGCGTGTTACATGTGTGTGTGTCACTCTCTTTCCCTTCCCCCTTCCCCTGTGTTGTAGGTGCAGTACTCATCGTGGTCGGCGACAGCGTCTGTCCTGCTCCTGATAGAGCAGGAGGAAGAGCAGCATTGGTAACACCTGTAGTTTGGGCTCCATTGCGTCCTGGTTCCTCGTTGGGTGTTGAGAGGTGAGTGGTTTGCCTTCTGTGTACTGTTTCCGCCGTGCTTTTGATAGCGTTGGTTCCGCCCCGGAAAAGGTGGCGGATAGGCGTGTTGAAATACAGTGGGCGGTACTTTGTCCTCCGCCAGTCTGTTGGCGGTTACCGCTGCGGTGTTTGTTTCTACCGCCGTGGCGGTCAGAGTGTTAAAGTGGCTGTCTATGTTGGCGGTTTCCGCCATGGTCGTGATTCCATTATTTTTTCCGCTGGCCTGTTGGCGGTATTACCGCCGCTTTAACACCGACCGCCAGGGTTGTAATGAGGGCCAAAGTCTTTTGCCATTTGTACAGCAAAATCTTTAAGCATAGGATTGACACAGTGTCATCCTCGCCGAGCTGTAAAATGACAAAAGCCATTCACCACTCCAGGCACAGTATTACAGCTTTGGACTTGTAAAATACCATCCAAGCCAACCTGGAATGAGTAAAAGCAACCCCTGACACATGTTTCACTCTCATTAGAGCTCTTCAGAGAGGTTCAGCTTTGTCAAGACACAAAGGAGCACCCAGTATAAATCAAAACAAATCCCTTTCAGGGTTAGAGCGACACTCTAGATTTGCTCACCTCAAATGTCTGGATAGGATTGACATGAATGGCTTTTGTCATTTTACAGCTCGGCGAGGATGACACTGTGTCAATCCTATGCTTAAAGATTTTGCTGTACAATGGCAAAAGACTTTGTCCCTATCTAGCTCGGCGTGGATAGCACTGTGCTGATCCTATGCTTAAAAACTTTGCTAGATAAACAGACATTTGAGGTGAGCAAATCTAGAGTGTTGCTGGTGTTGCAGGGTGCTCCTTACTAGAACTGCTCTCCATCTAAACTCAGGAACTACTCAGAGTTCTCTTTTCTTTTTTGCATATATATATATTATACCTACTGGCGGTTGTCAGTAGGTACTTAAAGTTAAGACCTAGCTTCCATAGAAAAAGCGTTTTTGACTTGTCTATATCTTTGGCACTGTTTGACAAATCTTCACAAATTGTTTTCCAAAAAAGCATCAAGATGGGTCTGGTTGTGCATGGCAGGTTCATGGATGATCCATCAACAGGGCCGAGAAAATGGGGGTGGGGTAAAAAAAAAGTGTGTCCCATGTTAATTTCCATAGACGCTTTAAACATGCCTGCAGCCCGATGGATGGAATTACACCGAATTTGGCACAAAAGTAGCTTTTCGTCCGCAGAGCACTCTTTATTTTATGTGGTGTAAATCTGTTTAGTAGCTTCTAGACATTAAAGTGAAAAGAAATTTGTATAACTAGAACTGCGGATCCAGGGATATCTCCTGCTGAGATCTGGTTGGCTTCCAACACAAGTGTTGGCAGCCATTTTGGGACTCGGCTTCAGCTGAGTCCTTAAAAAAGTGAAAAGAAAATGGTGCAGGGTATGTTTACCCAAGCCTCCTAGCCTTGGTCCAGGGGTTCCCCTTGAAACCCCATGGCCAAATAGCATTTTTTTAAAATCATGAAGAAATCCACGGCTGTATCCAAGGGTTTTGCCTTGATTTAAAAAAATGTGGTCTCCCAAGCTACTAAATGCTTTGACCCCTGGGTAGGCCAGGTGTAGGGGCATTGCAGGCTAATAGTAGGAGAGGCGCACAGTCCCCCCCTCCTAGAGCTTTTAGTAGCCCCGGGGAACAAAACCTCCCCGGGGCTATAATTCAAAATATGTGACGGGGCACCTGCCCCCAGTGCCCTGGGACCACCACCTCCCCAGGGTTTGATATTCAATAATGTAATGGGGGGTCCAGCCACCACCGACCCAGGGGATTATGTATAAAAAAAGGGGGGGGTCCTGCAGACCCCCATGGCCCCGGGGACCGACACCTGCCTGGGCTACAAAACGAATGACAGTGGGGATCTTTGCAAACCCCAGGCTCCAAGGACCAGCACTTCTCCAGGGCAAAATAGAAAAATGGAGGGGGGCTGCTCAGCTCCCCCCTCTTGAAGCAATACATGGCTCCTGCTACCTCCCGAGGTGCAAATCCTTGGAAGGTATCTATTTGCTTTTGCTTGGGATGAGCTCACAGCTCTTGCCATGTAAAAGCAAGCATTCCGCTTTCAGCAAGCGGGAGCTTTAAAAATGCTGCCACTTGCTGAAAGTGGAGTTTTCATCTCTTTCCCTGCCTGGTAGCATGTGAGTAGGAAAAACATTTAAAAAATTGCTCCCACACGCAGGGAGCTGCTATTTGTAGCAGCTCCTTGCGTGCAGGAGCAATGCCAGCTTCCATCGGTGGGACTGTGGGGGTCTTGAGGCTTCCTTGCGGTCCCCATAACTTTATACTGGGTGCCTCACTCGTGGTGGCGGTCGGACTGCCGCCAAAGCAGCAGTCCGGCCTCCACATTATGACCGTGGCAGACCCACCACGGTTCGACTGCCGGCACCGCCACATTGCCGCCAGTCGACAGCCTGGTGGTGCCAGCGGTCTTAATCCACCAGGGCAGCGCTGCTTGCAGCGCTGCCCTTGGGATTACAAGTCCCCTCACTGCCAGCTTTTGCATGGCGTTTCCACCGTAATGCAGAGGCTGGCAGAGACGGGGTGCCAGGGGCCCCATGGGGGCCCATGCATTGCTCATGCACTTGCCATCGGCAGTGCAGGGGCCCACATGGACATCCCCGTTGCACTTTCCACTGCCTGAATTAAAGGCAGTGAAAAGTGCGATAGTTGCTGTTCCACCCGACGCACCGCAACATTGCCACCGGCTTGATTACGACTCGGCATCAATGTTATGGCCTGTTTCCTGCTGGGCCAGCAGGAAACTCATAATAGGGCCAGTGGGTGGAAAACCGGAGTGGCCGTTTTCCGCTCTAAAGAGTTTGGCAGGTAGCCTCCACCGCCCACCAAACTTAAAAGGAGGGCCTTAGTCCCTGAAATGGAAGTCAAAATCCTTCAGTGACGTAAGGTTGCAGGTTGTGTCCGAGAAGAGTTCCATGAGGCTGGATAGCCATTGGATGAGGTGGCCCTGAAGCCATAGGTTGAATAATTTTTGTGCCTTCACCCAGTAAGGGTTTAGTCTCTTTTTCAGAGTTCTGAATCCTCCACAGGACAAGTTTGTAGACTGTATCCAACAAGGAGTTCCACAAGGTTGGATATTTTCTTGTAAAGGGCCCACGGAAATGGATTTGCTGCTGTGAAGAAGCTCCAAATGGGAGAAACCTATTTCTTTTCTCCAGTGAAATGAAGTCTTAGGTGACTTGGCTTGACCTGTTGGTCCTGGTACTCCAGAAGTCTGGAAGTACAACACTTTTCTGAATCTCATCTTTTAGAGGTTTTAGCAGAAATGCAGTTAGATACAGCCATGTGTCCCAGGACCCCGGGAAGAGCACTTGGCAGGCAAGACTTATTCCAGCAGAGGTCATCAACAGGGTCCAGTCTAGGTTCAGTTGCCAAGTGACAGTTCATGCAGGAAAAAGGTAACTTTCTAAAAGTAGCTTTCCCAAAATATGTAATAAACATCCAACCTCATCAGTGAATTAGGTTTCTAATAAATATTCAAATAAGTCCAAATATGAAATTTCTAGGTGTTTCCTAACCAGAGTTAACATTATTATGGAGAGGAAATGAGAGCTGAGTGTTGTAAGACCTGAACTGGACTCTCTGAGGTACAGGATGTCACAGCATCACAGTAAAGAGGTTTGGAGCACAACTTATTTGGTGAAGTGAGTATCTGCACTTTAACTAGTTCCAAACAACCTTAGAACATTGTCCAAGAACCGAAGGAGAGAGCTCCATAGTACTGTGAAACCACAGTGGCCAGATGGACAGATGGTGGTCCAAAGCAAAAGTTGAAAACACTGGTTAAACTAGAAGGACCCTGAAAATCCGGGGAAAGAAAAGACCGGGAAACCTAGGGAACCGACAAGTAGAAAAACAACAAAGGTAAGGGATTGAAAACAGGTGTGAACAGGTACAAAGTAAAGGAGTCAAAACAACAGGTGTTGCCAGACAATAGTCCAGGTGTCCATGGAATCTCTGCTTCATCTAACCTGAAATTCACATAACAGGCCTGTAGTGGCTGGGGCACCATTTTATGGAAGCGACTCACAACATTTCTGTCCTCCATGATTTTAGTTTAATTTGCCCAATAGTCCACCTCCTCCACTTATGATGTTTCCTAACTCTCTTTTAGGCTGTTTTTCCCAGAGACCTGAAAAACACCACTTCCAGTAACAAATGTTCCTTTCACTTTAGAGGAGGTATCATTGGACATCTCTAACATCAAACCTGCTTACGATGATGACAACCTCCCACCTCGCCAAGCAAAGAACCTATTTGAAAAACTGCAGTATTGGTAATGCCGGGTGCGGTACTACAGCAAATATTGTGGTTTCTGTAATGGAGACTTTAGACTTCTATTTAGGCTTGGTGCAGATGAGTCTTTTTCTCCCTCCACCTTTTTCCCAGCCACCATTTGAAAGCGGGGTGCCAAGGGGGGCGTACCAACAAGTAGACATTAGGACACCTCCACTCCCACACCAGCCCCTCAAAGATCTAGCTTGTCAGAATGGAGGGGCATTGGTCATCACTCGTGACCTGGCCAGGTTATGATGGTAAAAGTGAGACAGACCTGCCAACTGTCAACTGGTGACAGCCAGACCACTTGTCATCCCTAGGATGAAGAAAGTCCTTAGAGATCTTCTGCAGGTTTGGGTGATGCATGAAAACTCATTGAACCCTGCAATATTACATTACCTGTAAAACTACCCCTTGCAAAAGGGAAATTCCAGGAATTTCTGTGGCAACCAGAGAATATCCAGGCTGGCACACCTCATACTTGATCATCTTAGGACAGCAGCCTCCTCCCTATCCAAAGGTCCTGGTAGACTGAGCCTTAAGATGGTCACCCCTAACTTTTTGACTGCCTCCCTCCATTTTTTAACACTGTTTTGCTGGTTTTAGGACTCTTCACACTTTACCACTGCTATCCAGTGCTAAAGTGCATTTGCTCTCTCCCTTAAAACATGGTGACATTGGCTCATACCAATTGCCATATTTACTTTACTTGTAAGTCCGTAGTAAAGTGCACTACATGTGCCCAGGGCCTGTAAATTAAATGCTACTAGTGGGCCTGCAGCCCTGATTGTGCCACCCACCTAAGTAGCCTTGAATCATGTCTCAGGCCTGCCACTGGAAGGCCTATGTGTGCAGTTTCACTGCCACTTCGACTTGGCATTTAAAAGTACTTGCAAAGCCTTAAATTCCCCTTTTTCTACATATAAGTCAACCTCAGGGTAGCCCATAGGTAACCCATAGGGCAGGTAGCTGTGTAGGTAAAAGGCAGGACATATATCTGTGTGTTTTATATGTCCTGGTAGTGGAAAACTCCTAAATTCGTTTTCCTCTGCTGTGAGGCCTGCTCATTTCATAGGCTAACATTAGGGCTACCTCATATACTGTTTGAGTGGTAGATTCTGAAAAGAATGGGGTAAACAGGTCATATTTAGTATGGCCAGAAAGGTAATACAAAATCCTGCTGACTGGTGAGGTTGGACTTAATATTAGTATTTTAGAAATTCTACTTTTAGAAAGTTAGCATTTCCCCGCACTTAAGATCCTTCTGTGCCTTACAGCCTGTCTCCAATCCACATCTGGCTGGGCTGGTTGACAGCTAACACAAGATGCTCAGTCACACCTGCACACATCTTCATATTGAATGGGTCTTCCTGGGCTGGAAGGGTGGTGGGCCTGACACTTACATTTCAAAGGACAGTGGGCTGCCCTCACAAAATGGACTGCCAAACCCCCTACTGGGACCCTGACAGACAGGATTGTACTGAAAGGGGACCTTGTGCACTTCTAAGCCACTCTTTGAAGTCTCCCCCACTTCAAATGCACTTTTGGGTATATAAACTGGGTCCCTGAGCCTACCAACTCAGACACTTCTTGGGAATACATTCTGCACCAGAACCTGCAACCTGCTAGGAGAAGCTGCCCGGCTGCCCAAAGGACTCTTCTGGACTGCTTTGCTGTAAAGGACTGCTGCCTTGCTGTTGCCCTGCTGCCTTGCTGACCTCTGGCTCTGCCGAGAAATGCTCTCCAAGGGCATGGATTGAGCTTGCCTCCTGTTTTCTGAAGTCTCAGGGCCAAAAAGACTTCATCTCTGCAAAGAAACTCCTTGTGCGGAGAAACTCAATGCACAGCCTGCTGGAATCGACACACAGCCTGCCCAGCAGTGAGAAAATCCCTGCATCACCGAACCGGAACAACGCAGCCCAACTGCCCGAGTGGAGATCGATGCAGCGCCAGCATTGCGACCGGAACTTCGATGCACAGCCCACCGGATCAACGCATCGTGAGCCGGACCAACAAAGCCTGACTTCCTGCGAGAGGAGTCGATGCAGCGCCAGCCATGCAACAGAAACTGCCCTGCATCGCCCACCGGATCGACACAGCACCTGTGACTTCGTCCAGCACACCAAGGATTTCCACGCATCGTCCCTGGGCCTCGAAAGACCCCTCATCGCAAAAAGGATTCAAGCCTGTGAGCCGGAATTTGACACAAAGCCCTTGCCAGGTGGAAACGAATTGACGCATCATCTGTGTGCACCTGGAAATCCAATGCACACCCTTCATTTTCCACGCATCTCCTCCTCTGTGGTCTGCGTGCATGTAATGTTGATGCAAACCAGGTACTTTGTGCTTGCAAGAGACCATTGTTGCTTTTAAGAACTAAAGACTCTTTTTATCATTTCAAAAGTGACATTTCAACGGGTACTTATCAAATCTTGATCGTTTTGACCTGCATTTAATCAGATATATATCTTATATTTTTCTGAACCTATGTTGTGTCTTTCTGTGGTGTTCTCAATGTGTTATTGCATGATTTATTGCACAAATACTTTACACATTGCCTTCTAATTTAAGCCTGACTGCTCAGTGCCAAGCTACCAGAGGGTGGGCACAGGATAATTTGGATTGGGTGTGACTTACCTAGGCTAGGATTGTGGTCCGTACCGGGACAAGGGTGTATACCTCTGCCTGCTAGATACCCCATTTCTAACAGGTCCTAACATCTGAACACCATTTTCAAAGTGAGTTGTTTCCAGCTGCGCTAACCCTATAATGTCTGACTCCAGGCCCTGCAGGACTGCTGTGAGTGATGAAGGGGTACGCTCATTGGGCATTGCTTGCACTGCCATACCTTCTCTGCTGAAGTCCACCACCTCTCTGCCATTCTCCTGCCATGGACCTTCTTCCAATACTGTAGATATTTCTCAATGTCCCAGATCTTCTGTTCTTCATTTTGCTTTGAAGACTTAGAGGGGGTGTTTTTCCTGTCCCATCAAACATATGCCTCTCCCACCCTATTTAGATGTGTGGGACGCACCAGGTTGCTACAGGCGGATCTTGGTCTGCCCAACTGATGAAGACCTCTGATATGCTAGCTAGTGCCATAGTGCCAGGTTCAAGTCATAGTGACGCTAATGTAAGCTAGGGCAGCCTGAGTGATGTAATCAAACTTGAGCCCCTCCCCCCGCAAAGTTCATGGAAGGCCCCCACACCGGACTCACTCATGAGCTCTCAAGCCAGGATACTGCACTAAGGGGGCCAGTGCCTTTGGGAAGCCTTCCATGCCAAGCACTAGCTTGAAAAGCATGATGAACTCGGGAAGAGAAATCAGTTAATGCCCCTGACGTGCAGGAAGAAAAATCATTGCATGGAAGAGCCACAATTTATTTGTTTACCAGCACCAAACTTCCACTTTAGAGGATTCATAAAAACTTTGCAGACCGGGTGCAACAAACATGGATCTTTGCACAATTCACAGCCTATGCTGCAACTAAATCACCAGCTATTGCAAAGAAGGGATTTCCATGGTAAGCAGGCTTCCACCAGGGGACAAAGACCACAACCTCCACTAGCCCTGCAGCCTGGCAAGATGCACTCCAATTGCAAGATCTGGCCTATTTTAAACTGTTTTTTTCATTCTGAATGATTTATTTATGAGATGTTTACTTTTTATTGTGATCATATATTTTTTCTTTTATCCTTATTTTTTCCTATTTGTATTTATGTAGTCTTGTTTACTAATGTTATTTTTGTTCAGGCCCTCATCATCATTGGGTAGCACGCAATTGTTGTCTAAATAAAATAAATCAACAACCTCTGATCCCCAATATCCAGGTCAACATCTTACAAGGTAGACCCCATCCCATGCTCTGGCATCTGAATTGGTTCCACCTCTGTTGTAGGTTTAGTCAGTTGCATTCATAGTTATATTGCTCTGCGTGGATGGCAATATCTCCCTGAACTTGCAGCAATTTGTTTGATTGTGGCAGGTCATTCTACTTTCCAGAGTTTTATTAGTCGAAGTGCATAGAAAGAAGTAAAAATATAGATGTTATCGCCATAAATACATTTGGGCATCCCCACTAGTTGGCCAGACAAGAACAACGAGGGACATTATGCTTAAGGAAAACAACACGCAGAGAAGAGATCCGTGGATGGAGCCTGTGCTCCAAAGGAAATAAATCGACTGAGCCTAAAGTAGATCGATATATGTCAGTGATTTACGAAAAAAACAACTAAGCAGGTACCTTGACCTGGAAAGGTCAGGTTCTGGATGTCTCAGATCACTTCCATCCGCTGTAATATATGAAGCAGGATTTCCTCAGACTGAAGTTCGGCAATAAAGTTTGGAGCAGCCTTGACAAGATAAGGATGCTTACAGAATCGTTAGCCTGCAATAAAGCACAAAGTCTTACCTTTCTGAGGCGCCTTCATTCCTCTCCCTGACAAGCAATTATAGAAGCTGCTCTGTAATACAGGGATCTCTTTCTCTCAAGGTAGGAGCCCAGTCCCAGGCAGAGATAACTGAGTCACAGCCTCCTGGGCAGATGACAGCATATTATCCCCCTGAAAAGAAAGAAAAACAGAAAACAGACTCAATGCAAATTTTTCTCTGCAGTTACCCTAGTCCCCAGTGGGACTGATTTCTTCGTTCAAGGTCCTATTTAATTGCCAATGCCTTTACGGTATGTTGGTAGCTTCTCTGCACTGGCTCGTTTTGGGAATTTACCTAGAAGAACTTTAGTAGGACAAGAGCAAGCACAATCTGCACACAACCTGTTATTTGAAACATTTGTGTCCTGTATCGAAGTTAGCGCAGTACTCAAAACTGCAAGGATATGATAGCCCATACCAATGTTAACACATTAAAATGCCGTACACAAACTCACAATACACACCCGGCATCTGCCAGTGCTTAATTTGAGCCAGTGGTTTCCGGTGCTTGGCAACAAAACTTAAGTCTTAACACTAGCAGTGATGATAGTCCACCATATGGTGGCATTGTCTGTCCAATTTTGAGACATAAAAAGTATTTATTTTGTTTCTAAATGTATTGCTTTATTGAGTATTTATTGATTCAATTTCAATTACAAATGAATAATACCTTCAGCCCGCACCATTTTTATGGCGTTGTGTGACTTAGAATAGTCTGAATTGTCAGACTTGTAGGACTGCAGTAGTTAGTACTAGGGTTGGTGCTGTCTTTGGCAGTACAGGGAGGGTCAATGGGTGGTGCAAGCAGTAGTGGCCTCCTGAGAAGGGCCCTGGCACATAACTTGTTTACAAATTAAGCACTAAGGCCCTTATTACGAGTCTAGTGGTCCTGGGACCGCCAGACTCGCGGTGGCAGTCGGACCACCGCCAAAGCAGCGGTCTGGCATCCACAATATAAACGTGGCAGAGCGTCCGCGGTCTGACCGCCGGCACCACCAGGTTGCCACCGGTCGACAGCGTGGTGGTGCCGGAGGTCTTAATCCGCCAGGGCAGCACTGCAAGCAGTGCTGCCCTGGGTATTAGGAGTCCCCACGCTGCCGGCTTTTGCATGGTGGTTCCACCGCCATGCAAAGGCTGGCGAAGACAGGGTTCCGGGGGCCCATGAGAGCCCCTGCACTGCCCATTCACTTGGCATGGGTAGTGCAGGGGCCCCCATGGACAGCCCCAATGCACTTTTCACCACCTAAATTACAGGCTGTGAAAAGCACGATGGGCGCTGTCGCACCCGATGCACCGCAACATTGGCCCCAGTTCTATTACGAGTCAGCGTCAATGTTGTGGTCTGTTTCCTGTTGGTCCAGCTGGAAACTCGTAATAAGGCCAGCAGGCAGAAAGCCAGAGTGGCGGTTTTCCATCCTAAAGAGTATGGCGGGCGGCCTCCGCCAAACTCAAAATGAGGCCCTGAGTGTCTCAAACAGAACTCATATTCCAAACATTGAATTGCAATCTAAAGCTGAGAAGATTAATGTAAGCTTTGAATAGTGGAGTCAAATGCAGGTCCATGAGGGACCTTCACATGTAGGAGTTTCAGGACAACCTTTATAAGACAAATGCTAATGCAGTTGACCTAAATGTCAATCATCTACATCATCCTGACAATCTGGTATGGCTCTCTCCTCATTGTACGACAGCGGAAAGGGCCAGCAGAAGGACAGGGCAGAAATAGAGGGAGGATCATGTACCAGGCTCCACTTGCTTCAGAAACATTTATTTACAAAATATTTAATTGCAAGCAAGCTTGTTGTCTTAGAAAATAACGAGGCGGCTTGCCACCCCAGACCACTAGCTGTTGCCAGACTCAGGGGGTCATTCTGACCCTGGCGGTCAGTGTTAAAGCGGCGGCCAACCCGCCAACAGGCTGGCGGCCTAAAAATTTGTATTCTGACCCTGGCGGGAACCGCCAACACAGGCCGCCGCATTAACACTCCGACCGCCACGGCGGTACAAACAAACAGCGTGGCGGTCACCGCCAACAGGCAGGCGGCAGACAATGTACCGCCCACCCTATCAAGACTCACCAATCCGCCACCTTTTCCGGGGCGGGACCCCCGCCGATAAAAACACGGCGGAAACAGACATCTCCAATGGAAAACGCTTACCTCGACACACTCCACGTGGAATCGGAACAGCATGGAACCCGAACTCCACATCCTCCCAGCCATTGCCTTCCTGCTCTTCTTCCAGGATCACGAACCTCGCCGCAGACGACAACGGTGAGTACTGCACCTACGACACAGTGAGGGGGGAGGCAGAAAGGTTACGGGCACACACATACGCCACACACCCACCCCCACCCTCACCCCCACCGAAATACCTACACACCTATGCAGATAAAAAAGTCAGAGTGACACCCCCAACCCCCCCCCAAAAACAAAGACAAAAGGCAATGAATGTAAAAGTAGAACCATATTATTGCAACAATAAAGTATAGCGACCTTAGCAATATATGAAGAATGAATACACATCTAGAACTATATCCATACAAGTAGCAAAAGTCCGGCCCAGTCATTCAAAGTCCAAATGTCCGTGGGCCAATGTGCAGCAACACATGGGCAAAGCCCACACACAAGATCGAGTCCATTGGAGAGAACACTGCTGGGGCATCACTAAAATAAAAAGACAGGCACCTCAGGGGGAAGGGAAGGGGGGGCACCTCAGCCACATGAGTCCACGACGCCAGATCCACGAAGGGCCTCCATGCCCACTGTGCCATCCTGGGGAGTGCAAAGCCACAGTCTCACAAGTCTCTACAGTGGGTGGATTGCCCACTGTGCCATCCTGGGGAGTGCAAAGCCACAGTCTCACAAGTCTCTACAGTGGGTGGATTGCCCACTGTGCCATCCTGGGGAGTGCAAAGCCACAGTCCATCAGGTGGATTACAGAGACCACTGGTCATGGAGGAGGCATGGTGGGCAGAGTGCGTCGTGAAGGCCTGCCCGACACAGAACCGGGACTGCCAATGGGCCAGCGGTGCTTGAGATGAAGGGCCCAGCGGAGCGGCGCTTGAGATGAAGGGCCCAGCGGAGCGGTGCTTGAGACGGCGGTGCCCAGCGGAGCGGTGCTTGAGATGAAGGGCCCAGCGGAGCGGTGCTTGAGACGGCGGTGCCCAGCGGAGCGGTGCTTGAGACGGCGGTGCCCAGCGGAGCGGTGCTTGAGATAAAGGGCCCAGCGGAGCGGTGCTTGAGATGAAGGGCCCAGCGGAGCGGTGCTTGAGACGGCGGTGCCCAGCGGAGCGGTGCTTGAGACCGCGGTGCCCAGCGGAGTGGTGCTTGAGATGAAGGGCCCAGCGGAGCGGCGCTTGAGATGAAGGGCCCAGCGGAGCGGTGCTTGAGACGGCGGTGCCCAGCGGAGCGGTGCTTGAGATGAAGGGCCCAGCGGAGCGGTGCTTGAGATGAAGGGCCCAGCGGAGCGGCGCTTGAGATGAAGGGCCCAGCGGAGCGGCGCTTGACAGGAAGGGCCCAGCGGAGCGGTTCTTGACAGGAAGGGCCCAGCGGAGCAGTGCCTGACAGGAAGGGCCCTGTTCAGCGGTGCTTCTCACGGCGGGGCCCTGTTCAGCGGTTCTGGTCACGGCGGGGCCCTGTTCAGCGGTTCTGGTCACGGCGGGGCCCTGTTCAGCGGTGCTTCTCACGGCGGGGCCCTGTTCAGCGGTTCTGGTCACGGCGGGGCCCTGTTCAGCGGTTCTGGTCACGGCGGGGCCCTGTTCAGCGGTGCTCCTCACGGCGGGGCCCTGTTCAGCGGTGCTTCTCACGGCGGGGCCCTGTTCAGCGGTGCTCCTCACGGCGGGGCCCTGTTCAGCAGTGCTCCTCACGGCGGGGCCCTGTTCAGCGGTGCCTGTCTTGTGTTTCCAGTGAACCACACCTGGCCAATACTTGCCGCTCAGTCTGCATCGGACCTTTCCGTTGCGGGGCCCTCCTGTGATGGAGTCCTGGGGCCCTGGCTCTCCTCCGATACCCCCGGAATGGGGCTGATGGGGCCCTCATGGCCAGGTCGGCTGTTCCCTGCCTTTTGCTCCTTGCTGCCCTTGCCCTCCTTGGCAGACTGTCCGTGGCCCTTGGCTCCCTTACCCGATGTGGCAGGTGACGGTGCAAGGCTACCCTCCTTGGGGGCAGGCGTATCAGGCCTGTCGCGCCTGCCCTTCAGTTTTTTGCTCCTCTTCCCAGGGGGGGGGCTGGCTGTGCCTTTGCTGCTGGACGATGTCCCAGCCCAAGAAAAGGGTGGACTCCAAAAACCAGGCACGACGTTCTTGGGAGTTGCTGGGCTGGTGGTGGCTGATGTGTTTGTGGAACTCTTACGGGATGGAGGGGGTGGGTCAGGTGAGGAAAAGAGGTCCACTTTAGAGAGGAAGATTTTCTTTGGAGCCATGGGAAGGGTGGCTGGAGTGGGTATGGGAGTGGGGGAAGAGGATGTGGTTGTAGGAGAGTCAAGTGTGCTGTCTTTGGGTGCAGGTGCTTGGGCAGGAGGCTGACGTGAGGTGGATGGCTGTTGTTTGGGTGCCTGCCTGCGTTTGTGTGGTTGGGAAGCGGGGGTGACAGACACACTGGGAGAGGACACAGGGGACGTGTACATGGCAGTGGGGGTGGTGACTGCACGTGTGCGGACTGGTCTGGAGGGTGTGCTGGTGATGGGTGCAATAGCTGATGGTGGTGTGCTTGCAGGTGTGTGTGGAGACGTCACAGGGAGGGAGGAGGGAGACGAGGAGGTGGGGGACACAGAGAAGGTAGTGACTGTTGGCATGTCTGCATCTGGATGTTGCTTGGGTGAATGCTTGTGTGTCCTGTGGTGCTTATGTCTGGATGACCTGCCCTTGGGTGTTGAGGTGTGTGCAGGCTGGTCTGTAGGTGTGGATGGGATAGGCAGAGGAACAGGGGAGTGGGACTGGGTGGAGGGAGTCAGAA
This sequence comes from Pleurodeles waltl, assembly GCF_031143425.1. Lineage (NCBI taxonomy): Eukaryota > Metazoa > Chordata > Amphibia > Caudata > Salamandridae > Pleurodeles > Pleurodeles waltl. Next base: position 50,019,412 of record NC_090440.1, on the reverse strand, counting down.
GAGGGAGGCTGGAGACAGGGACAATCGCTGCCGTCAGTGCTGAGGCCAGAGCGTTGAACGATCGTTGATGGGCAGCCTGACCCGAATGAAGGCCCTCCAGGTATGCATTGCTTTGATGCACCTCCCTCTCCACACCCTGGATGGCATTCAAAGGGTAGACTGCCCAACAATGATGGTCCTCAGGAGGTCAATGACCTCCTCACTGAGGGCAGCAGGGGTGACTGGGGCAGGGCCTGAGGTGCCTGGGGCGAAGGAGATGGCCGGCTTCCTGGCCTTGTGGGCACGGGCCGAAGGCCGAGGGGCTGCTGGGAGGGCGGAGCTGGTGCGCTGGGTGGCGGCTGTACCTGTAGGATCGGTGGGCACGGATGTTGCCGCCACCTCAAGGGAGCTCCCTTCCGAGGACGTGTCGGTGTCGCTGACGTCTCCGCGGGTCCCCGTGGTGGAGCCCCCCTCGCCCTCCGTCTCACTGGTCATGTCGGAGTCCGTTGCATGGCCCTCCGGGGCCATGTGAGATGCAGCTCCCTCTTGCGCCGATGCCACTTCTCCTCCGCCTGATGATGCTAATGCACACATTCACAGAAAAACAAAGAAAATGGGGGGGGGGTGGAAAACATAAAGACAAGTTGAGTGCATGCATTGGGGACACCGTTGGCGGAGAGGACAGACACAGAAGCCACCTGCACTACGCTGCGCACTTGGGGTACACTACTCATTCACTGGGACATGCCCTACATGCCTATGGGCGACAACTGCCCACACAGTATACACTGGTCCATGAATCGCGTTACTAGGCACCCTACAGAGGTGGGGGGCGGGGGCACAGGACCATACCTCACGGACGGGCCTATCCTACAGAAATCGCCTTGGCCTAGGGATACCCACAGCCCTCCTCCCCCACCCAGGCACCTCCACTGCGCGCAAAATAGCTGAATGTGCTGGTACTCACCCCCTTGTGTCTGCTGTGATGTCCTCAAGCGCCCATCTAAATCGGGGTAGGCCACCGCCAGGATCCGGGACATCAGGGGGTCAAGGTACGACTGGCACCCCTCCTAGGTTGGGAGGCCATCCCCAGCAGAGCCTCTGCGGTCTTCCTGCTCCCGCGGCGGATGTCCTCCCACCTCTTGCGGCAGTGGGTGCCCCTTCTGGTGTGGACCCCCAGGGCCCGGACGTCCTTGGCGATGGCACGCCAAATGTCAATCTTCTGATGGGCGCTGACCTATGTGACATGTACAGGGGGGGAAGAGAAACATCATCACTTTTCTGCATGCTCGATGTGAGTGGCCCCCCCTCCCCAACCTTGCCATGTGGCACATGCTCTCATCTGTCGTGCCATGCATTCGTCATTCGCTGCCCTCCATCGTACATCCTCCCCACTCAGCCCAGGCATTGGGCACTATGCATTGCCCCCCGTGTACTCACCTGTTGGTCTGGAGGCCCGTAGAGTAGCGCATACTGGGGGAGGACCCCGTCCACGAGCTTCTCCAACTCCTCAGAACTGAAGGCGGGGGCCCTTTCCCCAGTCGCAGCAGCCATTGTCACTTCCAGACCGAGGTCACAGCAGCACTTTCAGTATAGGTCCTCTCCTGTGGATGCTCAGGTCTCGTGTGATCAAGCAGAGAGAAAATGGCGGTTACGGCCGCGGCGGTGCGTGCCGCGGCGGTGCGTACCGCGGCGGTGCGTACCGCGACCGCCGGCGCTCACTGCCATTGGCTCCTGAAACCCATAGGGTTCAATGTTGTCCAATGCGGCTTTGCGCCGCGGACTGCGACCGCCTACCGCCACGGTGTGCCACGCTTGCGCAATGACCTCACTTCACATTGTCACACTTCACAGGTCAGGCAGCCGCCATTTCAAGGGCCCACATGGATTCATTCCTACTGCGTCACACATGGCTAGGCCTTGCACCGACAATCATACTAGCCATTCAATCCCGAGAGATTCGTGTACTGTGCATGCTGTGGGCACTTACCTGTGGGTTGCTTGACTCTGTGCTCCATGTTGTCCTTCCTAGGCATCGTCCGCTGGGAATTGCGAGGAGACGGAGGAATCTTCCAGTGTACAGACCGCTGGTGGACCTGTCGACAATGGAAGAAAGACACGTCATACTCACCTACAGACTCAACCGTGCCACTATACAGGAACTGTGTGCCCAGCTGGAGCCAGACCTGATGTCACCCATCCGCCAACCCACAGGGATTCCGCCTCTAGTGCAGGTGCTGTCAGTACTGCATTTTTTTGCCAGTGGATCATTTCAAACTACCGTGGTCATTTCATCTGGGATGTCTCAGCCTATGTTTTCAAAGGTGTTGTCCAGAGTGTTGTCTGCCCTGATGAAATACATGCGGAGCTACATCATTTTCCCTGAGGTGGGTGACTTGCCTACAGTGAAGGGTGATTTCTATGCCCTTGGACACATTCCCAATATCATTGGTGCCATTGATGGTACCCATGTGGCTTTGGTTCCCCAAAAAGACGATGAGCAGGTGTACAGGAACCGAAAAAATTATCATTCAATGAATGTCCAGGTGGTCTGTTTGGCTGACCAGTACATCTCCCATTTAAATGCAAAGTTCCCAGGGTCAGTGCATGACGCGTACATCATGCGAAATAGCAGCATCCCTTATGTGATGGAACTGCTACAGAGACACCGTGTGTGGCTAATTGGTGACTCTGGTTACCCAAACCTGCCTTGGCTATTGACCCCAGTGAGGAATCCCAGGACCAGGGCAGAGGAACGGTACAATGAGGCCCATGGGCGTACCAGGAGGGTGATTGAGCGGACCTTCGGCCTCCTGAAGGCCAGGTTTAGGTGCCTGCATATGACTGGTGGATCCCTAATGTACTCACCAAGGAAGGTGTGTCATATCATCGTGGCCTGCTGCATGCTTCACAACCTGGCTTTGCGACGCCAGGTGCCTTTCCTGCAGGAGGATGGTCCAGATGGTGGTGTTGTGGCCGCTGTGGAGCCTGCGGAGAGTGAAGAGGAGGAAGACGAAGAGGACGACACAGACAACAGGGACAGAGTGATACTGCAGTATTTCCAGTGACACACAGGTAATAATCTACTCCTGCATTGTATTATATCTGTAACTGTAGTGGCTCTCTACTGTCTGACCTTTCACCCCAATGTATGGTAACTTAGTTGTGTATATCACTTCCTATTTCAGTGATCTGATCCCCACGGAGTGCCCTCTGGTTTTTTTCCCCATGGACTACCGCTGTGTGACACTGGTATGTTGTCATCACAATGTCACTAGAAATGTTTTGTTGGTTATATCGAATACATTTGGTTTAAATAAATAGATAGCAGAATCCAGTTGGTTAATGTGCAATAATTGTGTTTATTGAAGTTTTAAAATAGGTGTATAGTTCAAAAAGGGTGATGGGTGATGGTGGAGGCATGTCCATGGCAGTGTCCAGACTGTCGTTCCTACAGGTCCATTGTCTATATGCCTGTGGAAGGTGGAGCAGGGGCAGTTCAAGGTTGGACAGGGTGAACAAGTGGGACAGTGGGATGACATCCGGGGGTTTCCGTGCATGGCGGGGGTCTTGACATCCTACTCTGTCTTCTTCCTCGATCTCAGGCCTTTTTTGCGGGGTGGTTCTTGTTCTGCAGGGGGTGGGGTCCGGGAGGGCCGTTGCTGTTGTGTCGGGCCTCCTGACCACTAGCGCCGGCGGAGGTGGTGGGCTGTTCTTCCTCCATGCTAGTGGCAGGGGCCCTTTGGGGGGCCACATGGTCCCGCAATGTGGTGACAATCTGGTTGAGTGCCACCACGATTGTACCCATTGCGGAACTGATGCTGCGCAGTTATTCCCGGAACCCCATGTACTGGCCCTCCTGCATGGCCTGGATCTCCTGGAACCTGGCCAGGACCGTCGCCATCGTCTCTTGGGAGTGGTGGTACGCTCCCATGATGGTGGTGAGGGCCTCTTGGACAGTGGGTTCCCGAGGCCTGTCCTCCCTCTGTCGCACAGCAGCCCTCCCAGTTCCTCTTTGTTCCTGGGCCTCTGTCCCCTGGACGGTGTGCCCACTACCAGTGCCCCCAGGTCCCTGTTGTTGTTGGGGTTGTGGGTTACCTTGGGTGCCCTGTACTGGTAGACACACCGTTGCTTGACCTGTCCTGGAGACAGAAGCATGGGCCCGCTGGGTGGGTGCTGTGCTGGTGTTTCCTGAGGGGGGTAGGGCTGCTGTGGCCTGGGGCTGACTGAGGGTAACCGACTGTCCAGATGTCCCTGATGGTCCGGGCTGGTCATCAGGTTCTAGGTCGACAGAGCTGCTGTCATCACTGGGGGCCTGTTCTGGGGGTGGGATGGACAAATCTGGACCCTCCTGGCCGGTGTGTTGGCGTTCGGGCCCTGCAGGGGTAAAAGAGTATGGTTATTGATTTTGTGTGTGCCATGGCGTGCGATTTGTGGGTGCCCTTGTCCCCCAGTGCTGGCAGTCCCATGTGGGAGGAGTTGTGAGGGTGGTTTGTGGGGGGGGATGGGTATGTGCAGTGGTCATGCTTAGGTGATGGGTGTCCATGGTTTGTGTTGGCATTCAGGGGTTGGGGTTGGGATGGGTGGGTTGTGCTGGTGAGACATTAACAGGGAGTATGTGTGCTGGGGGGTTAGGGGTGAGGGTGGGGGTGTGGGTTGGCATGCTGGTGGTTGGGGGGGGTGAAGTAGTTGAGATTAGACTTACCAGAGTCCATTCCTCCGCCTGCTCCAGCGAGGCCCTCAGGATGCAGGATGTTCAAGACCTCTTGCTCCCATGCTGTGAATTCGGGTGGAGTGGGTGGGGGTCCGCCGCCAGTCTTCTGCACAGCGATGTTGTATCTTGACACCATCGACCGCACCTTCCCCCGTAGGTCGTTCCAGCGCTTTCGGATGTCTTCCCGATTTCTGGGATGCTGTCCCACAGCGTTGACCCTGTCAACGATCCTTTACCATAGCTCCGCCTTCCTAGCTATTGTGGTGTGCTGCACCTGTGTGCCGAAGAGCTGGGGCTCTACCCTGATTATTTCCTCCACCATGACCCTGAGTTCTTGGTCCGAGAACCTGGGGTGTCTTTGGGGTGCCATGGGGTGGTGTGGATGAGGTGTGGGGTGGTATTTGTGGTGATGAGTGTGGTGGTGTGTGGTGTTTTGGGCGTAGATGTGGTGTGGGTGATGATGTTGGGTTCCTGTGTTTGTTGTGCTTTGCGTTCCCTGTGCTCTCTCCCTGTGTATTGCGCCTTGTCTCTGAATTTCGATTTGTGGGGGTTTGTGGGTGATGTGGGTGTGTGTTTTATATGGTGATGGGTGTGTGGGTGTGGTGTGTGTATGTGTATCAGGTGTGTGTATTTCGAATTGTCCAATGTGGCTGTGTTTTGTAAAGGTGTGTGTATTTTGAGCGCAGCGGTGTGTACCGCCAATGGAATAACGCGGTTGAAAGACCGCCGCGTGGATTCGTGGGTCGTAATGGCATGGGCGTGTTTGTGTTGGCGTGACGGTGGAGGTTTGGTCATCTCCAGTTTATCGCTGACCGCTGATGAGGCGGCCTTCAGTGGATGTCAGGTTTTTGGCGGTTTGGCAGTTGTGGGTCAGAATGACCGTGGCGGTTTACCGCGGCGGTGTTATGGCGGCCTTCTGGCCGGCGGTAAGCGACTTTTACAGCCGAGGTCAGAATGACCCCCTCAGTGTTTCCTCTTTCCCTAGAATATATATTTTTTAACACTTAGAATCAAGTGCTTATTCCACCTGTCAAAAATGGCAAAAGCATCCATAAGGCCAAAGTTTCGCCCAAGGCTTCACAGGAACTCCTGACAAGCCTGACAGTGGTTATGTATGGTGTAGAATTTGTAAGCAAAGCATCAGACTTGTAATGTAAGCACACATATTTAATTCTTAGCACATAAGCCACATTGCAAATCTAGGGCAATGGCGCCGAATTTCAACCACAAGCATACGCCATGTTTCTTTCAACATTCTAACCAGTGAACTCATACACTGAGTACAGATGTCATCTTCTAAAAAGGGAACTAGCATTTGAGCTTACGATTCACATTCCAAATGTTAAACTCACATTCTGTGCATCGAATTACCTTTCAAATATTAATTACACCTTCCCATAAACATGCGCTAATTTTAAACCTCTAATTTAATTTTAAACCTTTCAAATGCATCTCTCAGTCCCAAAGGAACTATGATCGTATGTCAAGAGCGAATACATGCTAAGGTTATGTATAGGGCTCCCGGTTGTACAGTATTTATTTTTTCAACATTTCCTCTGTATTTACCCATGTTTAATTTTTGGCCATCTTATTAGTATCTATCCCTATTTATTTTGTATTTTAAGAATAAATGGAGTTGTTAGATGGTATATTTCCTCATTTATAAATTTAACAGCTTCAAGCACACCATACGAGACTGTTCCGAACTTTATTCACTCCCGTGTTTCAAACCTATTTTTTTTTTCAACCCAGATATTTGGATAGTCTTTATGTGCATCATATAGTTTCATCAATGTTTCATAAGTGATTTACTTTTCTCTGTCATATCCTCCTTAATGTAAACACATTATACAGTTTGTGTTTGTAAACATAATTTCTTATCCTTATTTTATCTTCCAAAGTTTTACAGTGTTCGAAATAATGCCAACACATGTTTCGTCATCACCGCCTGGGTAGCAGGTGACTTTTTCAGGGCTACAATAAATCCACAAACTAAATTAAGTATAGGGAGGAGCAATCCCATCTTGTGCAAACCTACCCATAGATGTAAATTCACCCATGATCTGAAGACATTTAAATTGTGAGCCACCACCAGGCTCACCCTTGTGACCAAAGTCTCCCATAATCGAAAACAAACTGAACTGTGAGTCACTACCAATCGGTGAAAACCTTTGGATCATTCTGATTCACACCCCCAATAATTGTACCTTCTCAAAGAAGACTTTATTCATGTGTAAAAGAAATAACATAGTAATTAGTAGTGGGAAGACTCAAAATTAAAAGGTCATGTAATGAAGCACTCCTGTCACCACAACCATGTTACAACAACATGCTCATCCAGCCCAAGGAATTACCCAACAGCATCTATGCGCACTCAATCATGCACAGTGCTTCCTACCCAGCATTCGTCGTTATCAATACATCCACTTGACAATAAAAGAAAATCCTTTTATAAAGAAATAGAAACTCTAACTTACTAATAACCTTACTTATAAATGTAAGCCCACACCACAAGGCATTCAGGGCCATATTTATACTTTTTGACGCAAAACTGCGCTAACGCAGTTTTGCGCCAAAAAAATTAGCGCCGGCTAACGCCATTCTGAAGCGCCATGCGGGCGCCGTATTTATTGAATGGCGTTAGCCGGCGTTAGCCGACCGGCGCTGCCTGGTGTGCGTGAAAAAAAAACACGTACACCAGGCAGCGCCGGCGTAGGGAAAAATGGCGTTTGGGCGTCCAAAAATGGGGCAAGTCTGGCTGAGGCAAAAAGATCGTCTTAACCCGATTTGCGCCATTTTTTTTTGGCGCCCAGACGCCATTAACATGACTCCTGTCTTAGCAAAGACAGGAGTCATGCCCCCTTGCCCAATGGCCATGCCCAGGGGACTTCTGTCCCCTGGGCATGGTCATTGGGCATAGTGGCATGTAGGGGGGCACAAATCAGGCCCCCCTATGCCACAAAAAAAAAATATATATATACTTACCACAACTTACCTTTTCTTCCCTGGGATGGGTCCCTCCAGCCTTGGGTGTCCTCCTGGGGTGGGCAAGGGTGGCAGGGGGTGTCCCTGGGGGCTTGGGAGGGCACCTCTGGGCTCATTCTGAGCCCACAGGTCCCTTAACGCCTGCCCTGACCCAGGCGCTAAAATCCGGCACAAATGCGGGTTTTTTAGTCCCGCCCACTCCCGGGCGTCATTTTTGCCCGGGAGTATAAATACGACGCATATGCATCGCAGTAATTTTTTAAGACGGGAACGCCTACCTTGCATATCATTAACGCAAGGAAGGTGTTCACGCAAAAAAATGACGCTAACTCCATGAACTTTGGCGCTAGACGCGTCTAACGCCAAAGTATAAATATGGAGTTAGTTTTGCGTCGAATTTGCGTCGAAAAAAACGACGCAAATTCGGCGCAAACGGAGTATAAATATGCCCCTCAGTTTCCCCTTATCTTGCAATGTAAGCAGACTTGACCTTCACATTCTATATACAAGCCAGTGTCTCCAACCATTCCCATAGGCTGAAAAGAAACAGAAGAGATACTTTTCAAATTGTGTATTCAATCTCTCAATCACACCTATCCTCAGTCAACTCCTCAGTCAATCAAAGGTCCTGTCTTTAATCTTGTAACACATAGGGACAACATAATATGTATATACACATCTCTCTCTTATTCAGATTGTTCCACAAGTTAAGGAAACGCTCTGATCTCATTTTGTTTACATACTGTGCCGTCACAGTTTTTTACTAATGTAAATGAAATGAAATGAAATAAGTATGACTATAGCAAAATAGGAATATTAGGAGGATTGTGTGCTCTGTAGAACAATGCCTCACTACAATGGATATGTACAAGGTATATTCAAAACAATTATTGGCTAAAATAATTAAGCTTATGTGTCTACTTGCTTTGTGTTTTGATCACGTATTTGACTTTACCACTACTAGTATGTTACAAGGACGTGGAGGCATTTTGCAGAGCGTTTCCTTAACTTGTAGAACAGTCTGAATAGCTGTGAGATGTATCAGTGTATATACATAGTATGTTGTCTCTATGTGTTACAAGATTAAGGATAGGACCTTTGACTGCTTGAGCAGTTGATTGAGGGTGTGATCCAGAGCTTGAATACGCAATTTGAAAAGTATCTTTTCTGTTTCTTTCCAGCCTATGGGAATGGTTGGAGACACTAGCTTATATATAGAATTTGAAGGTCGAGTCTGCTTACATATCAAGGTAAAGGGAAACTGAATGCCTTTTGGTGTGTATAAGTTAGGTTATTCGTAACATAGGGGGTCATTACGACCTGCCAAAGTACCGCCGTCAGAATACCGCTGCGCGGTCAAAAGACCGCCGCGGTAATTCTGAGTTTCCCGCTGGGCTGGCGGGCGACCGCCAGAAGGCCGCCCGCCAGCCCAGCGGGAAACCCCCTTCCACGAGGATGCCGGCTCGGAATGGAGCCGGCGGAGTGGAAAGGGTGCGACGGGTGCAGTTGCACCCGTCGCGATTTTCAGTGTCTGCTATGCAGACACTGAAAATCTTGGTGGGGCCCTGTTAGGGGGCCCCTGCAGTGCCCATGCCATTGGCATGGGCACTGCAGGGGCCCCCAGGGGCCCCACGACACCCGTTACCGCCAACCAGGTTCTGGCGGTCAAAACCGCCAGAACCAGGCTGGCGGTAAGGGGGTCGGAATCCCCATGGCGGCGCTGCCTGCAGCGCCGCCATGGAGGATTCCTCAGGCCAGGGGAAAACCAGCGGGAAACCGCCGGTTTCCCTTTTCTGACCGCGGCTTTACCGCCGCGGTCAGAATAGGCCTGGATGCACCACCAGCCTGTTGGCGGTGCATCCGCGGTCCACGGCCCTGGCGGTCCATGACCGCCAGGGTTGTAATGACCCCCATAGTGTTTCTATTTCTTTATAACTGGATTTTTTTTTACTGTGAAGTGGATGTATTGATAACGACGAATGCTGGGTAGGAAGCACTGTGCATGATTGAGCGCTCACAGATGGCGTTGCGTAATTCCTTGGACTGGATGAGCATGTTGTTGTAACATGGTTGTGGTGACAGGAGTGCTTCATTACATAACCTTTTAATTTTGAGTCTTCCCAGTACTAATTACTACATTATTTCTTTTACGCATGAATAAAGTCTTCTTTGAGAAGGTACAATTATTGGAGGTTTGAAATAGAATGATCCAAAGGTTTTCACCGATTGGTAGTGACTCACAGTTCATTTGTTTTCAAGTAAAGGAGACTTTGGTCAGAAGGACGAGCCTGGTGGTGGCTCACAATTAAAATTTCTTCAGATCAAGGGTGAATTTAATTTTATGGGTAGGTTTGCACAAGATGGGATTGCTCCTCCTTATACTTAATTTCGTTTTGGGATTTATTGTAAACCTGAAGAAGTCAGCTGCTACCCATGCAGCGTTGACGAAACACGTATTGGCGTTATTTTGTACATTGTAAACTTTGGAAGATAAAATACGGATAAGAAATTAGGTTTACAAACACAGACTGTTTATTGTGTTTACATTAAGGAGGATATGACAAAGAAAAGGAAATCACTTATGGAACATTGATGAAACTATATGACTACCCAAATATGTGGGATGAAATAAAATAGGTTTCGAACAATTGGGAATGAATGAAGTTCAGAACAATCACATATGGTGTTCTCGGAACTGGTAAATTTGTAACTGATTGAGGAAGATTAGGGCGGTTTTCCTCCCTTCTTGAGCACGGGTACTTAACTTGCAGCTTTTTTCTTTCTGTTACTGTACAACTAGGTGAGAGCACCACTTATCCCAACCATCCATAGGACCTTCATTGCTAGTTCTTCATTTATTTAATGGAAAAACATGCAGTCATACTTTGATGACTGTCGCATTTTAGAAAATAAAAAAAAAACACTACAGCCACAAGTCAATATTAGCATTATATACAAATGCATTTCAACGTATCTCTGTATTTAAGACCATCTCGTCCTCTCTTTCAGCTCCCCAGGCTGTCTATCTGTTCACCTAGAACTCAAGAAGGAGAGCACAGACAGTCACTCACAAGAGGTACAATGTTCTGTATTTTTCTCCTTCTAAAAAATAAATACAGACAGGAAACACATGTGGGCTGATTACGACCTTGGCGGTTGGGATATCCTGTCCGCCGTATTACAAGTTCTATTTTATCCTATGGAACTTGTAAAACAGCAGGCAGGATATCCGTCACCTTTGTGAGATTCTCCATCACAACGGTGAAGGATATCCAGTCCGCCGTATTACAAGTTCCATTATACCCCATGGAACTTGTGAAAGAGCGGCGGGATATCGGTCACCTTTGTGATGGAGTATCCCAACCGCCAAGGTCATTATCAGGTCCATTGTTGTCTGTCTGTATTTATCAAACTGAGAGCCTTAGTTATGTTAAAGGAATTGAGAGAGCGTGCACAGCACAAAGACTTTTTTTTAAATATTAGGGCTGCAAACATGCATTATACAATTAAGCAATAATATACCAAAATAATAGCTTACACATATTCGTTATGTATGCATGAATGCGCTATTTGTATAGTTCAAGCCTAACCTAAAGGCAGCAAAAAGATATTACAAAAACATATTCTGGTTTGATTATTGTTAATTTTAGCTAGCCTTTGCAGTGATTATTCGTGTACTTCCGAGTCCTTTTCATTTGCCATGATTAGCTGCTCTCAGCTATTCATTAGTCCCTTTAAAAATATGATCCCTTTGGGCTCTGTTATCAATCAATCAATCATAGTATTGGGGGGGGGCGCTCCACCCCCGCCCCCCCCCCCCCAGCGCCTCGAAACCCTGACGGGTACATAGCGCGCTTTATAAATACTATGATTGATTGATTGATAACAGAGCCCAAAGGGATCTTATTTCTACATCTGCTCCAATCGATTGCAATAAATCTACTCAGAGCATATAACTTCTGCAGCCTCGCCGGCCAGACAATCAGATAAGATGGATCCTCAAACTTCCATATTTGTAAGATTAGATGAGCAATACGCACATCGAAAAATACCACATTTCTTAAGAAAGTGGGTCACGTTTTAAGGCTCTTTGTAGTAACTTAGCAATGAAACCTTCAGGCAAGTTGCAACAACAGACCCAGAGACTTTGCTCATATTTCTAGATATTGTTCACCAATAGCTGAGGGCATTGCCAGAGAACCAAGTGCCCCCTGCACTGTGACACCCAGGGCATCCTTGTTAATATTTGTTGGCAATGGATTCAAAAATCCTATCCCAAGTACATTACAGTTGATAAACTGAGTAATGTTCATCCCACCTTAACTTGCAATTTATCGAGAGATGATGCATTTCTTCCTGCATTCTACTTCTATAAAATCCAAATTCTAAATCTTTAGACCGTTTAAGACAGATTTCGGGCCATATTTATACTCCGTTTGCGCCGAAATTGCGTCGTTTTTTTTGACGCAATTTCGACGCAAAACTAACGCCAACTAACGCCATATTTATACTATGGCGTTAGAGGCGAATAGCGCCAAAGTTCCCGGAATGTGCGTCATTTTTTAGCGTGAACCCCTTCCTTGCGTTAATGATATGCAAGGGAGGCGTTCCCGTCTAAAAAATGACTCCCAGGCCTTTACGTGGTATTTATACTCCCGGGCAAAAGAGACGCCCGGGAGTTGGCGTGGCAAAAAACGGCGCATTTGCGCCACTTTTTAACGCCTGCTCAGGGCAGGCGTTAAGGGGCCTGTGGGCTCAAAATGAGCCCACAGGTGCCCTCCCATGCCCCCAGGGACCCCCCCTGCCACCCTTGCCCACCCCAGGAGGACCCCCAAGGATGGAGGGACCCACCCCAGGGACATTCAGGTAAGTTCAGGTAAGTATAATTTTTTATTTTTTATATTTTTTTTTGGTGGCATAGGGGGGCCTTATTTGTGCCCCCCTACATGCCACTATGCCCAATGACCATGCCCAGGGGACAGAAGTCCCCTGGGCATGGCCATTGGGCAAGGGGGCATGACTCCTATCTTTACAATGATAGGAGTCATGTTGATGGGGGATGGGCGTCGTAAAAAAATGGCGCAAGTCGGGTTAAGACGATTTTTTCGACGTAACCTGACTTGCCCCATTTTAAGACGCCCATGCGCCATTTTCCCCCTACGCCGGCGCTGTCTGGTCTACGTGGTTTTTTCCCACGCAAACCAGGCAGCGCCGGTCTGATTGCGCCGTCTAACGCCATTCCATAAATACGGCGCCCGCATGGCGCTTCAGAATGGCGTTAGACGGCGCAAAACTTTTTGACGCTAAACTGCGTTAGCGCAGTTTAGCGTCAAAAAGTATAAATATGGGCCTTCATCTCAAGGAATCTTGTAAAATCAATACAGCTAAATATTCATTTGTGTGATGTAGCCTTTGTGTGATGGCTGCATGAAAGCAACGGTGTGTACTGGCGATGACTCCTTCCTGCCAATTGCAAGAAAATAAACAATTTGAAGGGATTTTAAAAAGATGCCCCTCCACTCATTTTTATAATCTTTTTCAAGGCAGTAAAGAGTAAGGTACCCCCAGAGCCCGGGAGTTCTCTACTCATCACCCTTTAGTGAGCTCCATGGGCTGTGTTGGGTTCTAGAGGCTCACAGCTTCATAATCCAGTAATCGGACCCCCCCCCCCCCCCCGACAATGGGATTGTAATGTTTGAAATGCATTCCATTTAGGCACAACCTGAACATACAGTTTTCTTTACTCATTTTTACAAATACAGCTGATACCGAATAACCACACTTTGCATTTTCTGTGGCACAGCTGCTAGTTTCCACCTTGCAACCCAATATCATAGAACATGCATCCATAGTAGAGAGCACTCTTAAGAAATCTTTATTTATGTACATACAATACATGCTTTTTTAGCATTTATGAGATTTGTTGCATACACACATGATTGCAACATTGGTGAAATTTAAATTATGCGAAGTATTGCACTTAATTTTGGGAATTTCATGTTATGCTTCTTGTGCAAAATTCCCACAACTATGCCATTAAATCATTTCACTTAATTACATGCTATTCTTGAAAAAGATTACTGTGAACACATCCATTACCAGTATAGCTCTAAATGACAGGTTTGCATTTCACATTTTGCACAAAATTATTGGGGAAATATTGCATAATTACACGTAAGCAAATTTTACAATTTTGCCCAACCCTAATCAAGCGTCATCCATTACATAAACTCAGTTATAAAAAAACAAGGAGAATTTTAAAATAAAGAATACAAAAAATAAAACATAATGCTATGAATCTTCTGTTTACAAAATTTAGGGCAAATATTGTTCTATGAAATAGCAATAATAGCTGCGAGACCAGCAGGTCCCTCTCTCTTGTGCTAATGATGTTTCTTCTGCTCTACAAAGAGAGAATGAGTCGAGTGATGGATCATATGAATGAAATGTGATCATGATATGCCAGTGAAGGTCTTGATTTTTGGACTGTCAATTGGGGCATTGTACACTATCATCAACCAGGCTATGTCTTAAATGTAGCTCGGACCTCCTCCAAGTTTCCGTGCCTTTGATGATCCTTTACAACCCTAGAGTGATAATATGGCAGCAAATGATTTATAACCAGTGGTCCAGCAAGAACAATTTGCTGGATGTAGGCATAAGCCAGTGTAGGTGCAGGGAGTTCCATCATGTGCGCAGGGATGATATGATGTATATGATGCGTGAATTTAAAAAATATAGCAATCAATCTCTAGCTTCATCTCACAGAACAAGAAAGGCCATTCTTGCCATATTTTGAAACTCTGATCCTGATTTAGAGTTTGCCTAATGTGAGATATCTTTAAATAAAAAAAGGGTTCTTTTTGCCTTATTTGGAGTACATGGACGCACACTAAATAAAGGGGACGGGACACTGCTTTCGGCAGATATCCCACGTCCAGCAAACTCTAAATCAGGCCGTCTGGTCAGGGTGAATAACCCTGTAGATCATACAGGCCAACCTAACAGCTAGGGATTACAAAAAAATTACATTTGGATGGGTTCATTTAGTGAGGCCCGTGTACTGAGAAGGAAGTCAGTCCATATGGGCCTGGGAGTTTAACCACATGTTTGTGAGAAGTGACTATTAAAATCAGAGTCAGTTTGGGAGCTGTGACCTTGTGATACACGTTTGTGAAAACTGCACAGTAATAGCACATAATGTGAAATGCAGAGAAAGTGTTTTACAGCACTGAGTGGACATATATGTACAAAAAAGCCCTGGGTTGTGATGTTATGGAGATAAACGCATGCGTTCTCTTTGCCATATATAAGTGTAATTTTTTTGTGTTGAAAGTGAGTATGGACTACAACTCCCATAATGCCCTTAGGCTATATACCGACAAATTAAAATGGTACTCACTATTTGAAACCACCGTGATCAAGACGGAGGTCGAAAAGCGTAGGTGGTAATTGACGAGACGCTGCGGATGTATGAATAAACAAGTGGAAAGTCTCCCAGGAGTACCGTGCATTTTTTCATTGAACACTGGGGAGTTGGTCAATTCCTGGCATCTGCACCAGCAGTCAGAGCATGCCGCTCTTTTAACCACATTGCTTTGTCCTAATATATATATATATATATATATATATATATATATATAACCTAGTAGCAGTCACAATTAGGCAGTTATAGTTAGGACCATGTTTCCTTAGAACAAGCCTAAATCTTTGGCACCATTTGACGAATCTTCACAAAATTTTCAAAAAAAAAGTGCCACAGCGATTCTTGTTGCACACAAAAAGTTTCGGGGTGATCTTGGAAGCAGGGGCAGAGAAAAAGGGGGGGATCAAAAAAGTAGTGTTTCCCATGTTAATGACATAGGACCTTAGAACCAGGTTACAGCCCAAACCACTGGACGGAATTACACTAAATTTGGCAATAAGCTAGCTTTCGGTACTCAGATTGGGCTTTTACTAATTTGGTGTAAATTTGTTCAGTAGTTTTTGAGATATTAAAGGGAAAACAAATTTGTATGTCTGAGGTCGCAATGGCTTTGCGAAGATTAAGAGATTGTGCACGGCAAATACACAGCTCTGACTGGCTGCCAGCACTTCAAACCATGAAGTGTTGACAGCCATCTTGGGACTTGAGCTGAGTCCCACGAAAAAAGTGTAAAACACTGACAAGGGGACAGGTTAGAGGCATCCTGACCCCTCAGCTCTGGCTCTGGGGTCCCAGAGGGACTCTGCCAGAGCAAAAAAACATTTTTTTAAAACATTTTTACTGCGAAATCACGACGTTGTCATAAATTCATGGGAATTTGTTTTTACAAAACCAGGTGTGCTTGTTTTTTAATACGCCCCCAGGTGCGCCAGGTGCCGGGGGCATTGTTTGTGCTCCCCCCTTAGTCATGGGGACCACCACCGCCCTGGGGCTGTTGTTAAAGTGTAAATGTGGGTGAGCCGCCGCCTCCCCGCAGCCCCAGGGACCAACAACTCCCCCGGGCTATAATGTAATTCTATGCGGGAGGCCACATGGCCCCCGCAGCCCCGGGGACCACCACTTCCCTGATGCTATAAAGTAATTGTACGCAGTGGGGCCATGTGGCCCTCCCGAGCCCCAGGGACCCCCACTTACTGGGAGTAAAATGTTTTTTAGATGTGGAGGAGGCCCGATGGCCTCTCCCACAGCTCTGGGGACAACCACCTCCCCGGGGTATTGTTAACATTCCATGTGGGAGACCACGCAGCCACCCGCAGCCGCAGGGACTGCCACCTCCCTTGGTAAAGCTATAAAAAAAATAGAAAGGGGGTCTGTTTCGGACCCCTGCATCCCTGGGGACCACCACCTCCCCAGTGCTATTCTATGTTGGAGGGGGGCCACGTGGCCCTCCTTGAGGAGCCAATGATGGCCCTGGGGACCACCACCCACAGGGCCTGCTCCTGCTATATCTCGGTGTGCCCGCCCTGGGACATACCTGCTTGCTGTGGCTTGAGCCACAGCACTCTGCTCCAATGAAGGGAGAGCTGTCAAACAGCTCTCCCTTCATCAGAGCAGAGATTTCCACTGTCTCACTGCCCACAGAGATGCAGGCAGGGAGGCAGAGGAAACGCCTCAACAGATAGAGAGATGTTAAAGCAGCTTTCTCTCTGTGACACCAATGCTGGCTCCCGTAGTAGGTGGGGTGCCAGCAGGGACTATGAGGGCCTTCAGGCTCTCCCCACAGTCCCCAGCATTGTGACTGGGTGTCCAAGGGGGCACCCAGGTCACATGGATAGGCCCCAAGGGATTGGGCCCTGGGGCCGGGATCGGTCCTGGGAAGGCAGGCCATGTGCTCCCCCTCCCCAAAATAAAAAGAAAATTATAATTAGGCCGGATGGGGTCCCTGGGGCCGAGCCCACTCCCCTAAAACAATTAAAATGTTTAGGCCAGGCCCGAATGGATGGGATCCCTGGGGCTGATATTGGCTCGAGGAGTGGGGGACATGCAGGTTGGGTTGTAATATGGGTTTGCCGCAGGGTCTGGCCACAGGCCAGGCCCTGCAGACAAGCTTGATGAGCATTGTTAGGGCTGGGTAGTTATAGGGGTTGGCCGCAGGGACTGGCCACAGTAGAGGTCTTGTGGCTAACTCCAGACGCTCACGTCTGAAGGCCATGTGCAGCAGGTGATTGGATTAACGTATAGTAATGAAAATTACTATAGGTAAAAAAAAACATAGAAATTCATTGAAAAAACAAAGGATGAAGGGATGTTATAGTTAGGAAATAGAATTAACAAAACATAGAAATTCACTTAAAAAAAAAAACGTTACAGGGACGTTATAATTAGGTTCCAAATTTAATCATACAAAACCATTGAAATTCACCTGTTGGAGTTACCTAAAGTATTTATAACTCGTGACCTAAGGAAACTATAACTCACGCCCTCGCCATGCGCTGCTAATTACCCCGCAAATTATGGCACTCATGACATCTTTGATAACATCAATGTAATATTTGCAGTAACATTTTTGACAAAAAAACTGTGCATGGCGAGGGTGCTAGTTATAATTACCTTAGGGCACAAGTTATAGTTACTTTAGATAACTCTGTGTATAACAGGTGAATTTCTATGATTTTGTATGTTTAAAATGAGAGCCTAACTATAACATCCCTGTAATCTTTGGTTGTTTAAGTGAATATATATATATATATATATATATACATATATAAATATATATATATATATATACTCGAAATTTAACACTGTTATTGGTTTACAAAAATCAACTAAATTCGGCAGACAAAACAAGTGTGGAATCTGTTCTTTCTACATTAAAAAATTAAACATCTTGGCTACCGTTTAGCTAATTCGGGCACATATTTTTCATAAATTTTGGTCAGATAACCACCCTGCACAGGACATTTGGCTGCCACAAGGAGCCTTCTAATGGCGATGGCCTTGTCTGCGGCTATTAGGTACATTAATGCCATCTCTTGATGCTAGCCCAAGCTTGAGGAAGGACATTGGTATTTGTCATTCCCTTCTCTTAAATGGATGGCTGCATTGTGGAGCCCTTAATACAGAAGTAATTTAATTGATTTTGTCAGTATTTTTCTTATTAGAAAAGTGTAAAAGCCTCTTCCATTCAATAAAATATCATTCACCCCACAAAGAGGAACACGTCTAGGATCGGTACTACAAAGAGGCTAGGGATCACCAGCAAAGGAGCTGGTGCAGGCTGTTAAAGATGTCAACCGAACAGCCTGTAGAGAATTGCGGGACAAGTTAGGTTGTGGACAAGACAAAATGAATAAACATTGCAATACCAAAGATATGATAAGGGTCCTCCCTGCTTTCCAGCACCCAGGAACAGTGTGATTTGTGATACTATGCATTAAAATTCTTCATGACTAATTGATATGGATTGCATCTTCATTTGATTGAACCTTGGCCAATATTGGGTAGAATTCATAACTTTCGTGTTTTATAGATTTAGTTGACCCTTGCGATTTCCCCTTCCACATAGTGCAAGCAAGACCAAGAAGAGGTCAGGGGTCAGCAGGCACACTGGAATAGACATTTACATGTAGGTGTATACTGCTGGAAATGATAGAACAAGGATGCGCTGAAGAACGAAATGGTGGAGATGAAGGAAGGTAGAAGGTGATGAAGTGTAGGAAAAAAAGTTGTTTTTTAATAGAGCAGGAAGAAACATGGGATCTTATTTATAAGCGCAGTGAGCCGTCTGTGCATCACTTTTTGTGACACATCGGAAGCACATAGAGCAGGCCCATATCTACAAGGCGACGCAAAGCCACTTTGCGTGCCTTTTCATGGCCCTGTAGATTTGGTGAATTGTAACGCAGCTCAAGTCGCTGCGTACGGGAGGCATACCATGGGCGTTGCGGTGGGTGTTCCTATGCAACACTAATAGGCTTTGATGCATTCCCTGATTCACAAGAATCTATAAACTTGGAAATGCGTCAAAACTGTATGCCTTTCCAGGGCAGACGCCTCAAAGAGGAAAATACCTCTCTGGTTTGTTTTTGTGCAGGAAGGTGTTCCTTCCTGCACAAAAACAATCCTGCTGAGAATCCAGACACCCTTGGCACCCGGCAGCAATTTCTGCACCAACGCTGGGGGAAAGGACAGAAATGCACTGTATCTTGTAAATACGGTGCATTTCTGCCTTGTCCCTGTGGCACAGGGTGGCTCAGCAAGGTCACTTGGGCCACAGGGCCTGTAAATATGCCCCACGGTTTGTTTATTAACTTAATACCCAATGATTGCAGCTCTAGCATTGCCTCAACACAGTTGCTGCAACTCTCCAGATCTGGCCATCTGCCAAGACTCAAGCCCTTTCACAACTGCTCATCTTTTTGCGTCAGACAGCTCGCTTTTCATTGGTTGAGCTCCTCTTCCTGACTCATCGTTGACCTGCCCTTTATCAGTGATGGACCATGGCTGGTCCATAGTTGTCCAGGGCTTCAGAATACCTTTGGGCTACCAGTTTCTGAGTAACTCCCACAAACGACGCACTTCACAGCAAAGCACTCTGCAACTCTGCTATCAAATTAATTATGCGCCTGCGAAAAAAGCAGTTTTCAAAAGTGTGCAGTGTCTGCAAATGGCCCATGTATCTGTTCCACGTGAGCGGATTCCCCGTGAACTTTAGACATACTGTTTATTTTTAATGTGAATTGTTACCTTTCTCCACTGAAAAACGGGCTCATTACACACCACACAGCTTAAATGTTTCAAGAATCAAAAATATTTTTATGCCATTTGCTTCATTTTATTTTATATTCTTATTAGATTCTCTTTTCTTAAGACCACTAAAGCCAAGGTTTATTTTTCTTTCTTTCTTAAGACAACTAAAGACAAAGTTTCATTTTTTGCCCTAAACTTCAGACGTTTTCCAGAGTTTAGCGCCTTCGAGGCGCAGAGACATCCCATTAACTTGATACAGTGGAAGGGATGGAAATAGAGGAGGGATACTGAGGCACAAAAAATGATGTCACCAGGCGGGAATTTTTGCAAATGTTTAGTAAGAAAATTAGCTCTCAGAAGGCTTTGTAAAACCCGCACAGAATATTGAAATGAATTTATTTTTTGAGAGTTAAATTTGTTTTCACAAAATATATTTCTTGCAGATATATTTTGTATATGTTGAAAATATTGCACAATACATGTGTTGAACCTGGCCATTTTTTTGCAGGATCACCCCCAGTCAAAAATCTCAGTTAAACTCATTTTTGTTGGCATTAGGACCCTGTCCACTTTTTCCCTGCTAACCAGTGCTAATCTGCTTGTGCTCTGTCCATAAAACATGGTCAAATTGGTTTACACCCAATTGGCACATTTAAGGGCATATTTATACTCTGTTTGCGCCGAATGTGCGTCAAAAATTTGCAAACCATGCACCATATTTAAACCTTGACGCCTGAGCCTGCGGACGTCAAAATTAATCAAATCAAAAATCAAGGATTTATAGAGAGCACTAATCACCCGTTAGAGTCTCAGGGCGCTGGGGGGGGGGAGTGCAACTGGTTGTAGAGCCATGTCTTGAGGCGTTTCCTGAATGTCAAGAGGTCTTGGGTCTGGCGAAGGTGGAGCGGTAGGGAGTTCCAGGTCCTGGCGGCTAGGTGAAAGAAAGATCCTCCTCCGGCAGTGGTGCGGCAGATGTGGGGGATGGAGGCGAGGCTGGCGGAGCAAAGATTGCGGGTGGGGTTGTGGAAGGTGAGTCTACCGTTGAGGTAGGCTGGGCCTGTGTTGTGGAGGGCCTTGTGTCCGTGGATGAGGAGTTTCAAGGTGATCCTCTTTGATACTGGTAGCCAGTGAAGGTCTCTGAGGTGGGGGGAAATGTGGCGGCGTGGGATGTCCAGAATGAGGCGGGCGGATGCGTTCTGGATTCTTTGCAGCTTTGTTAGGAGTTTGGTTGTTATTCCTGCATATAGGGTGTTTCCGTAGTCCAATCGGCTGCTGACCAGGGCGTGGGTGACAATTTTCCTGGTTTTGACGGGAATCCACTTGAAGATTTTGCGGAGCATACGGAGAGTGTTGTAGCAGGAAGAGGAGATGGCAATGACCTGCTGAGTCATGCTGAGTGTGGAGTCCAAGATGAAGCCTACGTTGCGTGCGTGGGTAGTGGGTGAGGGTGCGGTTCCTAGGGAGGTGGGCCACCAGGAGTCATTCAAAGTTGAGGGGTTGGTGCCAAAGATGAGGATTTCTGTCTTGTCTGTGTTTAACTTGAGGTGGCTTGATTCCATCCAGCTGGCGATGGCGTGAAGTCCATTGTGGAGGTTGTTCTTTGCAGTTGTAGGGTCTTTTGTGAGGGAGAGGATGAGCTGAGTGTCGTCTGCGTAGTAAACTATGTTGATGTGGTGGGTTTGTGCGATGTTGGTGAGGGGAGCCATGTAAACGTTGAAGAGCGTGGGGCTGAGCGAAATTCCTTGTGGAACGCCACAGTGATTCTGGAGGCTTCTGACAGGAACGGTGGGAGGCGGACTCTCTGTGATCTGCCTGAGAGAAATGATGAGATCCAGTCGAGTGCCTTGTCGCGGATTCCAGCGTTGTGGAGGCATGTGCGGAGAGTGTGATGACATACCGTGTCGAAAGCTGCGGAGAGGTCCAGGAGGATGAGTGCCGCTGTTTCTCCTTCGTCGAGCATGGTCCTAATGTCGTCTGTGGCAGCAATGAGTGCAGTCTCGGTGTTGCGGTTTCTGCGGAATCCGGATTGGGAGGTGTCGAGTAGCTTGCTGTCTTCCAGGAAGCGGGATAGTTGGCTGTTTATGATTTTTTCGATGACCTTGACTGGGAAGGGTAGGAGGGAGATTGGCCGGACGTTCTTGCGGTCGTCTGGGTCTGCCTTTGGTTTCTTCAGCAGGGCGTTGATTTCTGCGTGCTTCCATCTTTCTGGGAAGGTGGCTGACTCTAAGGAGCTGTTGATGGTTTTGCAGAGGTGGGGGGCGATAATGATGTTTGCCTTATTTAAGATATGGTGTGGGCAGGGGTCCAATGGTGATCCGGAGTGGATGGAGGCCATGGTGGTGTCCTCTATGTTGACGGGGGGTCCAGGTGTGGGAGAGGTGGGTTTTGCTTGGAGCGTTGGGTTCTTGGGTGTTTGTAGTCAGCTGGTGGGTCTGGGGTTTGAAGCTATTGTGGATTTCTTCTATCTTTCGATGGAAGTGGGTTGCCAGTGAGTTGCAGAACTCCTGTGATGGCGGGGCTTCGTTGGAGCAGGTCCTGGGGGTGGAGAGCTCATTGATGATGCCAAAGAGCTCTTTACTGTTGTGAGCGTTGGCGTTGATGCCGTTTTTAAAGTGGGTCCTTTTGGTGGTGCGGATCAGTTGGTGATGTTTGCGTAGGGCATCCTTGAAAGCGATGTGGTTGGAGTTGGTAGGGTCAAGGTGCCAGGTTTTTTCCATTCTGTGACATAGCCGTTTGGATTCCTGTAGTTCTGGGGTGAACCAGCTGGCCTTGATTCTGTGGGAGGTGTTTTTTCTTTTTTTTAGCGGTGCGAGGGTATTGCCGCAATCTTCTATCCAGCGATGCAGGTTGGTGGTAGCTGTGTTGGGGTCTGGGGTCCCCAGGGGGTGGGGCCCAGGCGAGACTGGAGATCAGTTGATCTGTTGATATTTTGATCCAGTTGCCTCGGGGGGGTTGTGTGCGGTGGTGGTGATTGACTGGTTTCTGGTAGGAGAAGTGGATGCAGCGGTGGTCTGTCCAGCTGAGTTCGGTGGTGTGGCTGAAAGAGAGGTGGTTGCTGGCTGAGAAGATGGGGTCGAGTGTGTGGCCTGCGGAGTGGGTAGGTGTAGTGACGAGTTGCTTGAGGCCAAAGTTGGCGAGGTTGTCGATTAGGTTGGTGGTGTTGATATCATTGTTATTTTCTAGGTGGAAGTTTAGGTCACTGAGGAGGATGTAGTCTGTTGAGGCGAGGGCTTGGCTGGTACTACATGTGCCCAAGTCCTATAAACTAAATGCTACTAGACGGCCTGCAGCTATTTTGCCACCTACAAATGGAGCTTTTTAAACCATGCCTCAGACCTGCCACTGCAGTCTGTAGTGCAGTTTTACACTACCATTTTGGCCTGCAAAATTAACCTTTTTGCTAAACCTTTCTTAAGGTTGGCCCTAAAGGCTCATAGCGCAGGGCGCACTGTATTTAAAAAATAGGGCATGTGGGCTTCAGGTTTTCATGTCTTGGCGGTGAAAAATTCCTAAAATCTTGTGTATGGCCCATCTCTTCCATGGAGTAACACTGGGTTACCTTATTACATTTAATAGGTGATACCTTTGGATTGGGAGCAGGTAGACATATACTTTTTACACTCAAATTAATTGTAATTAGAGGTTCACGTAACTGACATAATTTTCCGTAGCGCAATTACTTATAAATACCTCAAAGTTACTTGTAATTACGCATAATCGTGTGAGAAGCATAATCTAGCATTTTCTTTTTTTTTAAACTTTATTTTTGCAATTTTAATATATAAAAGCACAACAGTTGAGGTGTAGTAAAAAACATAATCATTTTCCAAAATCCTTGTAAACAGCCCGCATTTTCAAAAATGATAATTAATACTTGTAATACCCAGAACCCTCTGGCCTTTGCTGCTGATATTATATCACCCACCTCCTTGTGTAGAGTCTGTCTACATAGATCTGCATGGGTTGGATCCTGCTAGTTACCAGTGTCTGGTGCTTTATCAGTAGTGTCCCGTCCTCTGTGCTAGTGGGGTGTCTGGATCCAATAATCGGTCACACAGAACTCACCAGGTTATGAGTGATTCATTCACCTGTTTATCCCTCCTACTTAAGTTCATATGGATTTCTTCAGCTAATGTCCATTCTGCCACAACTTTACACCAGTGTGTCAGTTCCGGATTACGTTTCCCCATCCATGTGATTGCTAAAATGCACCTAACCAGTACTATTGCAAGTTGCACAAATGTTTACGCTATCTTTTTCCCCTTACGTTTTGGAATAATACCCAGTAAGCAACTGCGCGGTGTGGCATCCACCTGCAGGCTTGTGACCATCTGAACCTCAGCTACCACTACAGTCCAGTAACTCTGTACCGCACTGCAATCCCATGCTAAATGAAGAAAACCTGCACTGCCCGCATCACATCGCGGACAATTATCCGCTCTAGTTGATGTCATTTGCTTGAGTCCTATGGGGTTTGATACGTTCTATGTAGGAAGGTATAATGTACTAGTTTAAACCTGGCAATGCATGATACTGTTTTTTAGGGCAGCTGCTTGCATCCATTCCTCGTCTCCCAATGGTGTATCTAAGTCTACATGCCATGCCACCCAGTCTCGCGGCAGTCCTCCCACTGCATCCATCCTCATAGCTTTATAAAGGACACTAATCAGGTGTCTGCCCGGCCCACTTAATAAAAGGACCTTCAACATGCATGAGGCAATCGGAGCTGCTGGCTGAGGGACATTTTTTGTTTGGCTACCTTTGCCAACCCAGAATAATGTAAGAAGTGCCCCAGACATAAGTTAAAAGTGGCGCGGGCCATGTCAAATGTGATAAAGGTTTCATCTGGGTAAAGATCCCCCATGGTATCACAGCTACCATCCTTCCAAGACTGAAAGGTCATGTTGTCCATTATCTGCCTGATTGGCATCAGAATCCACAATGGTAGTTCCCTATGAAATGGGGCTTGACGGAGCACTGTCATTACGTATCGCCATATTTTTGCTGTCTTTCTTACCACATATTTCTTCCATTAATAAAGCTGGAAGTCCATCTGCTTCCAACAGGCCTGCCAGCAGTCTCTTTTACCATCCAACTGCTTCATCCAGCCACTCCTTCATCCAACTGCGTGTTGCAGCTATGCTGCATAATAGTACAGACTTAGGCCCTCATTACGAACTTGGCAGGAAATCCCGCCGAGTTTGGTGCTGGCGGTCGGAACAACCCCGCCGGCCCAAAAAACAGCTTTCTGCTGGGCCAGTGGGCGGAAACAGTGTTTCCGCCAGCCGGACCAGCGCAATGCTGGGCCTGTACATTGCCGACGGCTCCACATGTAGCAGTGCGGCGGGTGCAGCAGCACCTGTCGCGCATATCACTGCCCGTAAATCGGGCAGTGACATGCACGATGGGGCTGTGCGCGGGGGCACCTGCACTGCCCATGCTCGAGTGTCCATATCTCGGATCATTGTCTCCCCAACCATACCCTGGCACCAGGCTTCATGTATAACAGTTTTATCGAACCGTATAAGTGTGGCCCAAAGCCCAGCACCATCAACACCTCATGGAGATAGCACTAGTCTATGGTATCAAATGCCTTTTCCAAATCTAAAATGTCCAATACAATTTCCTCTTCTCTACCCTCCACCTCGTGCAGTACATGGGTCAATCTGTCAGGTATGAACCTGCACTGGTCCTTAAGGGCCAGTGTGGACATGTGTGGGGGAGGAATGTATTAGCCAAAGTTTCACAGTGGATTTTTATATCAGTATTAATCATGGTTATGGGTCTGTAAGTGGTGGGGATCAGCCATGTCTCCTCCTGGTTTCAAAACAGGCATTTCACTTGTTATATCATAGATTGTAGCGGTTCCCCCACTTCTTGGGCCTCCTGTAGCACCACGAGGAGGTGCCGGGTGGCTTCTGCCTGGAATGACTACTAACATTTGACGGGGAAACCATTGTACCCCTGGCGCCCTAGCCCTGTGCAACAGATGAAGCATCACTGTATCTCCTCCAATTGCAAGCGGGCATCCAGTTCCTCTGCAACTGTCCGATTAATTCCTGTTCGTTTTTGGTTTCTAAAGGGTTTATAGCAGTCTGGGGCGACCCTCGGATCTGCTGCATGCACACATTGGAGGTATGTCTGGAATACCTCCACTATGTCTGCTTTTGTATTGACTGTATGTCCCTTTGGTATCTGTTGGACCTGGCTTTTTGACAGGGACATCCCCAAACTTTTTGCCTCCTTCCTCCTATTTTTTCTGACCTGTTGTTGTTGGCTTTTGACCTCTGAGCACTTTACCACTGCTAACCAGGGCTAAAGTGCATATGCTCTCTGTGTAAATTGTACTATTGATTGGTTTATCCATGATTGACTATTTAATTTACCTGTAAGTCCCTATTAGAGTGCACTACATGTGCCTAGGGCCTGTAGATTAAATGCTACTAGTGGGCCTGCAGCACTGGTTGTGCCACCCACCTCAGTAGCCCCTTAACCTTGTCTCAGGCCTGCCATTGCAAGGCCTGTGTGTGCAGTTTCACTGCCACTTCGACTTGGCATTTAAAAGTACTTGCCAAGCCTAGAACTCCCCTTTTTCTACATATAAGTCATCCCTAATGTGTGCCCTAGGTATCCCCTAGAGCAGGGTGCTGTGTAGGTAAAAGGCAGGACATGTACCTGTGTAGTTATGTGTCCTGGTAGTGTAAAACCCCTAAATTCGTTTTTACACTACTGTGAGGCCTGCTCCCTTCATAGGCTAACATTGGGGCTGCCCTCATACACTGTTGAAGTGGCAGCTGCTGATCTGAAAGGAGCAGGAAGGTCATATTTAGTATGGCCAGAATGGTAATACAAAATCCTGCTGACTGGTGAAGTCGGATTTAATATTACTATTCTAGAAATGCCACTTTTAGAAAGTGAGCATTTCTTTGCACTAAAATCTTGTTGTGCCCTTCAATCCACGTCTGGCTAGGTTTAGTTGACAGCTCCTTGTGCATTCACTCAGACACACCCCAAACACAGGGTACTCAGCCTCACTTGCATACATCTGCATTTTGAATGGGTCTTCCTGGGCTGGGAGGGTGGAGGGCCTGCCCTCACACAAAGGACTGCCACACCCCCTACTGGGACTCTGGCAGACAGGATTGAGCTGAAAGGGAACTTGGTGCATTTCTTAGAGACTCTTTGAAGTCACTCCCACTTCAAAGGCACAACTTAGTATAAAACAGGGCCTCTGCCCTACCTCATCAGACACTTGCTGGAGAAGAAACCGGAACCAGAAACTACATCCTGCCAAGAAGAACTGCCTGGCTGCTCAAAGGACTCACCTGTCTGCTTTCTACAAAGGACTGCTGTCTTGCTGTTGCCCTGCTGCGTTGCTGAACTCTTGTCTGGCTGTGAAAGTGCTCTCCAAGGGCTTGGATAGAGCTTGCCTCCTGTTCCTTGAAGTCTCAGGACCAAAAAGACTTCTTCCTTTCCCGTGGACGCTCCGTGCGCCGAAAATTTCGACGCACAGCTTGTTTCGCGGCGAGAAAAACGCCGCACACCGACGCTGATCAACGCGACGCCCTCGGGACGATCGAGACTTCGACGCACAACCTCGCAAGGACAAAGCCGCCCGACTTCCAAGGAGAAATCGACGCGACGCCTACCGTGAGTGCGAAACTTTGACGCACGGCCTCGCAAGGACAACGCCGCCCGACTTCCAAGGAGAAATCGACGCGACGCCTGCCGTGAGACCAAAATTTCGACGCACGGCCTCGCAAGGACAACGCCGCCCGACTTCCAAGGAGAAATCGACGCGACGCCTACCGTGAGATCGAAACTTCGACGCGCAGCCCCGCAGAACGACGCGCAGCCGGAAAATAAGCAGGAGAATCCACGCACAGACCCGGGACATCTGGTAATCCTCGCGATCCACAAAAAGAGACTGTCTGCGCGCCGGAAAACGACGCCCGACTTCCCCGCGTGGAAAAGAACGACGCAAGTCTGTGTGTGCTGAGCGGAAATCGACGCACACACCCCTTTTTCCACGCATCTCTTCTCCTGTGGCCCTCGGAGGAGATTTCCCACCAGAAACCAGGTACTCTGTGCTTGAAAGACACTTTATCGCTTTTTAAAGACTTAAAGACTCTTAATATCACTTTTCAGTGATATCTTTACAAATTCGTATTGCAACTTTGATCGTTTTGACCTACAATTACCCAGATAAATATTCTATATTTTTCTAAACACTGTGTGGTGTATTTTTGTGGTGTTATACTATGGTGTTGTATGATTTATTGCACAAATGCTTTACACATTGCCTTCTAAGTTAAGCCTGACTGCTCGTGCCAAGCTACCGGAGGGTGAGCACAGGCTGATTTTGGATTGTGTGTGACTTACCCTGACTAGAGTGAGGGTTCTTGCTTGGACAGAGGGCAACCTGACTGCCAACCAAAAACCCCATTTCTAACATTGGTGGCAGCGGTGGGATGCTCCTGAAGGGAGTGGTCTAGGTGGTTCCCAACCGAGTAAGGTGGGAAAGGATTGTAGTGTCCCAGGTAGGTCCCAGGTCCTGGAGGGTTCCATGAGGGAACACCAGGAGGGAAGCCTAGTCTGTACCGTAGGGCCACCTTTCGAGGGAAGTCCCGCAGTGTCAGAAGAACTTGGGGGGGTGACTGTAACCAGCATCCCACCAGTTCTGGTGTCTGGCAGTACCCCTCCTAGTGAGGGGGTGCAGAAGTCCAGACATAGGGTTGAGAGGGGGTGGCCGACCCCAGTGGAGGATCTTGAAAGTCAGGGGTCAGCTCTGAGAGCAGAGCCCCCCAGGAATGACCCAGGTGACACCGTTTCTGGTTTGGGGGAAACCCAGACTCTGCCGGATGGGCAGAGGTCGGGAGACCTGCGCCAACCAGACTCTTGTGTGGCCCTTGGGGACGGCGTGTCCCTTGTGGGGGGTGAGAGTGCCCCCCAGGAAGTCCTGGCATGCCAGGCAAAGATTCAACCTCAGGGTGGTGACTCTGGGTTGGATAACCGGGTTCAGAGGTTAAACTTTGACCTGGTGGGGGGTAGATGTGCCCCCCAGGAAGTCCTGGAATGCCAGGCAATGGTTCAACCTCAGGGTGGTGACTCTGGGTTGGCTTACCAGGTGAAGAGGTCAAACTCTGACCTGGTGGGGGGTAGGTGTGCCCCCCAGAAAGTCCTGGCGTGCCAGGCAGTTGTCCAACCTCAGGGTGTCGACTCTGGGTTGGACGGCCAGGTTCAGAGGTTAACCTCTGACCTGGTGGGGGGTAGGTGTGCCCCCCAGAAAGCCCTGGTGTACCAGGCCGTTGTCCAACCTCAGGATGGTGACCCTAGGTTGGAGAACCAGGTTCAGAGGTTAAACTCTGACCTGGTGGAGGGTCAGTGTGCCCTCCAGGAAGTCCTGGCGTGCCAGGCGATTGTTCTACTTCAGGGTGGTAACTCTGAGTTGAATGGCCCAGTTCAGAGGTTAAACTCTGACCTGGTGGAGGGTCAGTGTGCCCTCCAGAAAGTCCTGGCGTGCCAGGCAATTGTTCAACCTCAGAGTGCTGACTCTGGGTTGGATAACCGGGTTCAGAGGTTAAACTCTGACCTGGTGGGGGGTAGGTGTGCCCCCCAGAAAGTCCTGGCGTGCCAGGCAATTGTTCAACCTCAGGGCGGTGACTCTGGGTTGGATACCCAGGTTCAGAGGTTAAACTCTGACCTGGTGGGAGGTAGGTGTGCCTCCCAAGAAGCCCTGCTGTGCCAGGCAATTGTCCAACCTCAGGGTGTTGACTCTGGGTTGGATGACCAGGTTCAGAGGTTAAACTCTGACCTGGTGGGGGGTAGGTGTGCCCCCCAGAAAGTCCTGGCGTGCCAGGCAATTGCCCAACCTCAGGGTGGTGACCCTGGGTTGGGGAACCAGGCTCAGAGGTTAAACTCTGACCTGGTGGGAGGTAGGTGTGCCTCCCAGAAAGTCCTGGTGCGCCAGGCAATTGTTCAACTTCAGGGTGGTGACTCTGAGTTGAATGGTCAGGTGCAGAGGTTAAACTCTGACCTGGTGGAGGGTCAGTGTGCCCTCCAGGAAGTCCTGGTGTGCCAGGCAATTGTTCAACTTCAGGGTGGTGACTCTGAGTTGAATGGTCAGGTGCAGAGGTTAAACTCTGACCTGGTGGAGGGTCAGTGTGCCCTCCAGGAAGTCCTGGCGTGCCAGGCAATTGTTCAACTTCAGGGTGGTGACTCTGAGTTGAATGGGCAGGTGCAGAG
This sequence comes from Pleurodeles waltl, assembly GCF_031143425.1. Lineage (NCBI taxonomy): Eukaryota > Metazoa > Chordata > Amphibia > Caudata > Salamandridae > Pleurodeles > Pleurodeles waltl. The sequence goes on along the minus strand of NC_090440.1, from coordinate 49,989,314 downwards.
GTTAAACTCTGACCTGGTGGGGGGTAGGTGTGCCTCCCAGGAAGTCCTGGTTTGCCAGGCGGTGATCCAGTCTGAGGGTACAGACCCTGGGCTGGAAGACCAGGTTCAGGGCGTCCCCCCGGACCTGGAGGGAGGGGCTACTGATAACAGTGCCCCTACCATGTTGTCTTCTGAGGAGGCCACTCCTAGTTGGAGGGTGCTGGACCCCAGAAGGGAGGGCAGGGGGAGGGAAGCCTCACCCCGGGCCCTAGTCCAACCTGAAGGTACAGGCCCCAGGTTGGAGGGCCAGTGGCAGGTTAACAGCCCTGCACTGGTGGAGGAATGGTACAGGGCGACTTCTGTAAGCCCCCTGACCATGTTGGACTCTGGGGGTACCGCTCCAGGAGGGAGGGTACAAAGCCCCAGAGGGGAGGACCAGGTTCAGGCTGTCATCCCTGACCTGGTGGAAGGGAGAGTGGTTAAAGGGTGCCCAGCACCTGGGGCTACCGCCCCCCACTCTCCACAGCCACAGTGGTTGGAGAGCTTTGAGAGGCCTGGGGCCTGGCTCTCATCCCTGGCAGCTGTCAGTAATCACTGTGGCTTGCTGTCCGGGTGGACAGAGTTATCCCTGGGGAGGGGACAAGTGTCACACCCCAGGGGTAGAGTGGGCAACACCACTATGTTGGTCATGGGGGTACTATCCTGCTCCTGGGATACATCTGTGAGCAAAGTAAGGTTAGGTGCTGCACAGATGGGATCCGCAGGAAAGGAGAAAGGTTCCCCATGGATGGGCTTAGTGGGCCCTGAGAGTATGGACAGAGGGATCCAATGGGAGTCAGGAAGGCGAAGAACTGGAGCATGCCCCTGCTGTTGTGGGCCTGGGTCCTTGTTCTGTCGCCTCAAACAGGGAAGTACATCAGGATAGTGATTGTTCTCCCCTGGCTTTAGGCTGGTGGGGCGTCATGTTGGACCTGGCTTTTTGACAGGGACATCCCCAAACTTTTTGCCTCCTTCCTCCTATTTTTTCTGACCTGTTGTTGTTGGCTTTTGACCTCTGAGCACTTTACCACTGCTAACCAGGGCTAAAGTGCATATGCTCTCTGTGTAAATTGTACTATTGATTGGTTTATCCATGATTGACTATTTAATTTACCTGTAAGTCCCTATTAGAGTGCACTACATGTGCCTAGGGCCTGTAGATTAAATGCTACTAGTGGGCCTGCAGCACTGGTTGTGCCACCCACCTCAGTAGCCCCTTAACCTTGTCTCAGGCCTGCCATTGCAAGGCCTGTGTGTGCAGTTTCACTGCCACTTCGACTTGGCATTTAAAAGTACTTGCCAAGCCTAGAACTCCCCTTTTTCTACATATAAGTCATCCCTAATGTGTGCCCTAGGTATCCCCTAGAGCAGGGTGCTGTGTAGGTAAAAGGCAGGACATGTACCTGTGTAGTTATATGTCCTGGTAGTGTAAAACCCCTAAATTCGTTTTTACACTACTGTGAGGCCTTCTCCCTTCATAGGCTAACATTGGGGCTGCCCTCATACACTGTTGAAGTGGCAGCTGCTGATCTGAAAGGAGCAGGAAGGTCATATTTAGTATGGCCAGAATGGTAATACAAAATCCTGCTGACTGGTGAAGTCGGATTTAATATTACTATTCTAGAAATGCCACTTTTAGAAAGTGAGCATTTCTTTGCACTAAAATCTTGTTGTGCCCTTCAATCCACGTCTGGCTAGGTTTAGTTGACAGCTCCTTGTGCATTCACTCAGACACACCCCAAACACAGGGTACTCAGCCTCACTTGCATACATCTGCATTTTGAATGGGTCTTCCTGGGCTGGGAGGGTGGAGGGCCTGCCCTCACACAAAGGACTGCCACACCCCCTACTGGGACTCTGGCAGACAGGATTGAACTGAAAGGGAACTTGGTGCATTTCTTAGAGACTCTTTGAAGTCACCCCCACTTCAAAGGCACAACTTAGTATAAAACAGGGCCTCTGCCCTACCTCATCAGACACTTGCTGGAGAAGAAACCGGAACCAGAAACTACATCCTGCCAAGAAGAACTGCCTGGCTGCTCAAAGGACTCACCTGTCTGCTTTCTACAAAGGACTGCTGTCTTGCTGTTGCCCTGCTGCCTTGCTGAACTCTTGTCTGGCTGTGAAAGTGCTCTCCAAGGGCTTGGATAGAGCTTGCCTCCTGTTCCTTGAAGTCTCAGGACCAAAAAGACTTCTTCCTTTCCCGTGGACGCTCCGTGCGCCGAAAATTTCGACGCACAGCTTGTTTCGCGGCGAGAAAAACGCCGCACACCGACGCTGATCAACGCGACGCCCTCGGGACGATCGAGACTTCGACGCACAACCTCGCAAGGACAAAGCCGCCCGACTTCCAAGGAGAAATCGACGCGACGCCTACCGTGAGTGCGAAACTTTGACGCACGGCCTCGCAAGGACAACGCCGCCCGACTTCCAAGGAGAAATCGACGCGACGCCTGCCGTGAGACCAAAATTTCGACGCACGGCCTCGCAAGGACAACGCCGCCCGACTTCCAAGGAGAAATCGACGCAACGCCTACCGTGAGATCGAAACTTCGACGCGCAGCCCCGCAGAACGACGCGCAGCCGGAAAATAAGCAGGAGAATCCACGCACAGACCCGGGACATCTGGTAATCCTCGCGATCCACAAAAAGAGACTGTCTGCGCGCCGGAAAACGACGCCCGACTTCCCCGCGTGGAAAAGAACGACGCAAGTCTGTGTGTGCTGAGCGGAAATCGACGCACACACCCCTTTTTCCACGCATCTCTTCTCCTGTGGCCCTCGGAGGAGATTTCCCACCAGAAACCAGGTACTCTGTGCTTGAAAGACACTTTATCGCTTTTTAAAGACTTAAAGACTCTTAATATCACTTTTCAGTGATATCTTTACAAATTCGTATTGCAACTTTGATCGTTTTGACCTACAATTACCCAGATAAATATTCTATATTTTTCTAAACACTGTGTGGTGTATTTTTGTGGTGTTATACTATGGTGTTGTATGATTTATTGCACAAATGCTTTACACATTGCCTTCTAAGTTAAGCCTGACTGCTCGTGCCAAGCTACCGGAGGGTGAGCACAGGCTGATTTTGGATTGTGTGTGACTTACCCTGACTAGAGTGAGGGTTCTTGCTTGGACAGAGGGCAACCTGACTGCCAACCAAAAACCCCATTTCTAACAGTATCCTTAAAAGCATCATGAGGGGGGGGTGTTGTTCTTTACGGAATATCCATGCGAGCAGCCTCTCTCACCCTCTTTATGCAGTTTTTGTCTATATTGCATAAGCGTAAACTTATCTAGGCGATCACAGAGATTTGCTATGCGCCTGCGCACCCTATGTTCTCCCCCATCCACTTCCTCCAGTGGTCTGTCTACTGCTTGTATCGCTGCCAGTCTTGCTCCTCCTTAGCTAATTATGACTGTCACTTCCTTACACTGCATGTCAGACCAATGCAGGCTCCCGTCAACCCTGCCCTTAAAGCCTCCCACTCTGTGGCTCGGCTCTCGGTGTGGTCATCCCCCAATTAATCGATAAATAATCTGTCAATGCCTGCGAGAGCGTTCCTTGTTCCACCACATCAGTCAGTATCTCCACCAGCATTCTCCAAGCATGGTCATTTTTCCCAGGTCACCCCAGACAATTGTGCAGCTTACCGGGGAGTGATCCGACAAGAAGCGCACCATATGTGACACCTCCATATCCTCCTGTTCCCAAAGAGGGGCCTCCTCAAGCCCTGAACCTTTGACTGCCAACAGAGGATACTCCTTCACAAAATCCTGACATTTGGTCTCCACATGACCTTGAACGGGCCCATTCACAGCAAGACTCTGCCACCCACAATGACCACTAGTGGGAAGTACTAGTGAGACCTGCTCTTTGCTTTGCCAGTGACAGCAAGTCACCGCAATGCCAGACCTGCACTTCCCACTATAGCAACAACAGCCCACAACTACTGGCAACACAAAACTACAGCAGTTAGTCACAATTAGTCACCATTACTTCAAATCAGTCACTACAGTTATGATGTTTTCCAGCATCCATCCATCTAACCAACAGATGTTTGTGTCCCTAATAGGCATAAACATAGCTTCTTATTCTCCTAGCCCTGGGTGATATTTTGGAATTCCCTAGCTCCTTTATATATGCACATACCACTGAGCTCTTTATACTGGGGCGAGGAGGGTGGTCCTCTAGTTATGATTAACTGTTTTGCCAATAGATGTATGTCAGCTTTGCCAACATATTAGTTTCTTAATGACTTCTTGACAACCAATTAAAATGCACTGAAGATGGTCTTTGACAGGACACAAAGCTCCCCATGTAACACTTGCCTATTCTCCATTATTATATTTATTTCATACTTTTTATTTTACTTTTTGTCAAAAAACACTTGCAGAGTGCCAATTGCTATCACAGATTAACTGTTTATTATTTGAATGACTGAAAATATCTAACTAACGGAAACTCCCAGAAGCAATGAGTAGCAAAAGCCACTTTGGCCCTCATTCCTACCTTGGCGGGTGGCGCTCGCCGCCCGCCAAGCCGGAACCGCCACTTGGCCGCTCCGCGGTCAAAAGACCGCGGAGGCCATTCTGGCTTTCACGCTGGGCCGGCGGTCGCCCGCCAAGGGAGCGCCCGCCGGCCCAGCGGGAAAGGCCCTGCAACCCAGAAGCCGGCTCCGAATGGAGCCAGCGGGGTTGCAGGGGTGCGACGGGTGCAGTTGCACCCGTCGCGATTTTCACTGTCTGCTAAGCAGACAGTGAAAATCATGCTGGGGCCCTGTTAGGGGGCCCCATGACACCCGTTCCCACCATCCTGTTCCTGGCGGTAAAAACCACCAGGAACAGGATGGCGGGAAGGGGGTCGGAATCTCCATGGCGGCGCTGCTTGCAGCGCCACCATGGAGATTCAGCCCAGCAAAGGGAAAACCGCCAGATCCCCTTTTCTGACCGCGGCTTTACCGCCACGGTCAGAATGGGCTGGGAAGCACTGCCAGCCTGTTGGCGGTGCTTCCGTCATTTTAGCCCTGGCGGTCGCCGACCGCCAGGGTTAGAATGACCCCCTTTGTCTGTATTTGCAACCATTTCATTCCCTGGTCTTAGTAAGGTGGCATTGCCTTACCCCGAAACAAAGAACTTCTCATATAATGTGAGCCTGCTCCTGCAGTTCTGGAAGCGATCTATAATTGAAATAAGTTTGAGTGGGACCTTCTAGCGACATCGTATCACACTAGAGATGTAGAAAACAATAGCAGTCCAGAGGGAGAAAAGTAGCCAGTACACCATTAGCAGAATGAAACACAGGCCTCAAGGTGGACTTATGACACTTTGGGGGTTATTACAACTTTGGAGGAGGTGTTAATCGGTCCCAAAAGTGACTGTAAAGTGACGGATATACCACCAGCCGTATTACAAGTTCTATAGGATATAATGGACTCGTAATACAGCTGGTGGAATATCCGTCACTTTACTGTCACTTTTGGGACGGATTACCACCTCCTCCAAAGTTGTAATAACCCCCTTTGTCTGGCTCCTAATAAGCTTGTTTGATGATGGATGCTACAGTGAACCATTTAAAACCTTTCCTGAGCTTTTGCTTTTCAAAATGGCACTTCTTCCACTGCCACCACCTCTGCCAGAGTAAAAGAAGTGTGCCATAAATGCACTACAGTTGCTGGAATGGTCTTTTTCTGGACTTGACCCTTTCTACTTAGTATTCCCAAATGTTTTGCCTGCATCTGCCTGGTTTATGAACCTGTTTAGGTTAGCTTTTAGGACTCTGCGCAATTTACCACCGCTAATCAGTGCTAAAATGCTTGTGTTCTGTCTTTAAAACCCACTGGAATTGGATATCCCCAAATGCATATTTAATTTACTTGTGAATCCCTAGTAAAGTGGTACTACAGGTACCCAGGGCCTGTAAATTAAATGCTACAAGTGGGCCTACTGTACTGATTGTGCCACCCACTTAAGTAGCCCTTTAAACCTGTATCAGGGCTGCTTATGCAGCATGTGTGTGCAGTTTTAAACCTGCTCTTCCAGCCTGGTAAAAGAAACCTTTTGACAAGCCCGGATCTTTCCTTTTAATGCATATCCTACCCCTACAGTAGACCCCAGACAGCCCAGACGAAAGGGTGCAGTGTATTTAAAATGTAGGACATGTACTTTTAAGTTATCCATGTCCTGGAAGAGAAAATCTCTGAAATCAGTTTTCATTACTGCAAGGCCTACCTCTCCCATAGGATAACACTGGTGTTACCTTATTAGATTTAATAAGCTGTAACTTGCAAATGGGAACTAATAACCAGTTCATGTTTTGTGTCTTTGGAATTGTAATAAAAAATCCTCTCTTAAGGTAAAGTTAGAATCTTATATTCCAATTTTGAAAATGCCACATGTAGAAAGTGATCATGTTCCTGCCTTAGCCATTTAGTGCCTGCAGTCTATCTCTGGGCCATGTGACTGGGTGTAGCTGATAGTTGGACTATCTGTATTTCTCCTAGACAGCCACCACACAATAAAGAGCTTAGGTGTGCTTGAGCGGGCTGTCACAGGCAGGATGGAAGGGCGGAGCTGGGCACAGACCTACTTACACCTGAATAGGCTGTGTCCTGCCACCATACAAAGGGCTGCATAACCCCTGTAATTAATCCAGAGCCAGGGAAGTCAGGACACCTGTGGACTTCAAAGGGAAACGTCTAGAAGCTTCTCCCATTTTTAAGGAGGCATGTGGCATAAATATTGGACATCAGACACCAACTCTTCAGTACACTTCTGGACCTGTGGAGACTCTACCAGGAAGAAGAGGACTGCTGTGCTACTGAAAAGACTGCCACTCTGCTGGACCTGCACCTGAACCAAGGACTCACAGTGAGAGTCCGAGGGCTAGTCTGCTGGCCTCCTGTTAAGAGCCACAGGGACATAACAGGCTCCCAACCACATATACCAGCACACAGATCCATCTAAAGTTAGCTCTTCTCTCCCAAATGGTGCCTCTCCCGTCCTGTACCCTAAGTGTGGCCCCTTTGGAGCTCAATTGAAGCTTTCAGGCTCTTCACGACAACGAACGGACCCGTTGGCACCAAACTCTTGTCATTCACACTGCCCACCAACATGAAGTTCTGTTAACCCGACTCTTCATGCTACAGAATTGACTGCTTGCAAGGAGCACACCGCTAAGCCCCAGCCCAACTGTTCATGACAACAAGATCTACACGCTACAGCAACAACTGTTCACAACACCAGTCCTGCTCTTCACACTACATCGATAGCCATCCTCAATGCTTCCCTGCTCCTCGTGGTCCCCTCCATTCCAAAAGGGGCTCTTTGCTCTGGACTGAGAAGGTAACTTTTCAGCTGGAGTTATCTGGCCTTATGGGCTTTTTGGTGCTATGTATCTTAAATTGCATATCTCTGGTTCTAATGATTGGATTTTTGTTGTTTTGGTCTTGATTTATTAAGTAAATGTTTCTCTAGTTTTCTAAATTTGATTTTTCTTGTGTTGTGTTTTCGCTTTATTACTGTTTGAAGCGCTGCATATCTAAATTACACAATGTCTCCAAGTAAAACCCTACTGTCAGCAATGCTTCCCTGCTCCTTGCGATCACCTCCACTGTGAATGGGACTCTTTGCACTGGACTGAGAAGGTAACTTATCAGCGGAACTAACCTGGTCCCTGTATCCAGCTCACACTTCATCACGGTCGTCCTGAACTTGTGACTTTTTTCAGATCTCACACTACGAGATAGCTGCAAGTGGTGCTTTGGATGCATTGGCACTATTTTCACATAAATCTTTAAAATTGAATATCTGCAGTTATTCTAAGTGCATTTTGTCTTCATTAATTTATTAAATGCTCGTTTTCTAAACTTGTGGGGGAGTTTTCTTGTGTTGTGTTTTCCCTTTATTACTGTTTAAACTGTTGCATCCATACTTCACACATTGACTCTAAGTTAAGCCTGACTGCTCTGTGTGAAGCTCCCAAAGCCTGAGCACAGGTTAATTTGGGGGTTTGCTTGTGCCTCAACCTGACAAATATTGTGGTCGTTGTTTGAGTAGAGTATTACCCCCCTCAACAAGTAACCATATTTCTTACTGACCTCACTTTGAGCCACAGGAACTTTGCCTTTTCAAAACTAAAGTAAATCTCTGTGCTTGTAATTGTTTGGCATTCTCCCTTTCTGATTGGGTTTTTTGTCTTACTTGTGACTTCATTCACCGAAACGGCAAGTTTGCATTCCCTCTTGACAATATTTTTGGACAAATCATACACAAAAAAACAAGGTGCCACCTTCAGATACAACTGGCTCTTATTCCAACATCACCATCCACTCTGAGTATGTTAGCTTTAATATTTACCCTGACATCTGTAAGTCTACTGTCAGCATGCCAGTCATTGACTAAAAACCGTACGTTGGCTTCATGTCACATAACATCAAGCCATTTGGCACCTAAGAAGATGCAAGATTTACCTTGTGATCATCATGTGCTGAAGCTCCCGTTGCCTGAATGGATCACACACCACATTGTGTGACACCACAACACATCAGTGGCATCATTCATCAATGGTTATTCTGCATTCCCTTAGTCCTATTGCAAGAAAAGGTACTCCTCAGTAGTTAGGTTGGTCTAGTCAGTGTGGCTGAAGAAGTACTCAAGCCCCTTTTCTCTCTCTACCTGCAGTGAGACACTTACATCAGCACCATAGTTAACCTCAGCATCGGTTCGAGGCTATTGTAGGGGCCTCGAGGAGCTCGATTCTTCTCTCGATAATGATGGATAATCTGTTGCTGCTCAGCCAGACATCCGGCTTCCCCCTCATCTTCCTAATGGAGTTGTTACTCAGTGAATGGGCTGCAAAACACACTTTTCTATATTATTACAGTTATAGAATACTACAGTGCTACTAGGGAAATGTATTAGAGAGACCCTTCACAGGTCTGTCTCCCCCTCACTTCCCAACTGAGCCATTGCACACTTAGAGCCACACAAGGCGAAAGGAGAACTATGCCTTAACCCAGTACACAGTACAAACTACAGAGCCACTGCTGGGGGATACCTTTCATTTATACCAACTACACTAGGCGCTATGTAGCATTTGTACAGTACGCTCACTATCACCCCAATAATCACACGCAAACTAATGGCCTCACTACCACATGCAGTCACTCGCTAGGCAGCTTCATTTAGGCTCCACCCTTTATGTGTCACATTTATACAACTCTATACTCACGTATAACATTATATTAATTTAACCTTCTAACGTGTGGAGCATTTCAATGTATTAATGAAATGTAATCCTTGTGGAGACTATGAGATTTGTATACGTGTCACTAAAATTCAGTTGAAATATACTTCCATGTATTCTTTATTTGTGTTTTTACACTTGCACCTCAAGTTATATTTGCATATGTAAACATGTATTCTTTTATTCACGTTGTGCATTCGTTCTCCAGGGTATACTTGCGGATGTATCACATTGTATTCAAAGTGCATATTCAATGCTTAGTTAAATTAGCCTGACTGCAGGCCAGAATTAAAATGCATTTAGCTGTGTCAGCGTGCTTTCTCTTGCAGGTGCGTTATCATGTTTCTCTGTAGTTAGAGAAAGTCATATTGTTTGTATCAGACGACTGGTAGTGAGGCCCAGAGAGGGAAAAACTGGCAGTGAACGTGGAGAAATAATGATTGAGAGGATCCTTCTGTCCATCTTGTACCAGGGTGATGGGATGCTCCAGGTTGTGGTCTGCAATCTTGCTTTCAGTGTGGTGGGAAACTGTGTGAAGGTTGGGAATCAGTAGCTTAATTTGAGCCAGTGGTTTCCGGTGAGAGGCACCGACACTTATTTTATAGGGCAGCACTTTAGTATTCTGCATCAGAGACACATATGGGAAAGGCGTAGGAAGACGAAAACGAAAAAGTGTCACAAAGGGAGAAAGCAGGAAGCTGCAAGAATGAGCTAAAGGGGCAGAGAGTGGCTGTAAATGGATTTCAAAAGGCCGGACATGGCTTTGGGATTACGCTGCCTCAACATTCTGTCCTCGCACATTTAAATGCAGCAGTTGCGTGTTTCAAAGAAGAGCTTTGGGTACCGGCGCGTTTTTATTTACAAATTAAGCACTGTTGCAAACGCACCTCTTAAGTAATGAGTTGGCTGGAGCCTGATAGTATTGAAAAGCATAAGAAGGTTTCAATGCTTCTTCTGTTCTAATTGGTGTCCTCACAGTTTGATAGACAGATTCTTTCTAGTCTTGGAGAGGGACAGATCTCTCTGTTTTTCCTGCTAGTGTGAAGCTTTATGCTAAACACTTCTCCCCATGGTCTTAGACTTCTACAGAAGCCGATATCCTACTGACACCTTCCAAGCTCCTTAATTAGAAATCCTCATTAGAAGATCCTAATGTAACTTCATGTTTAGCTGAGAAAGGGGACGTTTCTTTATGGAAGACTTATATACTATATTCTCTTTCTGCATTGTCATAGCCTTTATTATCCTGTATTTTATATTGTTGAGGCTAAATCCATTGAAATATTTCAGTCTACCAGTTGTATTGCTGTACCTTTTGAACGTATTTCTGTTTTGCGAATATACTGTATTGTAACGTGTTTCTGAATTAAACTCCATTTAACCATGACCAGTGACTCCTGGTCCTTATCAATCAATCAATCAATCAATCAATCAATCAATTAGGGTTCTTGTATAACGTGACTACACACCCATGAGGGTCTTGAGGCACTGAGAGGGGTGGTGGTGGATCTGAGGATTAGTGGAGGAGCCTCGTCTTGAGGTCCTTCCTGAATTGTGGTAGCAATAGGGATTGCCTGGGGTGCAGAGGTGGGGAGTTCCAGGTCTTTGCAGTGAGGTAGGATACGGATCTTCCTCAAGCCGTGGTCTTGCAGGTCTGTGGGATGGTGGCCAGGGCTACTTGGGCGGAGCAGAGATGTCTGGTGGGAGTGTAGAAGGAGAGGCAGTGGTTGAAGTATGTAGGTCAGGCATTGTGGGGGGCTTTGTAGGCATGTCCAAGGAGCTTGAAGGTAATTCTTTTGTTGAGCAGTAGTCCTTATTGTAGAGTCACATTGGCTTCACAAGTTGGAAATGTATTTCTGATGTTTACTCCGTTTGAATGCTTTAATCAAACAAAAAGGTCCATGCGACCAAGAGATAAAGATTCTTGATGCTTCCGTTAAGAGATTTTGATGTAAATAGCCCAGTGCTGTCAGCAGGGACCTCTGATGGGGCACGCATTCCCATAGTCAACGTTGCCCCTGGCTAACAAGAACAGGAGGGGAGAATTTGAACCATGGGGCCTGAAAAATAAAATGTGAAGCTAAAATTTCAGTTTTCCCCATGAATTATCAAACAATGTCAATGTATACCATCCATCATCCCTCAGAAGGCAGATGTGATTCTAAGAGATTCAAAATGCGGGAGGGTAAATTTTTGAAAGCTGGTTTTACATGCATCTCGTTCATTTCAAAATTACATTTCGTCATAAAGCCAAGTTAATGCTACTATGCATCACCATGTTTTAAAACCCCTTCTTCAAATTTGTGCCCAAGTAGCTCATGTCAGTGAAAATGAGCTTGGTTACCATAGCCATCCTCTTGTTGGCCTATCTAAAATATTTGCTATATCACTCAATATCCCCACATCGCCTTTTCCCACTCATAGGATGAAATAGTTGCCACACAATTCTAGAACTCATAAAAGAAGAAAGTAGCATGGAAATAGTAAAGCAAATCAATATTTGTGTATTGTAGAGATTTTTCAAGGAATGTTTACGACCTACATTAGTGGTTCTTAACATTTGACTTCTGTGAATCCCCGCTGAATCATTCCTGGAATCTGGGGACATACCCCGAGTCCTCATCGGAAACCATGAAACAGGACACAAACAATTTCTACTATATTAACCTCAAAAAATACAAATAAGTACAAAAACAGGTACATGTCAAACAAGTTCACAAATTATTACATATTTTACTTAATTCCCAAGGAAAAATGTAAATTTTAATTGAAAAGTTGAATCTTTCCTAAATTCAAATTTTAGTTCTGGAAGTGGAAGCAATATTGTAGACTCTAGCATAACACTTTGTCCCTCATTACGAGCATGGCGGTCCTGGGACTGCCATACCCGTGGTGGATGTCGGACCGCAGCCAAAGCATCGGTCTGGCATCCACATTACAACCCTGGCGGAGCTACCATGGTCCGACCGCCAACACCGCCAGGTTGCCGCCAGTCGACAGTCTGGCAGTGCCGGCGGTCTTAATCCGCCAGTGCAGCGCTGAAAGCAGTGCTGTTCTGCTGATTACGAGTCCCCTCTCCGCCGGCTTTTGCATGGCAGTCCCACCGCCATGCGAAGGCTGGCGGAGACGGGATGCTTGGGGCTCCATGGCGGTCACTCGACTGCCCATGCACTTGTCATGGGCAGTGCAGGGGCTCCCATGGACAGCCCCATCGCCCTTTTCACTGCCTGAATTACAGGCAGTGAAAAGGGCGCCGGGTGCTGTCACACCCAACGCACCGCAACATTGCTTCCGTCTCAATGTTTACGAGCCGGTGTAAATGTTGTGGTGAGTTTTCCATTGGGCCAGTGGGCAGAAAAGCTATTTCCACCCGCTGGCCCAGCAGAAAACTCATAATAGGCCGGCGGGTGGAAAACCGGAGTGACGGTTTTCAGACCCAAAGAGTTTGGCAGGCGGCCTCCGCGGCCTGCCAAACTCCTAATAAGGGCCTTGTGTTTTTACTTCAAATGCATGCTCCCTTTTTGTCTACATTTCAATTGAGGTCACCCAGGTCTATGACACATTCTGTTTACGATTCTTCGTTTGCTAATCCAGAAAAGGACACTAAATTAATTTAAAGACCCTTGTTTCAACTTAACTCATATGCACAGAACATTTTTTAAAAATGACTCGCTATTTTACATTTTCCTTCTTTATTTGTATCTACTTTAATAATCTGCTTTCATAATTTTCTAAACAGGTGCAGACACCCTGAGTAGGCATTGTGGAGTCCCAGAGGTCCGCGGACCACAAGTTAAGAACCACTGACCTACACCGATCTAAAACAAATCCATTCCTTGATTTGAAGTCAATTTCACTATATTGAATCTGAACTACTGTGTATTGTTTGATGTGCAGTGATCTGTTCGTGCAGGATTATAGATTTTAACTAAGAGAACCTGCTTGACTGATTAACTGAGTTGAGCAATGAACTACAGCCGAAGAACCCAGTCGCAGAAAGTCAATCCTCCGAACAAGCCGGCCTCTTCACCACATCAATTCCCAGCGTTGCTCCCCGCACGCCTGTAATCCAATAAAGCACTGTATTTGTAATCAGCTACTGTAAATACAGCACTCTCTTTGAAAAATACTGCATCAGTAATGATTCGCATATGTTGTTTTTCTTGAAAACAGACTCCCCGGGAAGAGGACTTATGCTTCCATATTCTGTTTTATGTTTACTGCAAAAAATACCAGCAAAATGTTATCTATCCCAACTGAAAAGCACGAGCAGATTTCTTAAATAGTTTTCTCAGACTCAAAGCAGCCTTCAGTTCTGTTTTTGTTGTTTTTGAGTAACTGAGGCAGATGTCTGCTGAATTCTGCTTAATGCTCCATGGGTAACAGTCAGTGGTGTTCTTCCTTTGCAATATGGCGGCCAACTTATCCTGGTGATGGGGGAGGAATCCATTGTACCAGCCTAGTTTTGGGTAATTGCCGCCGATTGTCTTTCGTACGGTTCGTGACGCTTTACGCAATCACGTCACCTATGCCCAGTGCAGGTTTTCCTGCACTTTAACTGGTACCTGCAATAAACAATGCACCAAGTATTAACACATATGGGCTTGGTTTAGAAGTCGGTGGAGGTGAACACTCCGTCACAAGTGTCACAGATATCCCGTCCGCCGTATTACAATCCCATTTTATAGTGACTCCGTTGACTTCTATATCTGTTTCTCTCTCTGTTTCTTCTTCTATACGGAGATGGGGGCTCGGAAAGCAGAATCTTATGCACTAGTTGTCTGTTGCGGATGACACAACATTCGCAAGGGAGTTATGGCAGACCTGAACACAATTTGGTGAAAATGCAATATTAACCCCTTCTCTGCCAGGCCTTGTTTTGGCTATTTGGGGCAGTTTGCACTTAGGCCCTCATAAACTTTTGTCCACATAAGCTACCCATGACAAATTTGCGTCCTCTTTGTTTCCAACATCCTAGGGATTCCAGAGGTACCCAGAGTTTGTAGGCTCCCCTGAAGGAGACCAAGAAATTAGCTAAAACACAGCGTAAATTTAGTTTTGTTTTTTTTAAAAGGGGGAAAAGGGCTACAGAAGAAGGCTTGTGGTTTTTTCCCTAAAAATGGCATCAACAAAGGGTTTGCGGTGCTAAAATCACCATCTTCCCAGCTTTCAGGAACAGGCAGACTTTAATCAGAAAACCCACTTTTTCAACCCAATTTTGGCATTTTACTGGGACATATCCCTTTTTATGATTTTTTGTGCTTTCAGCCTCCTTCCTGTTAGTGACAGAAATGGGTGTGAAACAAATGCTGGATCCCGGAAAGCTAAACATTTCTAAAAAGTAGACAAAATTCTGAATTCAGCAAGGGGTAATTTGTGTAGATCCTACAAGGGTTTCCTACAGAAAATAACAGCTTAAATGAAAAAATATTGAAATTGAGGTGAAAAAAACAGCCATTTTTCTCCAAGTTTTACTCTGTAACTTTTTCCTGCGATGTCTGATTTTTTAAAGCAATATACCGTTTCATCTGCTGGACTCTTCTGGTTGTGTGGATATATAGGGCATGTAGGTTCATCAAGAACCCTAGGTACCCAGAGCCAATAAATGAGCTGCACCTTGCAATGGGTTTTCATTTTATACCGGGTATACAGCAATTAATTTGCTGAAATATAAAGAGTGAAAAATAGGTATCAAAAAACCTTTGTATTTCCAAAATGGGCATAAGATAAGGTGTTGATAAGCAGTGGTTATTTGCACATCTCTGAATTCCGGGGTGCCCATACTAGCATGTGAATTACAGGCCATTTCTCAAATAGATGTCTTTTTTAAACACTGTCTTACATTTGGAAGGAAAAAATGTAGAGAAAAACAAGGGACAATAACACTTGTTTTGCTATTCTGTGTTCCCCCCAAGTCTCCCGATAAAAATGGTAACTCACTTGTGTGGGTAGGTCTAATGCTCACGACAGGAAACGCAACATGGACACATCACATTTTGACATTAAACTTTTTTGCAAAGTGCCTAGCTGTACATTTTGAACTCTAGCTCAGCCGGCACCTAGGGAACCTACCAAGCCTGCGCATTTTTGAAAACTAGAAATCTAGGGGAATCCAAGATAGGGTGACTTGTGGGGCTCTCACCAGGTTCTGTTAACCAGAATCCTTTGCAAACCTCAAAATCTGGCCAAAAAAACACTTTTTCCTCACATTTCGATGACAGAAAGTTCTGGAATCTAAGTGGAGCCACAAATTTCCTCCCACCCAGCGTTCCCCCAAGTCTCCCAATAAAAATGGTACCTCACTTGTGTGGGTGGGCCTAGCGCCCATGACAGGAAATGCCCCAAAACACAACATGGACACATCACATTTTCCAAAAGAAAACTGAGCTGTTTTTTGCAATGTGCCTAGCTATAGATTTTGGCCTCTAGCTCAGCCAGCACCTAGGGAAACCTACCAAACCTACGCATTTTTAAAAACTAGACACCTAGGGGATTCCAAGATGGGGTGACTTGTTGGGCTCTCACCAGGTTCTGTTACCCAGAGTCCTTTGCAAACCTCAAAATTTGGCAAAATAAAAAGCACTTTTTCCTCACATTTTGGTGACAGAAAGTTCTCGAATCTGAGAGGAGCCACAAATTTCCTGCCACCCAGCGTTCACCTATATCGGCAGATAAAAATGGTACCTCACTTGTGTGGGTAGGCCTAGCGCGTGGGACAGAAAATGCCCCAAAACACAACGTGAACACATCACATTTTCCCAAAGAAAAAAGAGCTCTTTTTTGCAAAGTGCCAAGCTGTGGATTGTGGCCTCTAGCTCAGCCGGCACCTGGGGAAACCTACTAAACGCATGTATTTTTGAAAACTAGACACGTAGGGGAATCCAAGATGGGGTGACTTGTGGGGCTCTCACCAGGTTCTGTTTCCCAGAAACCTTTGCAAACCTCAAAAGTTGGCAAAAAAAAAAACACTTTTTCCTCTTATTTCGGTGACAGACATTTCTGAAAACTAGACACCCGAGGGAGTCCAGGTGTGACTTGCGTGTATCCCCCAATGTTTTCTTACCCAGAATACTCAGCAAACCTCAAATTTTGCTAAAAAATAAAAAAAAATCCCACATTTCTGTGTGGGATCACTGCACCGGGACAAATTTCCTACCACCCAACATTCCCCTTAGTCCCCCGGTAAAAATGACACCTCACTTGTGTAGGTGGGCCAAGTGCCTGTGACAGGGAAGAGCCAAAACATGCCGAAATTGAGGGGGAACCAAAGCAGGTCGAAAAGGGCAGTTTGAAAAAAAAAATTTTTAGGCTGACAAGTGCAGCAAAATTTTTATCGCTATAAATGAGACAATGTTGGGTGGTAGGAATTTTGTGGATTCCTGCAGATTCCGGAAGGTCCCATCAGAAAAATGTGTGATTTCCAGCAAAGTTGGAGGTTTGCTGGGCCTTGTGGGTAAGAAAATGGTGCGGGTGCATGTAAAGCACTCCACCCTGGACTCACCCAGATGTTTAGTTTTCAGATGTGTCTAGGCCTTGTGGATTTTTCTACATGGCAGCGTCCCAAAGTCAAAAAAGTGCAGCCCTCGACAATCCCAGTGGGACGATTTTGAGAGTTACCAAGCTCTCATGGCCCAAATGTAAAACCAAAACCCAAAATAATCAAATGTCCTCTTGCTTGCCATGGGATAAGATGTTTTAGTGTGCGGGGGAGAGCTGAAAGACTGTTCCCCCTTCAGGTCGGGTGGGGGCACAACCAGGCCCATACTGGTTGGTAGCCACCACTACCTATTTTTTTTTTTTATTCCCCGGCATCTAGTAAGCTTACTGCCCCACGGGGTGCGGATCGGGGGTAATTGCCTAATCTACCCACTGGTGGGCAGAACAACTTTGGCCCCATTTATTTGAGGAGAGGGTATGGCCATACCCCCAACCTCTTATTTTGAAAAAAAAATCTTCTCTGGTTTCTGGTGGGCTTTCTGCAAATCTGGGGGGCAGATGGGCCATCCAAAAATAGCAGATATGGCCAACAGTAATGTGCCCCTTTGGGGAGCGACCCTTGCCCAAGGGGCTGCCCCCGCCAAAGAAAACACTCACATACACACACACCAATCCCTGGTGTCTGGAGGTTTCTCTCCTACTTGGGGGCAGATTGGCCTAACAAAAATATGCCGATCTGCCCCAAAAGGGGGGTAGAAATGGTCTAAATACAATTTGCCGCCCAGGGGAGCGACCCTTGCCTAAGGGGTTGCTCCCCATACATAAAAACATAAAGTAAATAAAAAGATATATATATATCCCTGGTGTCTAGAGGTTTCGGTCTAATTACATTAGGGGGGAAAGAAAAGTCAAAAAAATATTTTGTCCCCCTTGGGGAACGGTCCTTGCCCAAGGGGCCGCTCTCCTTATGTGTTAGTATAAAAAAAAAATCCCTGGTTTCATGGCATAAAAAAAAATTGCCCCCCCCCCGGGAGCAACCCTTGCCTAAGGGGTCACTCCCCACATATAAAAATAAAAAAATGTATCCATGGTGTCTAGGGGTTTTCTGCCACCCTGGGGGGGCAGAAATGGCCTAAACATTATTTGGCCCCCTGGGAAGTGCCCCTTGCCCAAGGGGCCGCTCCCCTGATGCGCAAGTATGATTACAGAAAATAATCCCTGGTGTCTAGTGGTTTCTGCCCCCCTTGGGAGCAGATCGGCCTAAAAATATCAGGGGAGCGGCCCTTGCCCAATACCAACCACAGTTGAAATTCAGAAATTTCCCTGCACAGTTTCTCTCCTTGTCATTGAGAAGGATGCAGGGCTGGACATTTTATTAGCTTCCCAGTTTGAGTATAAAAGGAGATAGGTAGTGGTGACTGAGAGGGCCCTGTACATAGTAGCAGTTTTTTTCTCCAACTCAAACCAAGATCAATACTAGGAATGAGGAAACAAGGTAGGGAGCAGTGGTGTAACATAGGCCCCGTACTCCCTGCAGTGAGGAGGAAGGGGCCCAGAGCTCTGGGGGCCCCCTCAGCACAGTACCCTGACCTCAGAGCGCCTGAGTGGGTCCGGAGGGGGGCCCCCTCCATATACCTCGCAGGGAGGCCACCTCAAGTTTTGTTACGCCACTGGTAAGAAGATTGTTGTTTAATAAACTAGGGCTTGGCAGGTCAAAGGCCAAGTAGTCAAAATCATCAATTAAAATGGATGGAATTGGGGAGTAAGTTACATGCTTAGAGAAATCTGCCAACAACTATGCTAGAAAAAATTAATGGGCAAAACAAGATAAAGGTGTTTTTCTGTTTAGCTTGGTTAGCCTCCCTACTATGCAATGACAGATGTGGTGCTGTGTCGCTTGGTTGAAGATATATCTTTCATAGTCAACATTTGGCATTGGATTGAACTTGGCCTCTAAGGCTTCTTTTACTTTTTGGTATTATTTTACATCAGTCTATGAGATTTTATTTACCGCTTCTTTCACTCCTTCGGCTGCAGGCTGTGTTTGGAAATAACACAGCTTTAAAATCACATGCTGGCTGCTGTAGAGTTTCTTGTGCTTCCCACAGTTTTCAGGCAAAAATAAAAAAAAAACTCTGGTGATTAACGTTCATGCTTAGAGATCGAAGAGTTGTCTTGTGGCAGTTGCCACCCATGCTAAAGTAGCACTTAGGGTTAGAACTGCTGCATAGAACACGTACCACGCAAATCACGGAAGTGTAATTTTATAAGGCTAGCTCAGTAGGTTGCTGCTTTTGTCACAGGGATCCTTTTGTTACTTGCAATTCATAAGTTACAACCCTGATACAGGACAGTGAGATATGCACTGTCATCAAAGAGCTGCATGCAAACTGTATGGTGTAGGTTACCACCCTGCCAAATACTTCAAAGCTTATGTTTTTTCCCAGTCTTCCATTATCGTAATGTTGCTAAAAGGGTTAATTTGGGTAAAAATACAATCTTATTAGTAAAGCCAACTACTGTGGTACATTTTAAATCCTGGGTTTGTGCTTCTGGAGACCAAACATTTGGAATATACTGCCTACTAGTCTCGGTGACATGTGAATCCTACACCTTGTAATCCTCGTTTTCTTATATATTTCCTGCGGACTGATTTGCACACGTATTATTCATTTTGCTCTGTATAATGTGTATGAAGACACCTTACACTGGTATGAGTAGTGCTACACAACAAATGTAATGCATGTGAGAAAGAGACTATAGAGAGATATGGACACGGTAGGGCGTGGTTGCGAGGAAATTTGTTGAGAAGGAGGTTTTTTGAGGGGAGAGTGCCAACAAAGATTGTCGCACTGGGCGCCATCAGCGCTAAAGCTGGCCCTGTGATCCGTTGTAGATGATGGGCCCTGAGGTCCTTGTTTTTAAAGCTCCAAAAATAGCTTAAAGAGTGCAACAGTTCTTATATTAGAGCCTAGAAAGCCTGTCAAAGCTAGATCAACAACTTCCTTTAAGAAGCAAAAGATACTACGGTGATGACTATCTGCGATGCTCTCCCTGCTCCACGTAGCCTCCGCCACCATGAACGGAACTCCTCATGCTAAACTTTAGAAGGTAACTTTGTCAGTGGAACTAATCCGATCTCTGCGTCTGGCCATGCTCTATCACGGGTAGCCTGAAAATGTGACTTTCACACAGTTTTGCACGATAGCCTCGAGCGATGCTTTGTGCTCTTAGGCATTATACTTACCTGAAATCTTGAAAATTGTTTATCTTTGGTTCTACTTATTGGAATGTTGTCATTTTGGTGTTAAATAATGTATTAGAAAGTACTCTATACTGTTAAATTGGTGTGGGATTTTTCTTGCTTTGTCTTTCACTTTATTACTGTTTGTGTGCTGCATAAATACTTTACGCATTGCCTCTAAGTTAACAGACCGCTTTGGAGCCCAGCAACCAGAGCGGTAAGCACGGGTTATTTTAGTGACTTTAGAGACTGTAGTGGTTCATCCTGACAGAGTTTGTGGCCATTTCTTGAGCAGGGTTTCTGTTACAAATGGGGTCTCTAGTTGGCAGTGGGTTTGCACCCTGTCCAAGTAGGGACCCTTATTCTAGACAGGATAAGGGTGATACCTGCTCAGGTAACCCCTGCTCACCCACTTGGTAGCTTGGCACGAGCGGTCAGGCTTATCTCAAAGGCAATGTGTAGAGTATTTGCACATAACACACAGTAACACAGTGAAAACACTACAAAAGGGCACTGTTGGACTTTTTTGCTTATGCATGGTCATCCCCAGTCTTTTTTGCCTCCTGCCTCCTATTTGTTCTGATCTGTAGCTGTTGGCTTTTGAACTCTGAGCACTTTTACCACTGCTAACCAGTGCTAAGGTGCATATGCTCTTTGTGTAAATTGTGTGTAATTGGTTTATCCATGATTGGCATATTTGATTTACTAGTAAGGTGCCAGGGCCTGTAAATCAAATGCTACTAGTGGGCCTGCAGCACTGGTTGTGCCACCCACATAAGTAGCTCTGTAATCATGTCTCAGCCCTGCCACTGCTGTGTCTGTGTGTGCAGTTTTAACTGTAAATTCGACTTGGCAAGTGTACCCACTTGCCAGGCCCAAACTTCCCTTTTCTTACATGTAAGACACCCCTAGGGTAGGCCCTAGGTAGCCCCAAGGGCAGGGTGCAGTGTATGGTTAAGGTAGGACATATAGTAATGTGTTTTATATGTCCTAACAGTGAAATATTGCTAAATTCGTTTTTCACTGTTGCAAGGCCTGTCCCTCTCATAGGTTAACATGGGGGCTACCTTTAAATCTGATTAAAGTGTAGATTCCCTTTGGGAGCTGATGGACATGTGGAGTTTGGGGTCTCTGACCTCACAATTTAAAAATACATCTTTTAGTAGAGTTGATTTTAAGATTATGCGTTTGAAAATGCCACTTTTAGAAAGTGAGCATTTTCTTGCTTATACCATTTCTGTGACTGCCTGTATGTGGATTCCCTGTCTGGGTCAGTTTGACAGTTGGGCTGGTTGCACCGCACACTAGACAGTGACACAAAGGGAGCTGGGGTGTAGTCTGCATTTCCTGATGAGCCATCTGTGCTAGGAGGGAGGGGAGGAGTGGTCACTTACACCTGAAAGAGCTGTGCCTGTCCTCACACAATGCAGTCTCCGACCCCCTGGTGAGTGTTTGGGGCCTGGCTTGGGAAAGGCAGGATTTCACATTCAAAAGAGACTTTACTTTGAAGTAGGCCTAATTCAAAGGAGAAATTGGATATAAGAAGGGCACCCAAAAGTACAGACTTTAGAACACTTCTGCCTGGAGAAGAGCTGAAGAGCTGAGGAAGAAGAGCTGCTCTGCCTGTGACTGTGCTTTGTGGAGCTATCCTGCAGTTGCTGCTTCTGCCAGAGTAAGAGGGCAAAGACTGGACTTTGTGTGCCTTCCATCTTGTGAAGAAATATCCAAGGGCTTGATTTAGAGCTTGCCTCTTGTTGTTTGAAGACTCAGGGACAGGAAAGACTTCTCTCTGCCAGCACATGCAGTCTCTAAAGAGACTCCTGCTCTGACAAGTGGTGCCCTATCCAGTCCCTGGGCCCTTGGAAGGAAAGCTGGTGGAAATTCAAGGAAATCGACTTCGGACAACTTTGGACCGACGCTGCTGCTGAATCCGGTGACGCCGCCTGCACCCGAGTCCGTGATCTTCGATGGAACTCGACAACCTTTGCAGGCCCGACATCGGCCGTGACTCAGTGAAAGTCGCTGCACCACGTCGTGACCAACGCTGCTCAAAGTGCGTGGATTCAATGTTTCGCACTGACGCCGCAATCCCTGACTTCCCGCATCGGCTCGTTTTCATTTCTTCACCAAGATACTGTCCCTGGGGGTCTACGCAACTCCGTGTCTGGCGCCGCTGTCGTTTTGGTCTTGTTTTGTTTAGATAAATATTTCCTATTTTTCTAAACTGGTGTTGTGCCATTTTGTATTGTTTTCATTAAGTTACTGTGTGTGTTGGTACAAATACTTTACACCTAGCAAAGTCAGTCTTTGTCCTCTCTCAGCTAGAAGCAGCTACTGCAGGCCAACCCGGGAAAGCACAGTCACAGGCATAGGTGCAGTACTCCTCCTCCAACTTCTCCAGCTCTTCCCCGGGCCAGAGGTTCCTCTTGGTTCCAGAAGTAATCTGATTTTCAGGGGTTTTCGGTGCTCTTGTTATACCCCTTTCTGCCTTTTAAGTAAGCCTACTTCAAAGATAAGTCTCTGTTGTTTTCAAGATACTGCCTTGCCCAGGCCAGGCCCCAAACACACACCAGGGGGTTGGAGATTGCATTGTGTGAGGGTAGGCACATCCCTTTCAGGTGTAAGTGACCACTCCTCCCCTCCCCTCAGCCCAGACGTCCTATCAGGATATGCAGAATACACCAAACAAGCAGAGTCACAGAATGATTTAAGCAAGAAAATGCCTACTTTCTAAAAGTGGCATTTTCAAACACACAACCTAAAAAAAAACTTTACTAAAAGATGTATTTTTTAATTGTGAGTTCATAGACCCCAAACTCCAGATGTCTATCTGCTCCCAAAGGGAATCTGCACTTTAATACCATTTAAACACAGCCCCATGTTAACCTATGAGAGAGATAGGCCTTGCAAGAGTGAAAACCGAATTTTGCAGTATTTCACTGTCAGGACATGTAAAACATACACTGCACCCTGACCATGGGGCTACCTAGGGCCTACGTTAAGGGGGCCTTACATGTACAAAAAAGGAAGGTGTATGCCTGGCAGTGGGATTGGCAATTTCAAACTGCACACACGGAAACTGCAGTTGCAGGTCTGAGCCATGTTTACAGGGCTACTAATGTGGTTGGCACAATCAGTGCAGCAGGCCCACAATTAGCATTCGTTTTACAGGCCTTGGGCACCTCTAGTGCACTTTACTAGAGACTTACTAGTAAATCAAATATGCCAATCATGGATAAGCCAATCAACAGTACAATTTCTATAGGAAGCACTTGCACTTTAGCACTGATTAGCAGTGGTAAAGTGTGCAGAGATAATAAACCAGCAAAAATAGAGTCCAGTATACCATAAAAACAGAAGGTCAGAAGGCGAAAAGACAGGGGAGACACGCCTAAAAGCTCCCAGGTCTAACAGTTTCATACACCCCCAAATGACATTCCAATTTGTCACACAAAGTAACAGTCTTTGCATGGGAGATGTAATACCCCTCTGGCCATACTGCTCACATAACAAGGATATGAGAGGTTTGACAGTAGAAGTGAACGATCAGCCTATTCACCCTAACCTTGGCCATCAGGTCAGCATATAGCAGTTCCGTAAGTTGAACAAAATAGTGACTCTGCCCCATTTGGCGTATAATGGCATATGAAAAAGCCAGTTCAAGTGCCTAAACCTCTGGCTTAATATGGTGGAGCATTGCCAACAGTCTATTAAGGTTGTTGGTGATAGCCCTTTCAGGAATGATGCCAGAATAATCTGGTAAAAACCAGTCCAGTTAGTAATGGGGGTTAACATAATTGCAATCATATATGCCACAATTTTGTCATCAGCATTCAACAGTAACAGTGGGCTGTTTGTGCCTGTTGTTTTAGGTCTGGGTTTTAAAATTTTAGAAATAGAAATTGGAAGCAGGGCTCCAGTGTTTACAGCCTCCTAAAACAGGTCTAGTAGCCAGAGCAGCATTGAGCACTTTGAATTCTTCAGGGAATAGCATTGTCAGGCCATCCGAACCCAGGGCTTTGCTATTGATGAAGCTAGCTATTGCCAAATACATCTCAGTTCAAGTTATTGGCTCTAGTGGAGATTCAAGCAGTCTCCCCGTAAACCATGCAGGACTGACATCTAGACAGGCTTCAATTTGATCTGGCGCAGGTGTAATTTGGCCAAGTAGAATTCAACATAGTACTATAAAAGAAATGAGGGATTGACTATTTTCCTATGGATGTGTGTAGGGTGGTTATTATATTTGCATCTAGGCTGGGTACCTTTTAACACCCAAGAGAGAGTTTTGCTAAATCTCTCACCCTCTCCATAGAAACACGCTTGCTTGTGTTTGCCTAGGCATGAGGCCTCACAGTCCTCTGCCTCTCTGAAGGTCGCTAATCCACCAGATTCAAGCTAGCCTGGCTGATGAGGGGTGATAACCTAAACCAGGTCTCATGATGCATGTTTTCAGTCTAGGGAGGACCTGGTCTGGCAGTTTGAGTTGGACTGTTTCCATGGGGAGCAGGGTCAAGACTGATTTGCATATGGCTGGTTCCAAACTGAACGGCAGGCAAAAAAAACAATGGATTTAACCTAAATCTGTGACTGGGGGTGAATGTATGGTTTGTTCAGAATTCCGTTCATCATCTGTTCTTTTTGCATTTGTCGCTCTAAGTGGGAAGGGTACACCGAGATATGGGTCCTGTGCTCACTATGCAACTGAATTCAAGGTAGCCTGGCTGATGAGGGAAGATACCCCAAAACCAGTCCCAGGATGCTTGTTTTCGGTCCAGGAAGGACGTGACCTGGCAGTTCAGACTGGACTGCTCCCATGGGGAACAGAGTCAAGACTGATTTGCATATGGCTAGGTATAAACGGGAATGATGAGATGAGCAAAGAAATGATGGATTTAAACCAGATCCGTGACTGGGGGGTGAATGTTTGACTTGTTCAGTATTCCGTCAACCTTCTGTTCTTTTTGCATAAGTCTCCCTAAGTGGGAGCGGTATGCCCAGACGTGGGTCCCGTGCTCAATATGCCACTAGATTCAAGCTAGTGTGGCTAATGAGAGGTGATTCCCCAAAACTGGTTCCAGGATCCTTGTTTTCAGTCCAGGGAGGACCTGGGCTGGCAGTTTGGGCAGTGCTGTTCCCATAGGGAGCAGGGTCAAGACTGATTTAAAAATGGTTGGGTCCAAATTGGAAAGGCATGGCAAGGAAACAAATAATTGATTTAACACATCAGTGACTGAGAGTGAATGTTTTTGTTCAGCATTCCATCCATCAGCTATTCTTTTTGCATTTCACTAAGTGGGAAGGATATGCCCAGACGTGGGTCCCATGCTTGCTATGCCACCAGATTGAAGCTAGCTAAGTTGATGAGGCATGATACCTTGAAACTGGTCCCAGGATACTTGTTTCTGTTCCAGGGAGGACCTGGCCTGGCAGTTCGGGCTGGACTGTTCCCATGGGGAGCAGGGTCCAGACTGATCTGCACATGGCTGGGTCCAAACTAGAATGGCATGGCAAGCAATAAAACAATGGATTTAAGCTTCTGTTTGGGGTCCAATTGTATATAGATAACTGTGAGAAGTAGTGTCTTCAGAACCAGTATTGAAACCCCTGGCCAGTCGCATAAAAACTTGAGGGGGGAGGGAGGGGCTTGCAAATGTACATGAACGTCCCCACCCTCCAACCCACCACCTGCCACTTTTGCTGTGGAGGAACCCTAGAGCTCTGGGGCCCCTCGCACTGCAGGGGCTGCGGGGGCTTATGTTGTGCCACTGCCCCGGCACATATAAGCCATAGGAGACAAATAGTTTGACGCCCCCAGCGGTCATTCGCCGCTGGTGTCAAGTATATTTCCTGTAAAAAAGATGTCTCCACACCAAGACCATGGCATTTTAAGTGGCTAGGATCTACCATTATTTGGTTTCTGAGGCCTCTAGCTTTCCATGTAGACATCTTAATATCTTAATTGCACATGGCATTAGATATTAGTTCAGTGTCTGGAAATTATGTATGTCAATGTGAGTATACGTCGAAGTCTTCTGAGATAAAAGCAGGTCAGCCAAAACAATATTAAAAAATACTTCTGAAATAAGGACAGGTCAGCCAAAACAATGTTAAAAATTAACAAACTCAGGTGCAAGTACTGTACATTGCAAACAAAAGAATCCCTCTCCCACACTAAGCACCCAACAGCCAGTGAATAAAACCACATTTCTTAAATGAACTGAGTCTGTGCTTAGCACAAAGGGGTGCAGACCAATGCTAACTACCACAGCTCACAGTCACAAAATTAGATAAGCCAGAACTGTGCAACCAATCCGTGCATGATCAAATATCAAAATACTAGCTCTAGTCTTCCTCAGCAGGTAGTGCCATGCATACCGGAGACAAGTAACGCAGGCACCAGTTCCATGGCCAATGAGCAAGCATGCATCAGAAGTAGTACTAAGTAAGGATTTCATGTTTGTTGGGGCGCATACAGAAAACCCCATCAAATCACCATTATATTTCAGCACTAAATGTCCCCTAGCTCACTGAACAAGACTTTTGAAGTGGAGTCTGTAACATACAACTGTCTAGGCATGGCATGCTGCTTTTTGTTTTGGGATTTATGGTAGGACTCAACGTATTTAGTGCGCCCTTTGGAGCAGTGAAGAACACAGTATGGCCCTCCATCCGGAAGTATAGTTTAGCAGTGTATGGCATCTCATTAGCCCTGAGGAGGTTATTGATCTTGGTAAAGGCCCATCTACCCTCCTGTACTGCCATTGTATAATCTGGGTAGATGGAGTGTGCAACCTGATACATTGTGCCTGTTCTTGCGAGAGTCACACAGCAATGTCCCGATCCCTATAACTCAAGAGTTGCACCATGGTGAGGCAAGGGGTTGCAACAGGAGGGAGCCTAAGCCCTGAAGATCTATAGGCCCTCACAACCATAAAGCACCGGGAAAACATTTCTATGCCTAGCGTCTCCCCCAGTACTTTTTCCACAAAAGTCTCCATTTTGCCTGTGCTTGTGGATTCAGTTAGGCCAAAAATACAGAAGTTGTTGAGCCTTAATCATGACTCCAAGTCTTCAATTTTAGCCGTCTCAGGGAGCACCTCTGCTGCTAGTTTCTGCAACTGTGTCCTTTAGTTCCATTGTGCCATTGTCCATCTTAGAGACTGCTTCGTCTCCTCCAGTTGTCGTCATGCTTATCTATGTTTCCATTCATTTGATAAAGGCCCTCTGAAATACTGTCCGGTTTTCCACCAAACTGCTGAACACTGCTGCTCATGTCTACAAGCAGGCACATCTCTTTGTCCTCATTGGGGCGATGTACTATGCCTTAGTGAATCAGCTCCAGAGCTAGACTAGTGTTTGGACCACTGTAGTGCATCTGAAGTCAGGCTGGTCTGTTTGAGATCTGGTTTCTCCATATTTGCTCAGCAACAAGGCACCAGCACAAGCAATGCAAGTAGTTGTGCGCAGGCTCATGACCTTTGCCTAGCCATCAAGGGAGGAGTCTATAGTAGAAGTTATCAACAATATTTAATCCAGGCTGCAGCAAGTGTCTATGTCAGCAGCATACTGTGGGAGCATGTTAGGTTCCTCTGTCTGTCGGGCACCAACCCTTTAGGGCATCGTGCCTATCCATTTACAGCACACACTGTGAGATAGTGACACTGAACACTCATGCAGCACTGATAGGTCCCCCTCTCATCTGGTGCAGTGTTTCTTCACTCGGCCCAATCTCCTGGCTTAGAGCCTGGAGGGACCCGTCACACAGGCCTCCCAGGCCACCACCGCTGTCCAGGCCATGCCCACCTGTATCCTGAAAGGTTGCCGACTACCATAGGCCCAGTGGTTAATTTATAAATAAAAACGTGCAGGTGCCCAAAGCTCTCCTCAGAAACATATGGCTGCTGCTTTTAAATGTTCAAGCACAGAATACTGAGGCAGGGTAATCCTAAAGCCATCTCAGCCTCTTTAATCCATTTACAGCCACTCCATGCCCCTTCAGCTCACTCTTGCAGTTTACTGCTTTCTCCCTTTATGATGCTTTTCCATTTTTTTTTGCTTCATCTTTCCTATATGTGTCTTTTTCTTGCAGTAATTGCCTGGTGCAGAAAAAACATGCCAGCCCTAAAAAATGAGTGCTAATGCCCCACACCAAAAACCACTGGCTCAAAATAAGCACTGCATAGGCCCATCTTCTGTCTTGCTGGTAGCTTCAGCAGCCCTCAAACACCCAAGGGAGCCCAGGGCCATCACAGCAGGCACACACTTAGGCCTCACCACTGAGCCTCCATTTGATATGAGCCTGGGAAGGCCAAAGGTACAAAAATCACATTATTGTCTCACTGGGGGCCACTGGCGGTGAATCGTTTAGATGTGAAACTTATCTGATTGCTGTTGCATTCAGCAGGAAGGCTACTGGAGCACCTCAGGGGCATTTTAGTTGGTGGCTAGCGGCGCCCCCTCCTGTGCCCAGAAACCAAATTGAAGCTTTGAGTAAATCTTGAATTTAGAAACATGAGAAATTGCTGAAGATGAAGGGTCAGCAGGGGGTTCTGTTTAGCAAGGGCAGGACAACAACAGATTTGAAATATGGTGGGTAGGTATCTGAATGAATGGAGAAATTGAAGGTGCATGTCAAGCAATGCAGGCATTGGGCGAGTAGGGCCCCTAATTTATAAGGGTCGGAAAGGGGCATATGGTGCCCATAAGGGATTAGTAGCTTTGACTGTATGGATGAGTTTAGCAGGAGATGCGAGGGTGAATGGTAAACCTTTAGTAGAGTTAATGGAAAAGTTTTATGGAAAGTAGGAGGAAGGATGAGGACTTCAGAGGAGTGTTTGGAGGTTTCTACTAATGGCCAAGATCTTAGGTGAGAAAAAGAAGGCAAAAGGTCTGATTCACAAACTGCATTTTGTTGTACGTTAAGTTGTACTACAGTGGCACTATTCAAGTACTACAAAGTGCAGTTCACCAACCTACGTGCAGAGGCCTCCACCTCGACCACTCCTATCTTCTCCTCGTGGGGATCTCTGTCATGTGTGCAGAGATGTCCACACATGCAAGCCTACTGTTAGACCTGACAGGCTTAGGGTGGTCACCACTAACTTTTTGCCTGCCTCCCTCCACTTTTTGGACACAGTTTTTGCTGGTTTTAGGACCCTGCATCCTTTACCACTGCTAACCAGTGCTAAAGTGCATATGCCCTCTCCCTTAAAACGTGGTGACATTGGTTCATACCCAATTGGCTTATTTATTCTATTTGTAAGTCCCCAGTAAAGTGCACTACATGTGATCAGTGCCTGTAGATTAAAAGCTACTAGTGGGCCTGCAGCACAGATTGTGCCACCCACATAAGTAGCCCCTTAACCATGTCTCAGGCCTGCCATTGCAAGGCCTGTGTGAGCACCTTCACTGCCACTTCGACTTGGCATTGAAAAGTACTTGCCAAGCCTCAAACTCCCCTTTTTCTACATAAAAGTCACCCCTAAGGTAGGCCCTAGGTAACCCATAGGGCAGGATGCTATGTAGGTAAAAGGCAGGATATATAACTGTGTAGTTTATATGTCCTGGTAGTGTAGAACTCCTAAATTTGTTTTACACTACTGTGAGGCCTGCTCCTTTCATAGGCTAACATTAGGGAAACCCTCATATACTGTTTGAGTGGGAGATTCTGATCTGAAAGGAGTAACAAGGTCATATTTAGTATGGCCAGAATGGTAATACAAAACCCTGCTGACTAGTGAAGCTAGATTTAATATTACTATTTTAGAAATGCCACTTTTAGAAAGTGAGCATTTCTCTGCACTTAAATCCTTCTGTGCCTTACAATCCATGTCTGGCTAGGTTATTTGACAGCTCCCTTGTGCATTTCACTCAGACAACCCCAAACACAGGATGCTCAGTCACACCTGCACACATCTGCATACTGAATGGGCTTTCCTGGGCAGGGAGGGTGGAGGGCCTAACACTTACATTTGAAAGGACAGTGGCCTGCCCTCACGCAATGGACTGCCAAACCCCCTACTGGGACCCTGGCAGACAGGATGGAACTGAAAGGGGACCTGGTGCACTTCTAAGCCACTCTTTGAAGTCTCCCACACTTCAAAGGCACATTTGGGTATTTAAACAGAGCCTCTGACCCTACCAACTCATACACTTCTGGACAAGATAACCCTGAACCAGACCCTGCGACCTGCCAAGAGGAACTGCCTGGCCACCCAAAGGACTCACCTGACTGCTTTTCTGGAAAGGACTGCTGCCCTGCTGTTGCCCTGCTGCCTTGCTGCCCTCTGGCTCTGCTGAGAAGTGTTCTCCAAGGGCTGGGATAAAGCTTGCCTCCTGTTCCTTGAAGTCTCAGGACCAAAAAGACTTCCTCCTGCAAAGAACTCCTTGCGCAGCGAAACTTCAATGCACAGCTTACCAGAAATGACGCACAGCCTGCATGGCAGTGAGAAAATCACTGCATGCCGAACCGGAACGACACAGCTCGGCTCCCTGAGAGGAGATCAATGCAGCACCAGCATTGCAACCAGAACTTCGACGCACGCCCACTGGATCGACGCATAGCAAAACCAAAACGATGCAGCCTGACTTCCTGCAAGAAGAACTGACGCAGCCCCTGCTGTGCGACAGAAATTTCCATGCATCGCTCACCGGATTGACACAGCTCCTGTGACTTTGTCCTGCATGCCCAGGATTTCTCCTCATCATTCCAGGGGCGTCCGAAACCCCACAACCCGAAGAGGATCCACGTCAGCACACCAGAAATCGATGCAAAGCCTTCCCTGCTTGGAAAATTATCGACCCATCATCTGTGTGCAACCGGAAAAACCAACGCACACCTCCCCGTTTTCCACGCATTTCCTCCTCTGTGGTCCATTGCGGAGAATTTGAACGCTAACCAGGTACTTTGTGCTTGCAAGAGACCCTTGTTGCTTTTTTACAACTAAAGGACTCTTTTTATCATTCTCTGAAGTGATATTTTAACGTGTACTTATCAACTCTTGATCGTTTTGACCTGCATTTATCCAGATAAATATTCTATATTTTTCTAAACACTGTGTTGTGTATTTTTTGGGGTGTTATACTGTGTTATTGCATGATTTATTGCACAAATACTTTACACATTGCCTTCTAAGTTAAGCCTGACTGCTCAGTGCCAAGATACCAGAGTTTGGGCACAGGATAATTTGGATTGTGTGTAACTTACCCTGACTAGAGTGAGGGTCCTTGCTTGGACAGGGGATAACCTGAATGCCAACCAAAGACCCCATTTCTAACACCTACATTCCAGTATTACATGTGGGAGCGGCCTGAAATAGTGTCTTCAACTGGGGAATACTCGCGCCTAAATTAATGGTGTTTAGGAAGAGGTAAAGAGGGATTTAGGGAGGGACATGCAGACACAAGCACTTAGCAATAAAGAGTAAGCCATTCACAAACTAGACTTCCAAATTTACGACAGTCCAAAGATAGTACATGTATTCTAGATTAGCCATGGATTATTTCACGCCCCACACATGGCCACTCCCAGGAACCTCAAAACACTCTCATACAAAATAATGGAGGCAAGGACTTGAAATAGCGTAGGTACTAATGTTAAATAAATAAAATTGGTTGGATTGTTTAAATTTACCTTTGGGAATCGAGTCCAACGTCTTTAGGTTAAAGAGAGAGTGCGGGATAAGAGGAGTGGGAAAAATTATTGAGGTATAGGTATGATGTTGGTGGTGGGAGTGTAGGGGAGACATCAGGTATTGGAGATAAGAGAACCTGGCTGAAGAAACGGTATATGTCAGGGTTCCCATGGCATGTTTGAAGGACTCAATGCTCTTCATGAAGGAGAGGTGCAGGGTTTAAATCCTCGAAAACATTTAATGACCCATATTTGGTACCTCTGGATAATGAACGCCATCTTCAATGGCAGACTAATGTGTTAATTACTTAAAATCTGCAATATTTAAATTACAGAACTGTGTTACTGTAGTTTTTAGACCACTATTCGTGTAGCAAACTGTTGCTTAGTGCTGGGCAGCTCTCAAGCAAGTGTTTTGCTTTCAATAACTCTTAAATAAGTTGGCGTTTTGTTATTCCCCAGTGTACTATTATTTGCAGAAACAGCTGAAAACTTGCGCTTTCCCAGCTGGTCTCTTGCGGCTTTTAATTTGTGAAATATACTCGCTGAGAAGGCTGTGGAAGTTATTTTCCTGTTTATAGGTTTAGCGGGCATTGAAAGTCATCTATTTGGAGCCTTTTGCGATAGATGAACTGGGCGCTTGAAAATCTTATTAGTGATACACTGTGACCATGTGTACAGCATCCATTTTAGCACATCTTCATTCCTCACTCCTCATCCCTGCTTCTCATGCATCACCCCTACTTCTCATCCATCATCCCTACTTCTCCTCCATCATCCCTCCTTGTCTTACATCATCCCTACTTCTCATCCATCATCCCTACTTCTCATCCATAATACATCATCCCTACTTCTCATCCATCATCCCTGATGATGATGAGAAGTATGAATGAGAAACAGGGATGAGCAGTAAGGATGATGGAAGAGAAGTAAGGATGATGGATGAGAAATAGGGATGATGGATGAGAAGTAGGGATGATGGGTGAGAAGTAGGGATGATGGATGAGAAGTAAGGATGATGGATGAGAAGTAAGGATGATGTATGATAGGTGAGAAGTAGGGGTGATGGATGAGAAGTAGGGATGATGTATAATGGATGAGAAGTAGGTATAATGGATGAATAGTAGGGATGAGAAGCAGGGATGAGAAGTAGGGATGATGTATGATGGATGAGAAGTAGGGATGATGTATGATGGATGAGAAGTAGGGATGATGGATGAGAAGTGAGGATGATGTATTATGGGTGAGGGGTAGGGATGATGGATGAGAAGTGGCGATGACGTATGATGGATGAGAAGTAGCGATAATGGATAAGACGTAGGGATGATGGATGAGAAGTAGGGATGATGGATAAGAAGTAGGGATGATGTATAATGGATGAGAAGTAGGGATGATGGATAAGAAGTAGGAATGATGTATGATGGATGAGAAGTAGGGATGATGTATGAGAAATAGGGATAATGGATGAGAAGCAGGGATGAGAAGTAGGGATGAGGAGTGAGGAATGAGGATGTCCTAAAATGGATGCTGTATATGTGAGTCTGCATCACTTCTGCACTCTACACAACAAAGGGCTAAGCCAGTTCTTTGTATAGATTGGGAGCCATATTTATCAAAGATTTGCATCTCTCTTGCATAATGCATCAGGCCTTGCCTGACTTGATAAATCAAGAGTAACGCAACCCAGACAAATTGCTGCATTGCGTTACCTTGCCCTGGGAAGGAGTTCCATGGAGGAGGGTGGGCATTCCCACGCATCCACCCATGGGTTTTAGCGCATTCCCAGATTTTGCATCACTGGTACCACTGGGCGTGCATCAAAAACCTATGCCTTCCCAGGTGAGGGCTAACGAGGAGCAATATCTTCATTTCTCCACGTTACTTCATCTTTCTATGTACGCTGCATTTTCCAGCACACATAGATAGAGGAATATGCCTCAGGGGGTTTTGTTTGTGCACGAAGGTGCCCTTTCCTGCACAAAAACAATCCTGCTTACAATGCAGGCACCCTTGTACCCTTGTGTTAGTGACTTGCTGCGATGTGCGATATAGTGATAAATATGCCCCTGAGTGCTTCATGCAGTAACGCATACATCTCAGCAGCAAATATTGTGAACCATTACTGTGCAGTTTTTTTTTTTTACTTCACAAAGGTATCCAAAAACAGTGGATTGTTTTGACAATTCATGTTGGTTGCATTCCGATCTAACAATTAACATTACTGAGGGACAGCTTACTACACATTAGTTGGCCATTTGCAAACCTGGCAAAGTCCTTATTTTGCCTGACTAGGGTTATGGCGGCCGCAGCAAGAACAGAAAGTAAAGATGTCTCTATAGTGTGCATACAAAGTGCAACTCGCCCCCCCATTCCATTAAGATTCGAGACAACTCAAGTATGTTAATCACCAATGCATAGCCCTTTCATTCCAGTAATACACGTTTAAACATTGTATAGCATAGGCACCATGTAAACCATCAACCCAAAGATCCCCATCAAGGACAGCAGAATTCAACAGACAAATACTTAAGGCATCAAGATATGTGGGATATGGCTTCAAGCATTTACAATTTTTTTACAAGGACAGCAGCCAGTGATTGGTTACAGCACTCGTGGAGACAGTCTCTTGCCACTAGGGCTGCAGTGCGCATTGAGTCGGCAGGCCCCAACACGCACTGCCACCCAGGCTTTTAAGTCAGTCAGCAGAAGACAACAGCATAATGCCATTGGCACGAAAATGTTTGCATCCCTTCACTCCCGAACGGTGACCCAGTAAAATTCCAGGTAGCACATCGGCCCTGCCGGGGTACCTGAACACAGGTGTGTAGGAGGCTGGCCTGATTTGTAGTGAGTACCTAAGGTACTTACTCCTTATACCAGGTCCAGTTATCCCTTATTAATGAAATGTAGTCAGTGTCTAAAAGCCAGGCTGTCTAGGGGTAGCTGTAGCTAAGCAGCCAAGGCTGAACTAGGAGATATGCAAAGCTCCAGCAATACCACTGTAGTCACGCAGTACCCACACACATGAAAGAAAATACTGTGTTACAAAAATAAAGGTACTTTATTTTGGTTACACAAATGGCAAAAATACCTTAGAGACTATAATCCCTTAGGGAGTAAGTAATATACACAATATATGCACTAGTATCCAAAACAAGTAAGTACACAGTCAGAAAACAGTGCAAATAGTGAAAATCACAATAAGTTGCATTGGGCCTAGGGAGAGCACAAACCATATATTAAAATAAAATAAAATAGTGGAATGTGAAGGTCAGTTTCCCACCTAGGCAAGTGTAGTGCGTAGAGGGGCACTGGGAGTGTAAGAAAACACTGAAGGTAAGTAATAGAACCCACTCCAGAGCCCAGGAAAACTGGAGTAAATCATAGTACGTTTCCTGAAACACACAAGAAGACGTGATAGAAGATTACGCAAGAACCAGAAGAGACTGCAAGACACCAGCGAAGGATTCCTGGACCAGAAGACCTGTGGAAGAAGGGGAACAAGTCCAAGAAGCACTGAAGAGTCCAGGGAGAATAGGATCCCCTGCTAACCCAGATGAAGGTGCAAAAGAAGAACCACCGGTGAAAAGACAAAGACAGTTATGCACCCAAGAAGACAGATGCAGGTTCCTGGTTGGTGCAGATGATGTCCCACGCCGGATGGATGATTGCAGTCTCGTTTGGGTCGCTGGATTCCGCCAACAAGCCTTGGCGCACGCAAAACTTGCGGTTGGTGGAAGATAACGATGCACGGGACCAGGAGGGACCTGGTGGCCTCTACCCAGGAAGGGGAGGCAGAGGGGACTCTCAGCAACTTAGAGAACCCTCAGAAGACCAGGCAGCGTGCACAGGAGTCCCACAGCATGGGGACAAGGAAGGTGCATATGGAGGCCCACCAAACACGACACAAAGTGATCCCACGCCGCCGGAGAACCACTCAGGAAGCTGTGCGTCGCTGGACAGAGTGATAGGGGCCTAAGTTGTGCTGTGCATGAAGAACTTTGTGAAAGGTCGCACACAAGCCTTGGCAATTGCAAGTCATGCGGTGCACAGGAGTACTGTCTTGCGTGGGAAGGCAAGCTCTTACCTCCACCAAAGTTGAACAGCTGGACCTTGGGACTGTCAGGGTCACTTTAGTCTACCACCTGTGTTGCTAGATCCACGCTCGTCATCTAGAGAGGGGACCCGCACTACCGATCATCGCTGCAGAGAGGTGCCTGCTGAAGCAGGGAAGTGACTCCGTCACGCCACAGGAGATTCCTTCAGTTCTTCTGGTGCAGGCTGAAGACAGGCAGTCGTCGGAGGATGCAAGACCTGGAAACTGTTGCAGTTGCTGGCAGGAACTGTAGTTACAATGTTGCAGAAGTCATCTTTGCTTCTTTGTTGCAGTTTGTAGAGCTCCTGGAGGGTTCAGGTGCGGTTCCGTCGGTAGAAGATGAAGTAAAGGATGCAGAGGATTCCTCCTGGAGTCTTGCAGTCCAAATCTGAAGAAACACCCAGAGGAGAGTGTAGGAGGCTGGATTGGTTTGTAGTGGGTACCAGAGGTATTTACACATTATACCAGGTCCAGTTATCCCTTATTAGTGAAATGTAGTCAGTGTCTAGAAGCCAGGCTGTCTAGAGGTAGCTGTAGACAGAGCAGCCAAGGATGGAACAAGGAGACATGCAAAGCTCTTGCAATACCACTGTTGTCACACAGTACTCACACACATGAAAGACAATACTCAGTGTTACCAACAATATAGGTACTTTATTTTAGTGACACAAGGCCAAAAATACTTTGGAGACTATACTCCCTTAGGAGGTAAGTAGATTACACAATATATACACTAGTAATCAAAAACAGGTAAGTAACCATTCAGAAAATAGTGCAAATAGTGAAAATCACAATAGGTTGCAATGGGCCTAGGGGGAACACAAACCATATACTAAAATAGTGGCATGCGAAACTCGGTTTCCCACCTAAGCAAGTGGAGTGTGTAGAGGGATCCTGGGAGTGTAAGAAAACACCAAAGGTAAGTAAAATACCCCACCCTAGAGCCCAGGAAAGCAGGAGTAAAACACAGCAAGTTTCCTAAAACATACTAGAAGTCGTGGTAGAAGACAGTGCAAGAACCAGAAGAGACTGCAAGACACCAACAGTGAATTCCTGGACCTGAAGACCTGTGGAAGAAGGGGACCAAGTCAAAGATGCACTGAAGAGTCCAGGGAGAACAGAAGCCCCTGCTAACCCAGATGAAGGTGCAAAAGAAGAGACACCTGTGAGAAGACAAAGTCAGTATTGCACCAACGAAGATAGATGCGGGTTCCTGGTTGGTGCAAATATGTCCCATGCCGGATGGATGAATGCAATCTGTTTTTTGTCACCAGTCCCAGGAAGGACCAGGTCAACTCTACCCAGGAAGAAGAGGCAGAGGGGGCTCTCAGCAACTCAGAGAGCCCTCAGAAGGCCAGGCAGCAGACACAGGAGTCCCACAGCACAGGGACAAAGAAGGTGCAAATGGAGGCCCATGCCTCACAACACAAAGGATTCCCGTGCCGCCGAAGAACCACTCAGGGAGCTGTGCGTCACACGATGGAGTGCTGGGGGCCTAAGCTGTGCTGCGCAGGAAGAACTTCTTGGAAGGTCGCACACAAGTATTGGCAACTGCAAGTCATGCGGTGCACAGGAGTACTGTCTTGCATGGGGAGGCAAGCTCTTACCTCCACCAATATTGGACAGCTGAACGTTGGGGCTGTGGGAGTCACTTTAGTCCACCACCCGTGTCGCTGGATCTACGCCTGTCATCGGGAGAGGGGACCCAAGCCACCAGTCGTCTCTGCAGAGAGGTGCCTGCTGAAGCAGGGGAGTGATTGTCACTCCACTGGAGATTCCTTCAGTTCTTCTTGCGCAGGCTGAAGACAGGCAGTCCTCAGAGAGTGCACAACCTGGAAACTGTTGCAGTTGCTGGCAGGAGCTGAAGTTACAAGGTCACAGAAGTCATCTTTGCTTCTTTGTTGCAGTTTTGTAGAGTTCCTGGAGCAGTCAGCAGGTGATCCGTCGGTAGACGGTGAAGTACAGGATGCAGAGGATTCCTGCTGGAGTCTTGCAATCCGAATCTGAAGAAGCACCCAGAGGAGAGACCCTAAATAGCCCTGAGAGGGGGATTGGTCACCTAACTATGTAAGCACCTATCAGGAGGGGTCTCTGATGTCACTGGCCACTCAGATGCTCCCAGAGTTCCCTGACCATCCTGAAAACAAGATGGCAGAACCCAGGAACACTCTGGAGGAGCTCTGGGCACCACCCCTGGGGTGGTGATGGACAGGGGAGTGGTCACTCCGGATTCCTTTGTCCGGTTTCCCGCCAGAGCAGGGGCTGGGGGTTCCTGAATCAGTTTAGACAGGTTAATGCAAGGAGGGTACCATCTGTGCCCTTCAAAGCATTTCCAGAGGCTCTGGGAGTATACCCCTCCCATGCCTGTAACACCTATTTCCAAAGGGAGATGGTGTAACACCCCTCTCCTAAAGGAAATGCATTGTTCTGCCGTCCTGGGATTGAGCTGCTCAAGCCCCAGGAGGGCAGAAGCTTTTCTGTGAGGTGGCAGCAGCTGGGGTTTCAGTGAGAACCTCAGAAGGCTGGTATGGCAGTACTGGGGGTCCATAGTGGAGCCCCCAGGGTGCATGGAATTGTAAAACCAATACTGGAATCAGTATTGGGGTACAATTCCCAGTTGTTAGACACCTTACATGGCCATATTCTGAGTTACCATTGTGAAGCTGTACATAGGTACCTATGTGCAGTGCACACTTAAAATGGTGTCCCCGCACTCACGAAGTCCGAAAAAATGGACCTGGATGATGTGGGGGCACCTCTGCTAGTGAAGGGGTGCCCTCACACACAGGTACTTTGCACCTAGCCTTCAGGGTTTGAAGGCCTGATATATAGGTGACTTATAGGTTACCTGTTGCAGTGGAAATGGCTGTGAAATAGTGCATGCACTGTTTCACACAGGCTACAATGGCAGTTTTGCAGAAACCTTTGCATGGGCACCCTATGGGTGGCAAAAGAAATGCTGCAGCCCATAGGGATTCCCTGGGACCCCAATGCCCTGGGTACCTAAGTACCATATACTAGGGACTTATAAGGGGGCACCAGTATGCCAATTTGGGATGAAATACTGGGTTACCAGTATGTAGTGATCAATTTGGAACCAGAGAGAACATAAGCACTAGAGTTCTGGTTAGAAGGACTCCAGTGACACAGTTAAGCACACTGACAAAAACAGTGAAACAGACTGACAAGCAGGCCACAAACCATAAGCACTGTGGTCTGACTAGCAGGATCCCAGTGACACAGTCAAAACACACTGACAAACAGGCCAAACATGGGGGTAACCATGCTAGAAAGAGGCTTCTTTCCTACACAGAAACCCTAAATAGCCCTGAAAGGGGGATTGGTCACCTAACCAGGTAAGCACCTATCATCGGAGGGCTCTGAAGTCACTTGCTAGCACTGGCCACTGAGATGCTCCCAGAGTGCCATACCACCTTGGAATCCAAGATGGAAAAACCCAGGGACACTGGAGGAGCTTTGGGCACCAACCCTGTGGTGGTGATGGACAGGGGAGTGGTCACTCCCCTTTCCTTTGTCCAGTTTCGCACCAGAGCAGGGACTGGGGGTCCCTGAACCAGAGTAGACTGGATTATACAAGGAGAGCACCATCTGTGCCCTTCAAAGCATTTCCAGAGGCTCTGGGAGGCTACCCATCCCATGCCTGAAACACCTATTTCCAAAGGGAGAGGGTGTAACACCCCTCTCCCAAAGGAAATCCTTTGTTCTGCCTTCCTTGGTTTGAACTGCACAAGCAACAGGAGGGCAGAAACTTGTCTGTGAGGTGGCAGCAGCTGGGGCTGCCTGGAAAACCTCAGAAAGCTGGTATGGCAGTACTGGGGGTCCACTGTGGAGTCCCCAGAGTGCATGGAATTGTACACACAATACTAGAATAAATATTGAGGTACAATTCCCAGTTGTTAGACACCTTACATGGCTATATTCGGGGTTACCATTGTGAAGCTGGACATAGGTCTTGACGTATGTCCAGTGCACACGTAAAATGGCATCCCTGCGCTCTTGAAGTCTGGGAAAATGGTCCTGGATGACGTGGGGGCACCTCTGCTAGTGCAGGGGTGCTCTCACACACAGGTACTTTGCACCCAGCCTTCAGGGTCTAAAGGCCTGACAAATAGGTGACTTATAAGTGACCTAGTGCAGTGCAAATGGCTGTGAAGTGGTGCATGCACCATTTCACACAGGCTGCAATGGCAGTCCTGCAGACGCCTTTGCATGGGCTCCCGATGGGTGGCAAAAGTAATGCTGAAGCCCATAGGGATCCCCTGGGACCCCAATGCCCTGGGTACCTAAGTACCATATACTAGGGACTTATAAGGGGGCACCAGTATGCTAATTTGGGGATGAAATACTGGGTTACCGGTATGTAGTGATCAATTTGGAACCAGAGAGCACATAAGCACTGGGGTCCTGGTTAGCAGGACTCCAGTGACACAGTAAAGCATACTTTCAAAAACAGTGAAACATACTGACAAGCAGGCCACAAACCATAAGCACTGGGGTCCTGACTAGCATGATCCCAGTGACACAGTCAAAAACACACTGACATCAGACAGAAACTGGGGGTAACATGCCAAAAAGAGCGTGTTCTCCTACAAGGTGTGGCACCCAAAGTTCCAACCAGGCATCCAGGGCAGGGCAAGAAAGCCAAAGGCCACCGGCAGGTCAACCCCCCTCTGTCGCCAGCCCATTGCCCACTCAATCACACCCCGCTCAGGGGTCATTTCAGCCAAAAGTCCTTATTTGGTGTATTCCCTGCTATTTCCAGACCTGAGGGACGGGTGGGTGGGATCCGCTTTGAAGGGTGCGATGTCCGGTACCTCTGGAGAACAGGGGGCAAGGAGGGGGAGGCGAGGGTCCCAAGCGCTTAAATATCCTCCCTGCTGTGGGTCCCCTGCGCCTCCTAATGGCGCACTTCCTGTTGGATGTTTCCCTTCATTGTTCCCGCTGCCTCCTTCCTGGGAGTGCTGGGGTTGAAGGATGGGCTCCAGCGCCTGGTGCACCTAAGGGCGCCCCCTCCCCAGGCACTAGGGCGGAGGAGTCCTATTTACTTTCTGTGAATGCTCCATCTTGGCAGTTCTCTGCCTCTTACCAGCAAAGTAAAGGTCGTGGGGTGTGAGAGGGGCAAAGTTTAATCATGTGATGTCATCAAGAATTAACGTTTGCATGATGTCACTTCCGCTATCTCTCAGGATTAATAAACATGTATTTAATGCTAACAGAATATTTGTGCTTAAAATCTACTTTGCAGAAACAGCTAGTGCTGTGTCACTGAGTGTGGAAAAAGGTCACAATAGGAATTTATGCTTATAGAGGCAAAGGTTCTTGATAACTTTTACAGCGTGGCCAGGTTTGGTGAGAGTGCAAATTACCACAGTTTGCTGACAAAAACTGTGCAGGTGAGGAGAAACCGAGAAACTCGGAAACGGAACAAAAGACAAAGATCGTGAAAGTTTCCAAACGTGGCCACAACGAGAAAAGTAAAATAGCGCTGTGGGCTGAGTTGTACCCTTTCAGATTGCAAAGTTCAATAACTGATAATAATAATCTTAATAATAATAAGAAGAAGAACAGAGCGAATTTCAAGAGAGACAAACTTGAATCTCGAGAAACTGGGCCAGACAGGCCGTTTATTGGGCAAGTCCCGGTGGGCTCGAACCGCAGGTCTATCCCCTTTCTCCAGCTCCCCAAGAGAGGGGGATGGGGGGAGAGAGAGGGATAGAAAGAGAGAGGGGGTTAGAGAGAGAGAGAGGGGGGTTAGAGAGAGAGAGAGGGAGAGAGAGAGAGAGGGGGGTTATAGAGAGAGAGAGATAGAGAGAGAGAGGGTCAGAGAGAGAGAGAGAGGGGGGTTATAGAGAGAGAGGGAGAGAGAGAGAGGGTCAGAGAGAGAGACAGAGAGAGAGAGGGAGACAGAGAGGGAGAGAGAGAGAGAGAGGGGGGGTTATAGAGAGAGAGAGAGGGTCAGAGAGAGAGAGAGAGAGGGGGGTTATAGAGAGAGAGGGAGAGAGAGAGAGGGTCAGAGAGAGAGAGGGGGGTTATAGAGAGAGAGAGAGAGAGAGAGGGGTTATAGAGAGAGAGAGAGGGTCAGAGAGAGAGAAAGAGAGAGAGAGGGGGGGTTATATATATATAGAGAGAGAGAGAGGGTCAGAGAGAGAGAGAGGGGGTTATATATATATATAGAGAGAGGGTCAGAGAGAGAGAGAGAGAGGGGGGTTATAGAGAGAGAGAGAGGGTCAGAGAGAGAGAAAGAGAGAGAGAGGGGGGGTTATATATATATATATAGAGAGAGAGGGTCAGAGAGAGAGAGAGAGAGGGGGGTTATAGAGAGAGAGAGAGAGAGAGGGTCAGAGAGAGAGAGAGAGAGGGTCAGAGAGAGAGAGAGAGAGGGGGTTATATATAAATAGAGAGAGAGAGAGAGAGAGAGAGAGAGAGAGGGTCAGAGAGAGAGAGAGAGAGAGAGAGAGGGGGTTATATATAAATAGAGAGAGAGAGAGAGAGAGAGAGAGAGGGTCAGAGAGAGAGAGAGAGCGAGAGGGGGGGTTAGAGAGAGACAGAGAGGGTCAGAGAGAGAGAGGGAGGGGTCAGAGAGAGAGAGAGGGGTGGGGGGGGCGAGAGAGAGAGAGAGAGGGTCAGAGAGAGAGAGAGGGGTGGGGGGGGCGAGAGAGAGAGAGAAAGAGAGAGAGAGAGAGAGAGAGAGAGAGAGAGAGAGAGAGAGAGAGAGAGAGGCGCCAAGGCAACGGAGCATTTTTGACAGGACTGCTTTGGACAGCCAGCTCCGTTCCTGTCGAAAAACATCAACATGTTAGCAGAAAGTTAATTAAAAAATGAAATATCCCGTGTTATGCGTTCAGTTAAAATCTACAAGAGTGCCGCGCCTTCGCCTCGTATGTTACTGCTGATTTTAATTAACACAGCACTCTCTTTTGCGAGATATATGTTATTGCTCTTTTCACGAGGCTCTGGTGTGAGTCTTTTCAAGGGAAGCCTGAAGCAGCCTTGCCATGAATAACTGGTGCTC
The DNA here is from genome assembly GCF_031143425.1 of Pleurodeles waltl. Taxonomy (NCBI): domain Eukaryota; kingdom Metazoa; phylum Chordata; class Amphibia; order Caudata; family Salamandridae; genus Pleurodeles; species Pleurodeles waltl. The sequence goes on along the minus strand of NC_090440.1, from coordinate 49,946,602 downwards.
AGTCACTGATAACGTGATAGGTATGTAATCTAGAAACAGATGCAGAGTTGGGGAGTAGGTTGCAGTGGAACCCTGGAGGTTCTGTCTAGAAGTTGAGGAGGCATTAGCACGATGCTCTCAGTCATTGGACATGAGTTAAAGAAAAGCAAACCACTCTTGTAGTAAGGCAGAGGCCATGTGCGTAAAGCTGAGGTTGTCCCAACAATGTGCAGCTGTAGTTTATGTGCCCAGGAGGTCTCAATTCAAGATCAGGACCTGAGGGCAGGAGGATGGCCGGGCGGTGACTACTGAGGCTAGGATCCCTTTAGCCGGTAATATATAGAAGGGCTGCAGTAAGGCCTGTGGGCATGGTGGCAGGGGTCTGCGGATGTCATCAAGATTCCTACTCCATACCTATGTCACATATGGGAGAAGGATTCATAAGTATAGACAGAGCACGTACAAGGCCATACACAACGCAGGACCAGCTTACCTGAACCACTACGTCTCCTTCCACACCCCGACAGATTGCTCCACTCCGCCCCAGATGGCCCTGGTCTCCATCCCTCGCAAAAAACCACTGCCGTAGAACTATCCTTCACCTACATCGCAGCAAAGAGCTGGAACAACCTCCCCCTGCACCTCAGACAAAGCCCATTGCTCACCATCTTCAGGAAGAACCTCAAGACGTGGCTCTTTGGATGAGGCCCTTCCTCTCCCCCACCCCCAGCACCTTGAGACCCTCACGGGTGAGTAGCCACGCTTTACAAATACTGATTGATTGACTGAGACAGAAAATGGCAATATATAATTCAATGCATAGATTTATATTATCACTTAAAAAAGTAGTGAAAAAGTAGTTATGAAGAAATGGGGGCAGATCAATTTTTAATAATACTTTGCACTGGGACAAAGTTGCAAAAATAGACTCAGACTGTCTCAAAGTGTTAATTGGTATTTACTTTCTATTACAAATTTTTATGTGTGCTGGAAAGTAGCATGTAAAGTAACGAAAATAATGATTTGCACTACTTTATATCAAGGTGGCATCCGTACGCTAGTACATAAGGGTTTACACACTACCAACCTTTGCTTTTAACTCACCACTTACTGGACAACACTCAATCAGGATTCAGAAAAAACAACACAGCACCAAAACTGCACTCACTGCAACCACCGATGACATCCGGACCATCATGGACAACGGAGACACAGCAGCACTCATTCTGCTCGCCCTCTCTGAGGCATTTGACACGGTCTCTCACAACACACCAATAAGAAGGCTCCTCAAGCTTGATGCCCAAGGACCTGCACTGAAACGGATCTGCTCCTTCCTCATGGGAAGAACCCAAAAAGTCAAACTGCCACTCTTTTCATCAGGGACTAGAAGCCTAATCTGCAAAGTCCCCCAGGTATCATCTCTCAGCCCTACCCTGTTCAACGTCAACATGACTCCACTCACCAACATCATCCAATCGTGAGGCATCACCCTCATCTTCTACACCAACAACACACAGCTCATCCTCTCCCTGACAGATGAGACAACCACCACCAGAGCTAACTTCACCTATTGCATGACCATAGTGGAAGAATCGATGAGGACCAACCGCTTGAAGCTCAATCCTGCCAAGACAGAAGTGCTGGTCATCAGAAACAGGCCTCCCCATGGGATGCCACCCTCTGGCCAACAGAGCTAGGACCAACAGCAATACCCATCCACCACCACAGAAATCTGGTGATCAGCCTGGAAAACAAGCTCAACATAAGAGCACAAGCCAGCACAGTGAGCGCTGCCTGCTTCCAAATCCTATCTATGGTACAAAAGATCTTCACATGGCTGCTAAAAAACACCAGACGTACCGTCACACAAGCACTCAATAAAAGCAAACTCCACAATGCACTTCACACCTAAATCTCCAAATAGCTCCTATAAAGACTTCTGACCTTACAGAAAACCACCACAGTACTCATACCCAGCCTTCAACGCCGCACCACACCTCAGAGTGCTCCAGGGTCTCTCCATTCACAAACACAGCCAATTTAAACTCCTTACACCCATAGAAAGCCTTGCATAACACAGGGCCAGCATAGCTGAACAGCCTCATAGACTTTCACCAGCCTGCCAGACACCTACACTTAGTCTCAGTTTCACCCACACCCCCCAGCATTTACAAACACAGATCAGGAGGACATTCATTCTCGCACATCACACCCAAAACATGGAATTACCTTTCACAACACATTAGAGCCTCCTCCTTACTACTACAATCTGGGACCTCCTTGACTCAACAGCCCTGGATGTCGCCTTCTTCACAGAGACTTGGATCACCCCCAAGGCTGCCCCAGACATTGCCATGGCCATCCCAGACAACTAAAAATCATCCGCAAGGACAGAGCCAACCGGCCTGGAGAAGGCCTCGCCATAATCTACAAGAACAACCTCCACCTGACTACCACCATTGAGTCACAGTCTCAGTCAACTCACCAGCACCTACATTTCCAGATCCAGACCAACCCAAACATCTCCCTACGAGGCACCCTCATCTAAAGGCCACCTTGACCCCTACCTCAGTTCTGTGAAGACATCGCCGACCTCGTCGCCCCGCAAGCGCTCACCTCCCCCGACTACATCCTACTCGGCGACCTCAACTTCCACCTTGATACCCACGATGACCCCAACAACTCACACCTCCTGGACAACCTCACAACTCTTGGCCTCAAACAACTTTGCAATGACCTCGCCTCCTTCTTTCTTCATAAGATCCAGGACATCTACAAAGGCTTCAGGAACCAAATCCCACCAGCACCACTCACCACCACAGACCTAGCACCTCACCAGATACTGAACTCCTGGTCCCCCATTACCATAGAGGACTCTCAAAGACTGATGAATTTCATCCACTTGGGAGTACCCTCAGATCCATGCCCTCATCACATCCTCAACCTGGCCAGCACCACCATAGCACCGGAACTCTGCCGAACCATCAACTGATCCTTCGAGACACCCACATTCCCCTCAGACTGGAAGCACTCCAAAATCAGCCTGCTACACAAGAAACCCACCACGGACCCTAGGGAGCCGAAGAACTACAGACCTATCTCTCCACTCCCTTTCCCAGCCAAGGTAACGAGAAAGCCATCAACCAGCAACTCACTGAATTCTTCGAGACACACCACATCCTAGACCCATCCCAGTCTGGATTTAGAAGCAACTACAAACACCAACGACATACACATCATACTGGACTGCAGAGGCACGGCTGCACTCATCCTCCTTGACCTCTCCACCGCATTTGACACCGTCTCCCACTCCACTCTCTGTGACAAACTGCATGACGCCAGCATGCGAGACAAAGCCCTGGATTGGATCAGGTCTTTCCCCACCAGAAGAACACAGAGGGTCAGACTACCGCTTTTCTCATCAGAACCTAAAGACACTTGCTGCAGAGTGCCCTAAGGGTCTTCACTCAGCCTTATGCTTTTCAACATTTACATGGCCCCGCTTGCCAAGATCACCAAACAAACAAGCTAAACATAGTCTCTTATGTTGACGACACCCAACTGATCCTCTCCCTGTCCGAGGACTCTGCTAAAGCAAAGAGGAATTTCCACAGTGGGATGAGAGAAGTCGCCGCCTGGATGGAGGCCAAGTGCCTGAAGCTCATCTCGGACAAGACAGAGATCCTCGTGATCAGCTCCACCCCTTCTGCCTGGAACGACTCCTGGCGGCTCACCGCTCTGGGTAATGCCCCCACTGACCATGCGCACAACCTAGGCATCATCCTGGACTCCTCTCTATCGATGACCCACCAAGTCAACACCATCTCTACATCATGCTTCCAAACCCTCCAACTCCTGCAGAAGATTTTCAAATGGATTTCCCCGACACCAGGAAGACAGTCACTAATGCACTCATCACCAACAAACTGGACTATGGCAAAGCACTCTATGCCGGCATCACCAAGAAACTTCTATGAAGACTACAAAGAGTCCAGAATGCAGCAGCCAGACTCATCCTGGACATCTCCCTACACAGCAGCATCTCCTCCCATCTCAGAAACCTACACTGGCTCCCAGTCAACAAGCACATCACATACAAACTCCTGATCCATACCTACAAGGCACTGCGCAACATAGGACCAGCATACCTCAAGCACCACCTCACCTTCTACGTACCCAACAGATGTCTCTGTTCCTCCTAGCTTGCCCTTGCAGCTGTCCCCAAGATCTGGAAGAGTACAGCAGGAGGATGATTCTTCACCTACCTAGCAGTCCAGACATGGAATGCACTACCTCTCAAGCTCATGCAGACTGCATCACTGAAGCAGTTCAGGAAGGACCTCAAGACCTGGCTCTTCGACTGAGCAGCACGCCTATGTACAGTGCCTTGAGACCCTATGGCTGATTACCCGTGCTCTACAAATCCTTGATTGATTGACTGACTACTAGAGTTCTGCAAAAAACTGAAGACCTGGTGCTTCGAATAACTCTACGGGGACCACATGCCTACACACCTGCTCAAACACCTGAATGCCCTCATGGTTGATTTGTGCGCTATGCATACAAATCGAGATAACATGACAGCTCTGTGCCCTATCTAATAACCTTGGTAGACCAGGCAGTGCAACAAAAAACTGATGGCTCCTTGAGGCAGGTGCTAACTTATAGAAATGTTTTTGTCTGCATTTGAAGCCTAAATGTAACCATGTTTTTTGTGATTATGAAGTGAATGTTGTAACATATTCAGAATAAAATAATTCTTACCAGTAATACACAGGACCACATATTAAATTTCTGTTTTATGAATAAAGTTTTGGGTAAGCAGACATTGTAATGAAACTTCTGCTCTGCACCGGACGTCCCACTTCATGAAGGTGAGTGTGCCATCAAAGACATTTTTTGCTCCTGAGTTTGGGGTCCTATTCCAGTAGCACAACTAGGATACATGTACTGAAGGTAATCAAATGAATACGACAGAGGAGAGTATTCTAGAAGGCTTTTTATCCTAACATGCCTCTGAGCTCACCTTGTATGTTCCATTGCCAATATTACGTTGCAATTGATGGTCTTATTCCTAAATCACTGAGTAAGGAAGTAGGTACCTGCATTTTTTCATCCGATTGGGTAGTCCAATCCTGTATTCCTCCCACTAAGCTCTCATGCATGGTTCATATTGTTTGGGCTAGGAGGTATCCATCAGCTAAAGCGCTTTGAGACCCTACCGGGTGAGTAGCGCGCATAAGAAATTTCATTGATTGATTGATTGATTTGATGCCTTGTCAAGACTATGAAGCCCCTTACAAATTCCACTGCACTGAACATCAATGCAGATCTAAGTGTTTGGTTGTGGCCCTGAGATAAGTTGAAATGCTCCAGCTGCATCAGCAGATATGTGCCTATGATGTAATGCCATGCCTTCTGCTTCAAAAATGCAAAGGTTAATGAAAATATTCTATTGGTGAAACACAGTCTGCTTAGAATTCCAAAATAGTGCTGCTGTAATGTAAAGAGGGGCGCAATGCCAACTCAGTGGTTTACAAACACAAAAGGAAACAGCATGTTAATGTTACCTTATGTTGTATTGCATTAGGACGTTGGACTTAAAACATGCAAGGTGCCTCAGTGCTCTCAAAATTGAAAAAGGGGAGACAGGAAAGTGCCCGGGCACTAATGGCCTCCTGGCAGCACTTTGTAAAACCAAATGCTAATAATGGGTCAAGATATTAATTCTTCCTTTTAACTTCTGCTTAACAATGAAAGATAATCCAAAAACAGACCAGGATCTATAAAAACAGCCAATCTTCAAAAAAGGAGCACCAGAAGATCCAGAAAATTACCACTTGATTGCCCTCTTTGACACTGAGGCTAAAAATTATGCAAAAAGCATCTTGCATGGCCTAGAGGGCTGGGCCGAAAAACAAAATCTTATTCCTTTCACACAGGTTGGTTTCCGTCATGGTTCAGGCATGGGTCTAAATAGCCTTCTCCATACTTGTGGGAAAGACCATGGAAAAGAAGTCAACAATATACTCATGGTATTATTTACGAGAATATGATACAGTGCAGCACAGTCGGTCACCTTGCTGCTGGCGTGACAGGGAAAGGGCAGGAATGTGCCGTATTTAGGTCAGTATGACACATCCTGGCCTCTGTGCTGGCGCCCTTTTTGCAGCTAATGCAGGGACCTTTGCACCATGTGGCAGGGGTGCCACATTGCATACAGGATTATTTTTGTGCAGGAAGGTAGTTTTGTGCAGGAAGGAAACCTCCCTGAGGCATATTCCTCTTTCTATGTGTGCTGAAGGATTTTGGGCCCTAGCTCAGCCAGTACCTAGGGAAACTTAGCAAACCTGACCTTTCTGAAAACTTGATGTGGGGCGACTACAATGGGTTTCTTGAGGTTTTCTTATCCAGAAGCCTTTGCAAACCTCAAAGTTGGTCTAAAAATGCACATTTCCTCATAAAACTGTGAGGAAAACTTCAGAAATTTGTGGGGAGCCACAAATTTCCTGCCACCCAGCATTTCCCCAAGTATCACAATAAAAATGGCACCTCACTTGTATGGCTAGGCCTAGTACCCACGTCAGGAAATGGCCCAAAATGCAATATGGACACATCACATTTTCATTCTTAAAACAGGGCCTTTTTTCTGCAATGTGGGTAGCTTTTGACTTTTGGCCCTAGCTCATCCGGCACCCAGAGAAACCAAGAAAACCTATACATTTTTAAAAACTAGACACCCACAGGAATCCAGGGTGGGGTGACTTGTGTGACTTTTACCAGCTTTCCTACCCAAAAGTCTTTGTAAACATCAAACTTTGACTAAAACTGCACATTTTCACCATATTTCTGTAAGGAAAACTTCTGGAATCAGTGGAGAGTCACAGGTTTCCTACCACCCATCATTCCATCAAGTCTCCCGATAAGAATAGTACCTCACTTGTGTGGTAGGCCTAGTGCCCGCAACTGGAGAGGGCCCAAAACACAACATGGACATTTCACATTTTTATACTCTAATTTTCCAATGTGGGTAGCTATGGATTGTGAGCCCTAGCTTAGCCAGCACCTAGGGAAATCAAATCTATCAAACTTGTACTTTTTTGTAAACTAGATACACAGGGTAATAAAGAACAGGATGACTTTTGTGGCTCTCATCATGTTTTGTTATGCAGAAACCTTTGCAAATCTCAAACTTTGACTACAAATTACATTTTTCTCACATTTCTGTGAGGAAAACTTCTAGAATATGTGGGGAGCCACATATTTCCTACCACTTAGCATTCCACCAAATCTTCCAATAAGAATGGTACCTTACTTTTGTGGGTAGGCGTAGTGCCCCAACAGGGAATGGCCCAAAACAGAACATAGACACCAAATTTTTCCACTGAAAACTGATCGCACCTAGGTAAACCTAGCAAACCTGTACATTCTTGTAAACTAATACACAGGGAATCTAGGATGGAGTGACTTGTGCGGATTTCACTGGATTTTCTTACCAAGAAGCATTTGTAAACCCCAAAATATTTAAATTTGATTAAATACACATTTTCTTCACATTTCTGTGAGGAAAACGTCTGGAATTTGTGAGAAGCCACAAATTCCCTACCAACCAGCATTCCACCAAGACTCAAGATAAAAATGGTACCTCACTTGTGTGGGTAGGCGTACTGCCCCAACAGGGAAAGGCCCAAAACACATCATGGACACATCACATTTTTCCACTGAAAACTGATCGCATCTAGGGAAACCTAGCAAATCTGTACATTTTTGTAAACTAATACACAGGGAATCTAGGATGAAGTGACATTTCTGTGAGGAAAACATCTTGAATTTGTGAGATGCCGCCAATCTCCTACCTCTCAGCATCCCACAACTATTTATTACTTGTGGTGGATCTCAATCTGCCCTAACCAATAAATTATTTTTTCACACCTCACAAATTGAATGCCAATCAGGAGGCTTATACTGTGGATATTAATTCCGATTGCTTGGCTACATTCCAAGCATATATGGTTTTACTGAAAGTGAGGAAAGGCAACATAGAAAGGACACAGACTGTGAGCCCTCTTACAAAAATCTGTGACACTAAAGGCAGAGTTGTACATCTCAGCCTGAACATACTTTTAGTGTACTTTTTATTTACTCACACAGAAGCATGAAGCATGCCTGTAAAGCTGTACCATGGGCAGGTTTCTGGGAGTGTCATGTGGTGTCTCCTGTGGGGCTTATCAGGGTAACCAACTCCCTCCAGGTCATTTCATACTCTGTTTCCAGTCCTGGACTTTTGTGTGATAACTTCATCTGAGTGTTATAGTCTTGTCTTGCTTCCACAGGACTAATCAGATTAACATATCAGACATTAGTGACTTGTAGGTAATACTACAGGACTGGAGACAGTGTCAGTAATAAACTGGAGTGAGGTGGTCACCATAAATTCTATTAACCCAATGTTGAATTCTACTTAACAGAGAATATTGCAAAGGGGAAATGAAGACACCTGTGCAAATACACACATTTATTTTGCTTTGGAAAAAAACAGATTTCACTAGAAGTCCCTTCATTTACATGCGCCACCAAATGTGAGGGCGAGTCGCTCCCCTTCCCAGAGTGGGATTACTCCAGTTTTTGCCTGGGCTAAATGTCTGACCATTTCCAGGTTCCAAAGGCAAACCATTTGGTGGAATGCCACCTTCCCACTTCTTCAGACCACAAGTGCAGAGAACTCCAGTGTATTCACCTGCTGAACAGCTATGTGCTGAAAATAAGAGTCACAGGTCCAAATTAGGATCGGATTGAGTTAGCCATTCCTCCTGAGGTTGATAAAATGAGCAACAGATCTGTTGTACAGCAGGTACTTTGACTGATGAGGCCTGGGCTTCTTATTCCCCAGCCAGAACCTGAGTCAGCAGCACACCTTGCTGCAGTCATCCTATTGTACTGGACATGGTCGGACTGGACTATGGGGCAATCTATCAGTGTCAGAAGGGCTGGTCTGGCAGGTCAGTGTGTGAGATGTTTGATTGGCTGTTTGTAACCTGGTTTTATGGCTCGCTGGGCCCATTTTGATATTGAGTTCCACAAGATTACCACAAACATTGTCTGCAGCCAACACAAACGCATACTGTCTGCACACCTTGCAGAACAGCTAAACAGCTTGTCTTTCTAAGTTCAAACTGCCCCGATTTGCTAATGTGCATCATTCCTGTGGGCATCTGATTTGCTAATGGGGGCACTTGTTAGGCTGGTGCTAGGACTTATTTTCTGTCCCAGTACAACCCTGGTGCCATCACCAGGGCAACAATGTTGAAGAGAGGATGTGGTGTAGGTTCGAGTCTCGACATCGGCTCAACATCCTGTAATTCTGGGCAAAATACTTAGTGCCTGATGTAGAACTCGACGGACAGGCTCCCCCATCACAAAGGTGATGGATATTTCATCTGCAGAAACCGAAATACCATTGCTTCCTATGGCATTTAGATTTTGGCGGTTGGGAAATCCATCACCGTTGTCTTCCTGTGCGTAAAACAAAACCTGAAATGCAACTAATTCTCATGTAAAGCACTCCAATACCTTTGGGATGAGCTCATGCTATTTAAAACTGCCAAAATAAATAAATAAATAAATGTTGAAAAGCATCTAATAAAGGTTTGTGCATCTAAGAAAAGTTTGAGAAACCCTGGGAAGGACAGTCAGGAGCAGTTTGTGAGTTGATGGGCATCATTTGAAGTTGGAGAAACTTTACGCGTTTCAGTAAAGTGGTCTTTCAAACTGTTCTAAAGCAAGGATGTTCAAAATAAGTCCGGAAGGGCCTTATGCAGGGTAGCTCATTAAAATATATTTACATATAACTAACTTACATGCATCTTATTACGAGGTAGGTGGTTATCCAATAAATCTGGCATGGATCGGGCCCAGCTAGCCCTAACTTGGACATCCCTGGCCTAAAGGGCAAGCAGATGCACCAGCACAGAAACCATGCATTAAGCATACATTATACCTGGGCAGCTATGTTTGGGCTCCTTACAAGTCGATTGATAGTCTGTCTTCCATTGCTTACTCTGGGCCGGTTTTTGCTGGCGCGTCTTTCTAAACACCAGCACTTAACGATGACAGCCCGCTACTTGGTGGCATTGTCACTTAAAAAATAAATAAAAAAACTTTTATTGAACTTTCCGTACGAAAAACAAGAGCCTAGCCGGTCTTTTTTAAGTTTATCGGAGTGTTTCGAACGCCAGTGAAACTGGCCGTTTCTATGCAATCCTTACAGCTTCAGGTATTCTAAAATAGTCCAAAAATGTCCCACTTCTAAGAGTGTGATAGTTAGTGGTAAGCACTGGAACTGGCTGTTGGATTGTCCCCCTGGGGACAGCAGGGAATGTGATCCGCAGTGGCCTCCTGAAAAATAATATGGACCCTGGCACTCAATATTTTACAAATTAAGCCCCCCGTTCTCTCTGCTCTACCTGATGTCCCACTGCTGGATGTGTGATTTACCAGAAACCGGTGCTAAGCCTGGGATCCTGGTCCTTTTTGGGAGGGAGGAGCGCTTCCAATAAGAAATGCTGTAAACTAACTCAGAACATTCATTTCTAAATAAGCCCAATAACTTATGGCGATTTTGTGCCTCATGCGAAGATGGGGGACATTTTACAAGACGTTATCCCTATCGTTCTCAGAAACAAATTAGTGAAACGCACTTTAAAACAGAACATAAGGAGGAACAGCCAACTATTATTTTTAAAACTTTTACTGAGCGCTATCTTTAGACTTCTGTATACAGCTATAGTGCCAAGGTGAGGAGAAAATTAGTTTTAGGACTATTAAAGATTAATCAAAATAGTTAACATAGCTATTAATAATCTACTACCTACTAGTTAATGAGCCAGACCTATTGGCTTTGCCAATGTTTCTGTAAAGAACAACTGCTGAGAAACGTCAAAGGAGGCTGACCAAAAATAGCATACATAAGAAGCAAGGAATGAGATAAAACAGAGAAAAATGAAAATACAAATACCCCAAAAATTACAAAAAAATGAGTATATCAGTTAATTTTGGCAATTGGGCCCATATACCTGCTCTCTTTGACAGTATGATCATTACATTTTTCATGTATATATGGTATAGCCCAAAGGTTATTTTCTTTCATTTTTAATAAGCTGTGCTGATTCAGGAAAAAGAAAAGAAAAAGGGAATGATTTAACTTTTCAGTAAATGCATAAGCTAAAGGAATACATGTGTAGATGTGTGATGATTATTTTTACTTGCATGGTATAAAAATAGTCCCTTATGCATTACAGCGTGTTAGATCTGTCAGACTTAGGGCGTTGTCCCCCTCAAACTTTATGCCTTCCTCCCTCCATGTTTTACTGACCCCGTTTTTTACTAGACTTTGGACTCTGTGCACTTGAGCACTGCTAATTAGTGATAAAGTGCTTGTGTTCCCTCTGCAAAACATGGTAATACTGGCTTATCCCCAACTGGCACATTTAATTTACTTATAAGTTCCTAACAAAGTTCCACTATATGTGCCCAGGACCTGTACATTAAATGCTATTAGTCTATCTGCAGCATTGATTGTGCCTCCCACTTAAGGAGCCTTTTAAATATCTCAGGCCTGACAATGCAGAGATTGTGTGTGCATTTTTTAACTGTCATTTCGAACAGGGCAAAGCAAACCTTTTGCCAGGCCCAAACCTTTCTTTCTAATACATATGTGACCCCTAGGATAGGCCATGGACCGCCTAGAGGGCAGGGTGCAGTGTATTTAAAAGGTAGGACATGTAATTTTTAGTTTTACATGTGATGGTAGTGAAAACATCCTAAATTCGTTTTTTACTACTGCAAGGCTTACCTTTCCAATAGGATTACTATGGAGTTGCCTTATTACATTTTATATGTGTAATTTCCAAATGGAAAGAGATAACTAGTTCATGTTTGGTACCTCTGGAATCACAATTTAAAATCTTAACTTATGGTGAAATCGGATTTTAAATTGCAATTCTGAAAATACCACTTTTAGCACTTTTAGAAAGTTGGCATGTATCTGCATTAGCCCATTAGTGTCCGTAGCATATCTCTGGTCACATGACTGGGTGTAGCTGACAGTTGAGCTTTGTGTATTTCTCCTAGACAGCCACACATGGATCAGAATGTGAGATGTTTGTTTGGCTGTATGTAACCTGTTTTTTTGGCTCGCTGGGCCGATTTTTATATTGAGTTCCACAAGATTACTACAAGCATGGCCTGCATCCAACACAAACACGTACTGTCTGCCACACCTTGCAAAACAGCTATACAACTTGTCTTTATAAGTTCAAACTGCCCCGATTTGCTAATGTGGGTCATTCCTGTGGGCATCTGATTTGCTACTCAATAGGAGCTTAGGTGTGTCTGGATGGGTCATCACTGGCAGGATGGGAGAGAGGAGCTGGGAACAGCCCCACTTACACCTGAAAAGACTGTATCCTGCCTCAACACAAAGGGCTGCATACCCACTGCCATTTGTCTGGAGCCAGGGCAAGGAAGGCAGGATGCCTGGGGACGTTAAAGGAAAACATGTAGAAGCCTCTCTCCCACTTTAAAGGCAGAAATGTGTACAAATACTGGACCTTTGACATCACCAGTTCAGTACTTCTGGACCTGGAGATGCTCTGCCAGGAAGAAAGACTGATGTGCTGCTTCAGGACAGCCACTCTGCTGGATTGCTGCTCTGAAGGAACTGCTGTCATGCTGTGCAGACCTGTTGCCTGCTGCCCACTTGCTTGGGTGGGAAGGACTGGACCTGCATCTCTTGAACCCAGAACCCAGAGTGACTCCAAGGGATAGTTGGCTGCCCTCCTGATATGAAGCCTCAGGGACATAACAGGCTTTTTGCAATCTTGTCTTGAGTGCTCAGTCTGTAGTACCCCCATGCTAACCTCCCTGAGAACCCTGTGACTGCTCAACATCGCTAGCCCTGAGGGTCAAGTGCTGAAGAGTTTTTATGTGGCTCACTTAGAGGGCCACAGTAGCAAGGAACAACGTACTAGTAGTCCCTGCATGCCCTGTGGCCCTTTGAAAAGGGGGCCACATTTACAAGGAGCTTGCGCCGCTGCTGCCTCACTTTTTTATATAAGGCGCATTTAGTGCTCCACACTGCTCCATATTTACAAACTGATGCACTGGGCCCAATGCGTCAGTTTGCAGAGGCCTGTGTCACATTATACCTGCACCAGATATAATGTATGCAGGGTAGGCATTCCCACTTTAAAAGCCACATAGAAGTGACGCAGTGAAATTTACAACTTTCACTGCGTCACTCTATGTCTTGACTGCGTCAAAATCCCCATGACTTCTTAAACCAGGCGTAAGGATTGATGCAGGCCTATTAACATGGAACTCATCTCTGGGGTCTGACGCTTTGCTGGAGTTGCATAAGTCTTACAACAAACTCCAGCAATGCATCACTTTAGCGCCAACAGATACATCAGAATTTCTGGTGCATCCATGAATCGTTGCTCTATGGAGCCCTGTATTGTAAATACAGCTCATTCTATGGCATTCTTAGGGTATTTGCAGCAGGTGCGGGAAATATGACGCATCAATGCCGATGCGTCAGCTCTTGTAAATATGCCTCAGGGTCTGATAAGAACACATCAGTACATCTGCAACTTTGTAAGTACAGCACAACAATAACAATGCCACAAGTACATCTACAGGACTAAAGCAACAAAGACAGCACATCAATAGACCACAGGACTACAACAGTAGGACTAAAACAACCTTTGTGTTCTCGTTCTTTTGCATCCAGTGGTTCTCTCACGCCAGGCACATCACATTAAAGGGTAACAATGTAACAAAGCCTAGCAGACTCCATTTGTCTAAGCTCCTTTCGATTTTGCATCTCATTTTCTCATCAGAGCTGCCTTCATGTTATGACTCACCGGTTAGTAAACTGTGTTTGTGGCAGGCTTCACCCAGCCTTGTTTTACATGACTGCTTAAATGATGCCTAATGTATTCTCTGAGATTCACAGAGGTGGACACAGGCAAACAACCTGCCCATTAGAGGATATCAAATCATTTGGTGACGAAAATCACACACACACTGACTTGCTAGATCCTGCAAAGGTTGATTGAGGTCGTTCGACAGCCATTTTGCATCTTCTAGTCCATAATGTTTACAGTGAGTTTATTAGGGAAGCTGAGAATGTCAGATGACTCGGCTGACTTCATCTGGCAATGCACAGACGTGGGTACAGCCTAGCACGCGGAGTCGCGGACAGACCTCCCCGCTGTACTCCATCACTCTGCGCGATACGCTGAGCCGGCACTCCATTTACATGGCTCAATGACATCAGGGAATGACTTTCTGGGAAATTAATTCCAAGCACTCATTTGATTACTCTTGAGGGTCAAAGGTATTGTGCAGTGCACTTTCAGATAGGCTTGTTGAGCTGGCAGACAGAAATTCAAATGATTTAAAAATCATAAACTCAAAAACATTGAATTCACAAGTCATCAGATAGGAATTTTTCTTATCAAAATAGAATTGGCTTCTATAAAATGAATATTATGATTAAAATGGATATGATTAGGAATTACAAACAATATAATTGGACCGGATGAGTTACTTGAGTTAAAATATATAATACACGCTACACTGCAAGATATATATTAGTATCCTATGGTGTGTCATTGCATTTATACAAACATAATCTGAACTGATAAAATTACCAGTCTCACAGGGGCGTCCTAGAGTATCGTGGCGTCCTTTGCTTGGTAAATACTTTGCACCTCCTTCCTTGATTTTTTATTTTCAGTATCACCGACTTGCAGGGGGTACCTTTGCGCAGCAATATTTATTGCTTAATTTGTAAAACAGTAAGTGCCAGGGCCCAAAGTTTAGCCAGAAGCCGGTGGCTGGAGCTATTGATGGTGATGGTGCGGACACTCATCGCCTCTTTATCTCACTCTTGCAGTATGTTTTTCATTTCTGATTTCTCCCTTTGTTTGTTGTTTTTCTGTCTTTATCTTCCGCCTTATTTTTCCCTTTTGTGTTTTTTTAGGGTAGAGCATGCAAGCGCTTCTGCCCCTGTTGTAATCTCTCTGTGGGCTTTTAACCACGCCCATGTCAAGCCCATCAGTTTGGTTGATTCGTGGGCTTGCCTTTTAAAATTTGCTTGATTTCATTAGTGAAAGGCATGAATACCTCTTGCCTTTCCCGGTGTTTATCACGCCTCAAGTGCACCAGCCAACTACTGAAAACATACGAGGCTCCATTTTTTCCACATGGTTTCTGCACTACTTTTTGTCTTTATTTCAAAGCCAGCACAATCTCGCTGGGCAGTAGTTGAGTGCTTTGCATGACACAGATCCTGTTACATGGATATTTGCACTTTTGCTGGTTACATAGATAATTGCACTTTTGCCGATACATATGACTGCAAGCAAACTTCTGTTTCCTTTTGTGTATTTGCTTTGCGCTCATGGCGGCCGCTGGCTGGCTTACGTGAAACTGTTTCACTTTTCAGTTTATGTGGCAAGAAAAGTTTGAGTAGGAGTTTACAATAATAATAGCTTTAACTCGAGTAAACGCGAGACCCATTGCATTGCAAATGCTTGTTATTTTCTTGCTCTTGATATAGACATACAAACACCCATCATACTCTTCTATGTATAGTATATTGTATTTGAGATGATCTTGAGGAGGTAACATTGCTTTTGGAAAATCATTTTGTACCTCTTTGTAGCTACGTCCTCACTCTAAACATTAGTTGATCCAACACTCACAACCCTTCGAGGAGACACAGTCTGTATCAATTTTTCCCTTACTCTCCAACTGAATTCTTTCTATTAAGAACCAGGGGCCAGATGTAGGTACGAAAAAATTTGCGAGTAAGTGCGACTCGCAAATTGCGTGTCGCTAATAGAAATGCAGGTACAATGTCAGTGTAGAAATTGCGACTCGCACCCGGAGTCGCAACGCAGAGAGCGAGTCCGCTGTTTGCGAGGCCGCTTTTTGCGACCGCGCAAAAAACGAACTCGCAATTTGCGAGTGGGTGTCGCAAATTGCGAGTACCATGTAAATTGATTGCAGGTGCTGCAGAACACTCCAGAAACCACTCCAGAACACTCTGGAAACACTTCCTGGCACATGATGATGACATCACAGCCAGGAAGTTAACTAATACACCTGGGAGGAGGGAGGACCACACTCATTTTAAACTGCTGAACTGCACACAGAAGGAACAGCAGCTGCAATGGAAGAAACTCCTAGAAAAAGAAAACTAAAATTCTCAGAGAAGGAGCTGGAGGTGCTGACAGACGAATGCTGTCAGCACTATGATGAACTATTTGGAAAGGCAGCCCTCAATGTGCCAGAAGCCACCAAAAGACAACTCTGGCAGGAGATCCAGGAAAAAATCAACTCCCTGGGGGTGAGCCACAGGAGTGTGGAAGAGATTAAAAAATGGTGGTATGACCTCCGCTCCCGGACCAAGGAGAGGGTGGCTGAAAGGCTCCGGGAGATGAGAGGCACAGGAGGGGGACCATCATCAGTACCACCACCCACACCCTTGGAAGAAAGGGTGGAGGAGACCCTGGAGCAGGAGGCAGTGTCAGGATTTGGAGATCTGGACACCTCTGAGCCCACTACATCAACCGGTGAGTACCATTTGATATGCCTGTACCCCTATCAATGCCATACCCCCACCCACCATGTGGTTCAGGGTTGCAAACACCAGAATGATGCATTATGGGAAATGTAGTCAAGTAGGCAGTTCATAGGCAAATGTTTATTAGGAAGTGTGCAACAGATAGTAGACACTGACAGTGTGTTCCCCATGTCCCACAGGTCTCCCACAAGACACCACCACAACCCACAGCAGCCAGCCCCATGAGGACAGCACAGGAGCCGCCACCACTCCCACCTGCACGACCAACACCATCCCTGTTATGTCCACACCTGCTGCAACTGTGTTCCAGGAGGCTGCGCCAGCAACAGGCAGGAGTGGCACAGTTGAGCACACAGGGCAGCCACCGCTGCGCAGGCGACGCAGGTACAGGAGATCAGGGCTGCAGGCTGCGTCCGGCCGTCAACCTACCACCAACAGTGAGGCACAGCTGCTGCGTGGTCAGCGCCTGCAAAACAATATATTAGGGCGGATTAGTGGTGTGCTGCACCGCTTTGTCAGAAACAACGAGGCCAGCATGCAGCATCTAAATTCCAGAATTTATGTTATTGCCACAAACACTGGGGACCTAGCCCTGTCCATGAGGGATCTGGTGGCAGGACTACTGGCACAGGGCGAGGGTGGGCGGCGCAGGGACCGTCAGCTCCTACAGAGGCTTGACAGGATGGCCACATCAATCGGCAGACTGGCTGTGAACACCACTGGCCTGTCGAGAAGGACAGTTGGCCTCCAGGTCGAAATGGGCCATTTTGCTGGAGATGTGGCTAGGGGCCTGGGCCGTATCACACACGTGATTGACTTAATGGAGGCACGGCATCTGTCCAGGGGCACAGGGGACACACCCCAGGACAGCGAGGAGGGCTCTACAGTGAGCAGTGTCTCTGCCAGTGACACTGGGGTGCTCCGGAGAGGGAGTACCAGGCAGAGCACTGCAGAACCACCAGGGACCAGTCAGGCTGGCAGGGGCTGCCGTAGGACATAGACATAACCCTGTCCCTGATGATGTGGCACATGACATCAATGTGCCCCATGCATGGTTTGCATTTAGATGACCATGAACAGTTATTATTTGTAAATAGTTGTATTTCTGCACAAATTAAATAGTTTTTTTGTTCCACTTAACAAATGGAGTTTTTGGTCAATAGGTGAGTATGGTTGGAGTTGACACGTACCTTCCAAAGTATTGGTTTGCGATGTGTTCCCGTCTCAGTCTGCCTTGATTAGCTATACTCCGATCCCCATGATGGCGATGTGGTTGCTCTTGCTCTTCATCCTCAGGATCTGGGTCTGCAGGGGTGAGAGGTAGCCCACGTCGGGTGGCTATATTGTGAAGGATGGCGCATGCGACAACAATTTTGAATGCTGTAATGGGGGTATACTGGAGGGCACCTCCACTGTGGTGGAGGCATCTGAATCTTGCTTTCAGTAACCCAAAGGTGCGTTCAATAAGGTTCCTGGTCCTCTTATGTGCATTGTTGTATCGCCTCTCACATTCATTGCTGGGTGTTAAGAACGGAGTCATAATCCATGGCCGTAGAGTATATGCACTGTCACCTGTTGGGCACAAACATTACACTGTTAGAAAGTCCTGGTTGGCGTGCACAGTGACCTGTCTGTATGTCTACGAGGTGTATGCAGCTCTACCTAGGAGGTATCCGTCTCCAAACTCACCAGGTTCCAGGCGTTGGTGTATCCCACTGTGCCTAAAAATGTAGGAGTCATGGGTACTGCCTGGAAACTTAGCTACAATGTCAGTGATGACATAATGGGCGTCACAAACAACCTGAATATTGCGTGAGTGGGTACACTTTCTGTTGCGGAAAAGATGTTCCAGGTTTGCAGGGGGGCATATTTGAATATGTGTCCCATCAACACATCCTATGACATGGGGAAAGTTGGCAATGCGGTAAAAGTCCAGCTTGGTGCTGTTTATTTCTGCCTCATTCCTCCATAGGTATATGAAGTGAGACCTGTGTGTGAGTATGGCATCTAGGAATGCCCTGAGCAACCTTGACACTGCACTTTGAGATACCCCACCTGCCACAGCAATAACCCCCTGATAGCTCCCTGAGGCCAAGAGGTGCAGTGAGCATAGCACTTGCACATGCATAGGGATGGCGCAGCCGCGCAGAGTCTGGTGTTCTAGCTGTGGTTTCAGTAAATCAATTAATTCTAGTATGGCTGCGCTGCTAAGGCGGTATTTGTCATAGATCTCCTCTTCAGTTTGCTGAAAAAGAGTCTGCCTTGTTCTATATATCTTCTCCTGTCTGTGGCCCCTCCTCCTCCTCTGCTGGGCGGCATGGGCTCTCCTCCTCAATGCTATCAGGTATATCTCCGCCATCTTGAGTAACCCAGATGCCTTCTGGGTCTCCTTTTATACTTTGGTTATGGTTACCACCTGCTCTGAGTTAGTGGTAAATTGGATGTGCAAACTGGGCTTTTTGCGACTAGTCGCAATTTGCGAGTTGCAATTGCATATGGTTTGCGACTCCAAATTGCGACTTGCTATTTGCGGGTCGCAAAATGGGGTCGCACATTTTGCGAGTCGCTAACGGCTCGCATCGCTTTTTGCAAGTCGGAAATTGGGTTTTTGCATCCCATTTCCGATTTTGCACAGTCGCAAATAGGGATTTGGGCCATTTGCGACTCGCAAAACTTTGCTACATCTGGCCCCAGGTCCGCATCCAAATCGTTTGGCTCCATAATGAAGGAAAATCAGTTGGATTGGCTGCCTTGGTACTTTCATCAGTCTCTGCTAGTTGTGTCCCAAATCTAGCCTGACCCCAGCATGTCTGCCATGTCACTTGGATCAGCTTCTATAATGCTTACCTTAGTCTCTCTTATCTGTGTCCCAAATCTAACCTGACCCCAATATGTCTGCAGATAAAATGAAGAGGAATCTATGCTCACGTCAGTCTTTACTAGTTGTGTCCGAAATCTAGCCTGACTCCAACATGTCTGCAAGATAAAATTAAAACGTCACTAGGATTGGTTGGTTGATGTCTTGACTGTCTGTGTCCCAGGTCTGACCTGACCGTAACACGCTTCCAGCATAAAATTAAACAGCATCCTATGATCAGGCTTTTTTGGTCCTCACATAAGTCTTTGCTAGCTGTGTACTAAGGCTGGCTTGCCATAAACAACAAAGGGCCTGATTTAGATATTGTTGGATGGGTTACTCTGTCACCATGGTGACGGATATCCCGTCCGCCAAAATATAAATCCCATTATTTCCTATGGGATTTATATTTTGGCGGACAGGATATCCTCTACTGTTGTGACGGAGTAACCCTTCTGCCAAAATCTAAATCAAGCCCAATGATCGCTCCCAGTTCAGGGGCTCCAGAAACCATCTCCCTGTGATCTTGGCCAATGGTAATCATTCTGCATCTTTGGTGGGACAGTGAAGAATCTGTTGTGATAACTGCTCCCTCGAGCTGTGCCTTATAGAGTATAAAAAGCACCTAGAGGCGGTTGGTTTGTTAAAGGAGCTCCGAGACAGGCCCCATCAATTTAATAACAACACCTTGGATTCTGCCTTGATAGCACTTGAGCTTTTCAATGTTGAGTAACTCAGCAAGCCCATTGTTTCTTTGCATTCTGGGACTTGTAGTCCTGCATTACTAATGATTTTTTTTTTTTAAGTAAGAGCAAGCAACATAAAGCAAGGGATAACCCAGAGCAGGATAAGCTCCTAATGTCTCACCGGAGAACTCGTTAAACTGCAAAATGAGTAACAGCTGCTTCTGAAACCTCTTCTCAGCACAACACCAGCACTGTGCTTCATCCTTCGAGCCAAACCTTGTAGCCAACATCAAGCAACTTTTGAAAGTGAAGGTAGAAGACGAAAGCCAAAAGCTAAATTGACAACTTCGGAGATGGCAGTCTTGTGCAAAAAAAGAAGACTGCATTCCAATGCACCGTTTTGTTGCTTATGTAACAGAGATGAGGCAAACAGGATTCAAATCAGGGTGAACATGGCACCAATCATGTGATCTTTCTTTTCTGAGTCTAAACACGTACCTGTTCTCTACATTTCACTTGTCAGAGAATGGGCTGTTTGTAACAAAAATCTGACTGTTTCATAAGTAGCAACTATAGTGAAAAATACAGTTCATCTCATGTTCCTAAAAATTATTTATGCAGGAAGATTTCTATGTAATAAAAATGTAAATTATTCTTGTACAACAAATCTTATCGTACACCTTACGCTATTGATGTACTCTGCAGGAATAGCGCCAACATTTCGGCACTACTCCTGTAGAGTACATAGGAGTCCACCGTATTTAATGACATGCCCCTTTTTAACGCTTGCTCAGAGCAAAGTGCTGAGAACAATGATGAAAGGAAATCTCCTAGATTTCCTTGCGCCATTTTTTTGGCCCCCCTAACAGGGGAACGCCCCCTTTGCATACATTATTTTTGGCACAATCATAATGTAGCACAAAGAACTACAAAGTAGCGTAATGCATTCATTGTGTTAATTTGTAAATATGGCGCAGCGTTTTTGGCCATCTAATGCCACATTAGTGTAAAAAACAAATGATGCTGATGTGTTGTTACGATGGCGGCGCTAGGCGCTCTTAAATAAGCCCCTTGGAGTCCTAATCCCGGCTTCCCAGCTTTATCAAATGGTGTGATCTTCACAAAATCAGGTTACATCTCA
Organism: Pleurodeles waltl; assembly: GCF_031143425.1. Lineage (NCBI taxonomy): Eukaryota > Metazoa > Chordata > Amphibia > Caudata > Salamandridae > Pleurodeles > Pleurodeles waltl. The sequence goes on along the minus strand of NC_090440.1, from coordinate 49,925,285 downwards.
GTGTCAGGTATCTAATTTCCAAAACCGTGAGTGCTTTGGAAAAAGTCATCCTCAGCAGAACCTGATTTAAACTGGACTTCTGCAGCTGAGAGCTAAGGAACGAAGGCTGTTCTTCTACCCCCCCCCCCCCCTTTCAACATCCTCCCCTGATCTGTCACGTCTTCTTCTATAAACTGTCCCACCGTGACATCTAGTGGCGGGCGAGACCCTGAGCCCTCCAACGCCAGAGAGGACAATGTGCAATCTTTCAAACCCAGCAATCTTTGCTGACATCCAAATCACGCGGAATTCAAGGTACTGTGCAGCCTCAGCATTTGTATAATATATTTTACTGTGAATTTGCCACGTATGAAACAAGGCAGGTACACAACAAGGAATCCATTAGTTATACTGTCAGATGTTGAAACAGGTTATAATCGAGACCTCCCCCACTATTCACCAAAGGAATTTGTCTTCATTCGAGCAAAACCATTTCGAGCAGAAACCATGTGCATGTTTTTACAAAATATAGAAATACAGATAGGAAGCTACCAAATAAAGAGGGGGCACTTTAATGAATGTGGCTTTAAGCAGGGTCACTGGAATTTTGCGAAGTTAAGGCAGCAGCATTTTCCACATAATTACGGATTTGTCGCATTACCACATAATCCATCATCTGCTGTAAAATCTACAAATTTGTAGGTCACATGAATTAAAATTACAAGCGTTGTCGTGCAGTGAAAGAGCCCTCGCAACCGGTCACTTTTCTGTTGCTTGTTTCTGTATTCCTGTGACTAGTGATGTGAATTCTTTGCTCAGATAGTGTTAACATTTGTAAAAATTCCGAAATCATGAGACACTACTAACACTAAGGGCCAGATTTATGGGGAAATGATGGTATGCGGCGCAGCACCAAATTTGTCAGCGTTGCGCATCGTCATTTTCACAACGCAGGGATGCACCGTATTTAATAGAATACAGCACACTCTATGTTTCCCCAGGCGCCAGCGCTGAATTTGCTGCTGTGCACCAACGCCGCAACCCTTGCACCATTGTGCAAGAACTGCTGCGTTGAGGTGGAGATTGTTTTTGTGCAAGAAAGGAAACCTTCCTGCACAAAAACAACCTTCAATGCCCTTTTCCTATTTCTATGTGTGCTGCAGGATGCAGCACGCATAGAAAGAGTGAAAAACGAGGAGAAATTAAAGCACCTTTGGATGGCGTTAGATCTTGGCACCGCCTCAGGTTTACGAAAATACGTAAACCTGGGGCAGCGTCAAAATTAAATGGGTGGTGATGTGGCACGCCCACAGCAACACCCACTGCACACCCCTTCCACACAAAGGGCTGCATGTTAAGGGGCCGTGTTTACAAGGTGGCTTTAAGCCACAAAAAGTGGCTTAACACCACCTTGTAAATACAGTGCAGGGCATAGCGCCACCGGAGCGCCACGAAAAGTGACGCTCCTGTGGTTCTAGGGGCTCTTAAATATGCCCCTTAATGAGCTACATTACACTACATAATTTACCTTTTTTTGCTGCATAATTTAGACACTCCTACTGCATAATTTGGTTACTCCTGCAGCATAATTATGCGCCAGAGGAGGGGCAAATTATGCAGCAGGGTCAACCAAATTATGCAGCAAGAAAAGGCAAATTATGCAGCATAATATGACACATTTTCTGATAGCATTACCTCATTATTTTGTCATTTTTACACCTGGTAACCGTGTCTAAGAAAATAATTCACCTTAATTAGTACCAATTTCACACTCAAACACAGCAATTAGCAACTGAAAGATGGTCAGTCAGCCTTTGCAAAAAGCCTTCCGGTGCCCAGGTACTCGATTTGCCATATTTTTAGTATCTTTTGATCCGTAGAAACATACTTTTTTTGTTAGAATACAGAGATTAACAAAATCAATCAAAGAATCACGGCAAGCGATGATGTTTAACCCCCCGGGTGCCTGGGACTAGCTGGTCTCGGCCACGATTCCTGTGTGCCGGGGACGAGACCAGCTCGTCCTGCACCCGGCTCATGGGAGAGTGCTAGCGCTCCCCTCATGGGCCTCCCACCCACACCCCCATCAGAGATAGAAGGGGAATCGCTTCCCCCTCACCTCTGACCCCCCCACCAGCAATCTGATGATGTCAGCGCACTCACAGAGCGGTGCCGGGCGCGCGCTGGAAGCCATTTGCTTCTAGCACATTTGGAGAAAGGATGTGTGCAAGGTGAGTCCTTCTGAGGGGTGGTTGGGGGGAAAAAACAGACACAGGGGGAAAGGAAAGAGTTTCCTTTCCCCAATGCCTGTTTTCAATGGATTCCTGCTCCACGATCGCAAGCGAGCAGGAGTCCCTGCCCCGGGAGCAAGATTTTTTAATATGTTTTCGGCCGAACTCGCCCCCGGGGGTCAAAACCCACTAGGCCCCAGGGACTGGTTGTGTGTGTGTTTGTGTGTTTTTTGTGTCTTGGGGGCACCCCTGGGGCAAGGCTCACCCCCCCAAAAGGGGTGCATTAGTGATGTTCATTTCTGCCCCCTCCCCTACCCCCCGGGGGAAGATCGGCATATTTTTTTTCAGTCCATCAGCCTTTAAGGGGGACAGAAGCCACCAAGACGCCAGGGATATTTTTTTCCTTTGTTTTTTTGTGTTGGGGGTGCCTCCTTTGGCAATTGTCGCCCCCCAAAGGGGGCACAGAACTGTTGGCCATTTCTGCCCCCCTTGGGGAAAGATCGGCCTATTGTTTTAGGCCCATCTGGGCTGAATTCACTTAGGCACCAGAGATCTTGTGTGTTTGTGTGGGTGGGTGACTTCTTTGGTAAGGGTTGCCCCCCAAAGGGGGCACATTACTGATGGCCATTTCTGCCCCCCTTAGGGGCAGATCTGTCTATTTTTTTTAGACCCATCTGCCACCAAGACGTCAGGGATTTTTTTTTCTTTGTTCTTTTTTTTGTTGGTGGGTGCCCCCTTTGGCAAGGGTCGCCCTCCAAAGGGGCACAGAACTGTTGGACATTTCTGTCCCCCTTGGGGGCAGATCTGCCTATTTTTTTAGGCCAGAATCCACTTAGGCACCAGGGATCTTATGTGTGTGTTTTGTGTGAGGTGCGTCCCCTTTGGTAAGGGTTGCCCCCCAAAGGGGGCACATTACTGATGGCCATTTCTGCCCCCCTTGGGGGCAGATGGGCCAATGTATTTAGAACCATCTGCCCCCAAGGGGGCAGAATCCACTTAGGCACCAGGGATCTTGTTTGTGTGTGTGTGTGTATGTGTGTTTGGTGTGGGGGGCAGCACCTTTTTCAAGGGTCGCCCCCCCCAAAGGGGGCACAGAACTGTTGGCCATTTCTGCCCCCATGGGGGCAGATCTGTCTATTGTTTTGTAGGCCCGCCTGCCCCCAAGGGGGGGCAGAATCCACTTAGGCACCATGGAAAATGTCTAAATGCTTGGAGGCGGGGTGTTTGTCAACTGGCAAAGTATTTGCATTTGTGATTATAACAGTTTATTTCTCCTTTTTATTCTAGTTCAAAGCTTTTGCTTTCTTTGCTGTGGCTCCTTGTGGTTTTGGCAGTGGTTGACCTGTGGTTTGCGTAGTTGCATGTTTCAGGTAAGTAAAAACATTTTTTTCCGAAGGAGTATTGTTGCCATGCATGAATAACATGTTTGTAGGTGGTGTACTAAATGCAGGATTTTGTGTGAAACTGTCCTTAGATTTGTGCACAGTGATATTTGTGTTGTCTTATGTCTAATTTGCTTTTCTTTTTTCTTATTAGTGGTATATCATTAATGATTGCTGTGTCTGTGCAGAGTACTTGCTGGTGAGTCTAGCTTTTTCAGACAAGTGTATGGTATAGTTTTTGATTACATAACTCTTGGTGATAAAGCCACACTTTGTTTATTACTTATTTTAGACAGTGCTAGTTGTTGTTGGCTCATTTGTCAAGTTACACTTCTTAGAAAGGATCATGGCTAGCCGCAGAGTGACCGCTCAGCAGGTTGTTGGCATGCGTTTTGAGGCGTCTTCTGACCATGACGATGAGACTGACTCTGCATCTGAGGCAGAGAAGGAAGTGAGAGATTCTAGCAGTGAGTTTTTTGTCTGACAGGAATCTTCTGATGAGGAAGCCACTCTCAGTGCAGATGAAGGGCCTGTTTTAGAGGAGGACACTGATGTGCCAATAGTGCAGCAACCTGGGGCTGAAAGGTTTCCCGTGGGAAGACCTGACACCTGGGTTGCCCCGAACATGGAGCAGGCAGAGTTGCCTGCCTTTACTGGTCTCCCAGGGTGTAGAGTAAATACAGAAAACTTTTTGCCTGTCAATTTCTTACAGTTGTTTATGGAGGATGTATTTTTGGAAGAGATTGTTGAACATACTAATTTTTATGTGGAGCAGTATTTGTGGGACAACGCTGCCAGACTAGATCTACCTAGTGGATTCCCACAAATCTGGAAGTGATGAAAAAGTTCTTGATTCTGACTTTTTTGATAGGGTTGATAAGGAAGCAGTCACTGGCTTCTTATTGGCCTACTAATCCCTTGATGGCAACAGCTGTATTCCCTGCAACCATGAGCCCTAATCGGTATTTGCTTCTTCTTAGGATGCTGCATTTTGTTGACAATGCTTTAGCCTTGCCACGAGATCACCCTTATTGTGACCGTCTTTTTAAGATTAGGCCTGTCCTTGATCATTTTGTAGATCGGTTTTCAGAGGTCTATGTTCCAGGGAAAGAAATATCTGTAGATGAGTCTTTGGTTCTGTTCAAGAGGCGTTTGTTTTTTAAGCAGTACATTCCTAGCAAGAGGGCACGGTATGGAATTAAGATTTATATGCTGTCTGAAAGTAGTACAGAGTATGTGTATAATTTCTGTGTATACAATGGTAGGGTTTCCAGTATTGACCCCCTTGGTTGTGCGCCCACTTTTGGAGTTAGTGAAAAAATTATGTGGGAACGTGGTAGACGACTGTTCAAAAAAGGTCACCATTTGTACGTGGATAACTTCTACACTGGAGTGCAGTTGTTAAAGGAATTGGACACTGTTGCTTATGGCACAATCCGTTCTAACGGGAAAGGCTATCTGTCTGTCTGTAAAAAACTTGAGAGGGGACAGTGCAGTGCCTTATGTAATAATGAGCTGCTAGCTCTGAAATCTGCAGACTGGAGGGATGTGTACATGCTAAGTACCACCCAGGATGAGAGAACTTCCCCTGTGACTGTTTGGGGTCAGGTTGCGGAAGTGCGCAAACCTGTGTGCATTTTGGACTACAATAGGCACATGGGTGGTGTTGATAGAGTAGATCAGAGGTTGGAACCTTACACTGCTCTTCGTAAATCTTACGTGTGGCATAAAAAGTTGGCCATTCATTTGTTACATTTGGCAACTTTTAATTCTTTTTTTGTGTTCAAGGATTGTTCCCCTGAGTCAAGGATGAAATTTGTTAAATTTAATGAGTCAGTGATAGAGAGCCTTATTGTGGTGGAACAGGCAAGAGTTCCTAGAGTAGCAGTGGTGGAGGATGTGGCTAGAGTGAAAGATCGCCACTTTCCTGGTCAAATTCCTCCCACTCCTAAAAAAGGCTTGCCCACCAAGAAATGTAGAGTCTGTGTCCAAAGAGGTATCCGGAGGGAGAGCCGGATGTACTGCCCTGACTGTCCTTCAAAGCCTGGGCTGTGTGTGGCTGGCTGTTTCAGGAGTTATCACACACAGAAGAATTACTGGGAACTACCGTGGGCGTAAACTGCTGCTTTATATTTTCATATGTTCAGTTTGAAGGTTGGCATTACTGTCATGTGTTCAGTTAGAGCTTTTGTGGCTGTAGTTTTGTTCTCATATAAAATTAGTTAGTGGTTTCATTGTTGGTATCATTTTAATCAGCAGACCGAGGGGAACATTGGGTGGTAGGAAATGTGTACCAGCACTGAGATCCTACAAAGAAAAGTGAGGAAAATGTGATATATTTGAGGTTTGCAGAGGAGTGTGGGTAAGAAAATGGTGGGGGATCCACGCAAGCCACACCTTGCTAGACTCCTCCAGGTGTCTAGTTTTCAAAAATGTCTTTGTATGGTAGGTTTACCTAGATGACCGGCGCACCTGGTACCAAAAACACAGGTGCCTCCCACCCCCGCCAAAACAGGTAGTTTTGTAATAGATCATTTTGATGTGTCCACATTGTGTTTTGGGGCATTTCCTGTCACGGGCATTAGGCCTACCCACACAACTGGGGTACCATTTTTATCGGGAGACTTGGGGGAACGCTGGGTGGAAGGAAATTTGTGGCTCCTCCTAGATTCCAGAACGTTGCATCACCGAAATGTGAGGAAAAAGGTTTTTTTGTTGAGGTTTGCAAAGGATTCTGGGTAACAGAACCTGGTGAGAGCCCCACAGATCACCCCATTCTGAATTCTCCTAGGTGTCTAGTTTTTAGAAATGTCCAGGTTTGCTAGGTTTTCCTATATGCCGGCTGAGCTAGAAGCCAACATCCAGAGCTAGGCACTTTGCAAAAAACAGGTCAGTTTTCTTTAGGAAAATGTGATGTGTACACTTTTTGTTATGGGGCATTTCCTGTAGCAGCCACTAGGCCTACCCACACAAGAGAGGTACCATTTTTATTGGGAGACTTGGGGGAACACTGGGTGGAAGGAAATTTGTGGCTCCTCTTAGATTCCAGAACTTTCTATCACCAAAATGTGAGGAAAAGGTGTTTTTTGGCCAAACTTTGAGGTTTGCAAAGGATTCTGGGTAACGGAACCCTGTGATTGACCCACAAGTCACCCCATTCTGAATTGCCCTAGGTGGCTAGTTTTTAGAAATGTACAGTTTGCTAGGTTTTCCTAGGGGCCGGCTGAGCTAGAGGCCAAAATCCACAGCTAGGCACTTTGCAAAAAATGGATCAGTTTTCTTTAGGAAAATGTGAAGTGTCCACGTTGTTCTTTGGGGCATTTCCTGTCGAAGGCACTAGGCCTACCCACACAAGTGAGGTACCATTTTTATCTGTAGACTTGGGGGATTTCTGGGTGGAAGGGAATTTGTGACTCCTCTTAGATTCTAGAACTTTCCATCACCGAAATGTGAGGAAAAAGGGTTTTTTTGCTAATTTTTGAGGATTGCAAAGGATTCTGGGTAACAGAACCTGGTGAGAGCCCTACAAGTCACCTCATTCTGAATTTCCCTAGTCACCTCATTCTGAATTTCCCTAGGTGTTTAGTTTTAAAAAATGCATAGGTCTGGTAGGTTTCCCCAGGTGCCAGATGAGCTAGAAGCCAAAATCCACAGCTAGGCACTTTGCAAAAAACAGGTCAGGTTTCTTTGGGAAAATGTGATGTGTCCATGTTTTGCTTCCTGTCACGGGCATTAGGCCTACCCACACAAGTGAGGTACCATTTTTATCGGGGGACCTGGGGGAACACAGAATAGAATAACTAGTGTTATTGTCCCTTTTCTTTCTCTACATTTTTTCCTTCCAACTGTAAGACAGTGTGTAAAAAATACATCTGCTTGCCCTGTAATTCACATGCTAGTATGGGGACCCTGGAATTCAGAGATGTGCAAATAATCACTGCTTCTCAACACCTTATCTTGAGCCCATTTTGGAAATACAAAGGTTTCCTTGATACCTATTTTTGACTCTTTATATTTTACCGAATAAATTGTTGTACACCCAGTATACAATGAAAACCCATTGCAAGGTGCACCTCATTTATTGGCTCTGGGTACTTAGGGTTCTTGATGAACCCACAAGCCCTATATATCCCGCAACCAGAAGAGCCCAGCAGATGTAACGGTATATTGATTTTGAAAATCTGACATGGCAGGAAAAAGTTACAGAGTAAAACGTGGAGATAAATAGCTGTTTTTTTGCCTCAACTTCAATATTTTTGTATTTCAGCTGTTATTTTCTGTAGGAAAACCTTGTAGGTTCTACACAAATGACCCCTTACTAAATTCAGGATTTTATCTACTTTTCAGATTTTTTTAGCTGTCCAGCATTGTTTTCACATCCATTTCTGTCACTAACTGGAAGGAGGCTGAAAGCACAAAAAATAGTAAAAACGGGGTATGTCCCAGTAAAATGCCAAAATTGTGTTGAAAAATATGGTTTTCTGATTCAAGTCTGTCTGTTCCTGAAAGCTGGGAAGATGGTGATTTTAGCACCGCAAACCCTCTGTCAATGCCATTTTCACCGAAAAAACCACAAGCCTTCTTCTTCAGCCCTTTATCCAATTTTTTATTTTTAAACAAAATTTTTGTTGTATTTTGGCTAAGTTCTTGGTCTCCTCCCGGGGAACCCACAAACTCTTGGTACCTCTAGAATCACTAGGATGTTGGAAAAAAGGATGCAAATTTGGCATGGGTAGCTTATGTGGACAAAAAGTTATGAGGGCCTAAGCGCGAACTGCCCCAAATAGCAAAAAAAAGGCCTGGCGCCTAAGGGGTTATAAGGTTCGCTCCCCCTCAGCTGTCCTCCAACAGCCGCAACACAAACGTTGGGATGCATACGTTAGGACGACTCTAGCACAGCTCACAAACCAAAGGCCAAACATGGACATAAGGAGAACATCATATAAAAGGCAAACCACTTAAATTCAAGAGATGTAACAATAGCCCATCAGAGTTGGAAATGATGTCACTTGGAAGTTTATGTATTTATGTCATTAATAGGGTGTGAACTGTTACCAAAATTGGTATCCTGGTGCTAAGTATATAAGTAGATACAGAGCTGTCAACAGTGCAATCATCTGAAAGCGATAAAAGCATGGGTGGAAATCAGTGCTTAATTTGTAAATAAAAACGTGCCAGTGCCCAAAGTTCTCCTCTGAAACACGAGGTTGCTGCAAATGTTGGAGCACAGAATACTGAGGCAGCATAATCCTGAAGCCTTCTAGGGCCTCTTTAATCCATTTACAGCCACTCCTTGTCCCCTCAGCTGACTCTTGCAGCTTTCTGCTTTCTCCCTTTGTGATGTTTTTTCTGTTTTTCTCTTCCTCCGTCTTTCCCAAATGTGTCTTTTGCTCGCAGTAAATGTACAAGGAAGAAAAATAAGTACTGGCCCTCAAAAATAAGTGCCAGTGCTCTGCACCAGAAACCACCGTCTCAAATTGAGCACTGGTGGAAATTATTTAGGGAAGAGCCAAGTCTTCAAGGCTTTCCTGAAATGCAGCAGACTGTTAGGGATCTGGAGAATGGCGGAAGCCCCAGGTGGAAAACTCCCTGTACTTGACATCGAGGTCAGCTCCAGTTTTATTCTATGCAAATACCTCCCTACGAGCAGATCCCCTATAAGCTGAGAAAGGATCAGCTGTGTAAGCTTAGGAAGCTCTGGCATTGGGTGCTCACTTCATTACGTGCCTTGATTGACACTTACTACAGCCCAATGCCTTTATTCCATAAATCTTTGTCTTCAGGTGTGACAGCGTAATTAGCTCATGGTAAGGAAAGCAAGACTACAACACCCAGAATTCATTGGGTTATTACATTAAAGCACAGCAGGTCAGGACAAGGAGTCGAGAGCTCAGCCTACATGGGATCCATACGCAAAATGCCTTTGTGTGATCCTGCCAGAGCTAGACTCCACTAGCCACAGAAAGTATGAAAACACAATAAAAAGATCCTTCTACCCGCCCAACTCCACCCCCCAAACACCCTTTAAGGTGTTTGCTTTCCACTTGGGTATATTTTTAAGAATAAACCTGGCATCGTGACACCCCCACACCCATCACCACCTTCATAGCCAAACTACGCCCCTAACATAGATGCTGAGTATCAATATGTGACGTTCTGTCTCCCTAAGGATGGGCACATTGTTTTTTATTAAGTCATCACTGAACAGATGCAAAACTGTGCCACTTCTGATGGGTTCGCGTCCATCTTCCTCGGATTAAAAAAGAGGCAGGATGTAAAGGGGGCGTCTTGCAGAACAAAACTGCCTTGTTTCGCGCAGAGAGGGATTCACAGAATGATGAATTCGTGTGCACTGTAGTACTGTCGGGGCTGGACACTGTAATTACCTGTCCCAGCAGGTGTGCTTGTGTGTGGTGCCAGGGGGACCCTCCGGGCAGGTGCTGCTCAGACTTCCTAGCGGGGAAAGTTACCTCGACGAGCACAGTCTGTCAGCGATAAGGTAACCACACTGTCTGGACCTTCATAGCGCTTCTAAAAGCAACTGTACTTTCGGCTCTGATTGTTCAGCCCATGGAACATAGCCTTTGACCTAATTCTTCTAAGTAGGTGTAATAAAGGGGTACATTTAGAGAATGTCATTGTTTACCCAAATTAATCTCATTCCTCGCCTCCTCTCCGTTTACCGCCCTGGGAGAGCAGATCATACTCCCTCATAGAATGCAGGAGTAGTACAAATACAGTGCTTAGAAGCGACCGAATAAGAGAGGGGCTGACGAAGCTGGAGAGAGATCTGCTTCCTCCTGCAGATCTGTTCTGCCTCAGTGGCGTAACAAAGGCCCCCGCAGCCCCGGCGGTGGGGGCGGGGGGTTATTAGGTGGAGGGGAAGCGAGCTCCAGGGGCCTCCTCAGCACAGTACTCTGGCCTGAGAGCTCCTGCGTGAGTTCGGATGGGACTCTCTATGTTTTTTGCAGTTTGGCCCCCTGAAGTTTTGTTAGGCCATGCGCTGTTTCACTGTAGGATAGGCAGTGGCCGTAGAACACGAGACACCTTCTCTCCAACATCCTTTGGTCTGCTGACACCTGATGAAGGCGGGATAGGGGGTGCAGGGTGAGGGCCAACACCTGCCATTCCACCGCCTCTTACAAGCCTGTAGTGACCAGGCCAAGATGGCCGACAAGATCCCTCCATTGGAGTCAAGGGAGCTGGGTACTTTCCCTAATAGCATCACTACAGTGCGTAAAGGAGTCTTGTTTTCCACTGCTATGACATCACTGTACAGAATACCGAGGTTTCCAATCTGTTATTTATGTTAGATGCGCCCGATTAAGGCCAGCCCCAGTGCTTAATTTGTAATTAAAACGTGGAGGTGCCCAAAGCTCTACTCTTAAACACGCGGAGGCTGCACTTAAATGTGCGGCACTGAATACTGAGGCAGCGTAATCCTGAAGCCATCTCATGCCAATACAATCCATTTACAGCGACTCCCTGCCCCCTCGGCTCACTCTTGCAGCTTTCTCCCATTGTGATGCTTTTTCGTTTTTCTCTTCCTCCCTCTTTCCCATATGTATCTTTTGCTCGCAGTAAATGCCTGAGGCAGAAAAATAAGCGCAGGCCCTCAACAATAAGTGTCGGTGCTCCGCACCGGAAACAACAAGCACAAATTAAGCACTGCCACGCCCCACCGAACATTAGCAGATGAATGGCTAGATAGCGAATGGGTGGGACGCGTCATTGTTAAGCAGTGAGGCACCGGTTGGGACAGTGTGAGATACAGACACGGCATGACATGTATCACACAGTTCTTTCACACGGCCCATCCTAATTGGGTTTCCAGGCCAAGAGCGTCAGTGGGGGGGCGCTTTTTTCATGCTAACCCACAGATCAGAGTATCATAATACTTGAGGGGTCCCCTCAGAATACCCGTGACCCCTACAGCTTTTTAGCTAATAAAAATTGATCTGTAAAATGCACGATTTGCCCCCACCGCCCCTTAAAAATAATCACTGGGATTGGGAGTCCCTTTACACTCCTCACCCAGGTTAGAAGATCAGAAGATAATCCTGGATTTTCGGGTGTCATTGAGGACTGCCTGAAAATCTTTGACGATTGTGAAATGTAACTGCCCACTTTCCTTCAACATTTTTTGAGGGTGAATCTTTGCCCCCTCTTAAAAGGGTTCAGGCCTGGTTCACCTTGTTTATAGAGTACCATTTGAGTAATAGGTAAATGGGCCACAATACGCTCCGAGATCAGCACAGCAAACATGAATGGCTAAATTTAAATTTTCAGTCATCTTTAAATTAACTTGACACGCTTAATTCATTAAACAGGGGGAGGTAGTCCCTGAACCCCAAAACCCTACACCCCCTCGCTTATCCTTCCCATGAACTTCTGTATATTCCTTCACCGTCTCCCTTCTTTCATGTTTATATTTCTTCTTCAACCTAAACAAACATCAAAACCAATAACAATCTGTGTTGCACTTGCCACTTTAAATTACCTACTTTTTGTGTTGGAGAAGAGGAAACTAAAAAAAAAAAAAATTTAACAATGTTCATGTTTTATGTTTTTGGATGTCAGTGTTTTATTTTCCAAATGCCTGAGTCAGCAAAAGAGAAGGCGCGTGCCTGAGTCATGGTATACATTGCTGAGCGCATTGAGTGAAATAATGGACAAACTCCAAGAAACATCCAATCCAAGGAGGCTGTTCAGGTTCTCAACCGCAGCAATAGCCGTAGCTCTAACTGCCCAGGGGAAGCCTGGGCGAATTGACCACCTCTGTCCTACAGGACATGATTAGGGATAACTGGAATCCGTTCATAGATGGGCAGCACTTATTCTCCCTGTGGGTAGGGTACAAACCATTGACATGGTGTTGGCCCTCAATTCAACTACGTGTGATGAATTGTCCCCCTCCCTCCTGCCTTTTACAAAAGATTGGCCGGGCCAGTAGGACCTTTATAAGGTGGCAGACCCTAAGTGCAACCTTCAAAACTGTACAGCCATAACCGGGCAGGGGCTTCTGCCTTCCACATATCGAGTCTTACCACAGAGCCTGGCATTTATCCCAGATGATTCACACCTACAGAAAAATAACGCAGACTACCTTCCGCGCAGTAAGAGAACATAACATTCTTAAGGAAAAGTTTGAGCACAGCACCATACATTGTCCTAAACTCCCTCTACCTCAGACAGTAGATCCTATGACCCATGCATCAATCCCTCTGAGGCACAGCACACATAAGACCCTAAGGCTAGACCTATTAGCGCCAATTTGGCACAATGCAAAGATACCAAATGAGAAGAACCTGACACAGTAGAAGGAATAGGCTGACCAAGGCCTCACCGAAACAGATGAGCTACGGGGAGCTGATGCACCCCACACATTCGAAGAGGAGAGATGGGAATGTGCCCGGTAGGCCAACCAAACATGGCTTTTCCTCCAATTAATTCACTATCTGCAGAATAGGCTGGGAACATCTGGACTACCACCCCATGTCTCACCCCCATATGCTACATCAACACTTGTATCTTGCTCAGAGGAGTTGTGTCTGGGCTACAAAAACAATAATAACTAAGCTATTCTCTAATCCAACACCAACTAAGGCTCCAGCAGTATGGCAATCTGGCCCTTCTTGTGAATACACTCACTCTGGCTGGACCTCCCTACTACAAACACATGACAGTGGCCTGCAAGAACCATGACTTAACTTCACTTACTATGAGATACAACATCTCGGGTACTGAACTCCTGCTAAAATGTCCAAAGAGATAGTGAGTTGTGACTCTCTTTGCTGAAGATGCACAAAGGAACAGGGTGATCTGTTTCATGCACAATGGTCCTGTAAAGCACTTGATAAGTATTGGTCTTAGATAGAGACACACTGCATTCTTTCCGCCCATTTGAGGTTAGCACTCTTACATGAAACTATTGACAATCCAGTGGGTTTCTCTCACTGGAAGCGCTGGCTGGCGACCGCCTTGGTGGTTACTAAATGCTGCACCTTATGCTTCTGGAAATTGAGGTTTACATCCACATACAGAGAATGGTTAATGGAACTGGACTGGCTAGCCTGGTATGAAAAGACGATCTATAGCGTACAGGACAAGATGAGGTGGTAAACAGAATTTGAGCAGTGCCCCAGGGTAATTGACAGTCACACTTTCTAAAGCTACACTGAGATCCAACATCACCTAAGTTATCAGAAGTTAGACGCCTGTCTTCGGCTCCACTGAACCTTTCTGTACAAAAACAGCTCAAACTAACCTGTCCCTCTCTGAGCACTTTGTCACACACAGGGTTACTTAGGGAACAAAGTGTTCCTCCCTTGTTTAGGACAACATTGTGTTGATCCAACTATTGAAGCCTCTTTATCCTATTTGATTTACTTATCCTATAACAAGTAAATATTCTCCCTATTCATGATGTCTATACAACCTAGACCAATTCCCTTTTCTCTACATTTACCCTCCTGTGGGGCCTTCCTGGGCCCACTTTGCTTCTCCATTTTAGTTCAGTTTTACATTTTACACTTTACACTTTACACATTTTAGGCTGACATAGATTTTTACCAATGACATTTTACCCACTTTATGCTTGTACAATATTATTCTGGGAATATGCTGCACATGCTGCTTGTTTTAGTGAGCCATTCTCACCATGTAATCTGTACACTCTGATCAAGGCTAGGAAACAGAACAAGATATCCTAGGGCTTGCGTTGTCCTTTGGAGACACCTCCCAAAATCTCGACGTATCATCGAATAAGGGCTGCACCTTTAACAGTGTGGTTTTGGTTATATAAACGGTGAACTGCCCTGCGGGGGTCAGAAGAGCACTCCGGCCACGATTGTCCTGGAAATGATCCTTTGTTCGATATGCCGCCCTGCTGGCTCTGATCGTTAGACCAGCTCCCTTAGTGCAACTATCCAGGTATGTGGTGTCTCAGGCTATCGTCTAGCTCGGGCACCGGGTACACCCACTATGCTCTTAGAGTGTAGATAGTGATAGGTAGGGATATATTTAGAAATTGCCATGGTTGGATTATTTCTTTTATTCACCATGTAAGTACTGTTGATTGCAATGCTTTGTTTCATCTGCCTAATAATCACAGCTTATTCTTTGTGCAATAATACCATTATTTCAATAAATGTTTGAAAACCTTTATTCATATCTTTTTTGTGCTAACCCTGGTGATGCATAAGTAGACAGCAAAAGGGGGAAGATCTGTCTCCAAAACTTCTTTGGGAGCCAGATTTGTCATTTTTGAGGTTGCTGAAATCATCTGCTACTCTGGTAAGGTTGGGGGTTCAGGTGAGGGACAGTGAGCTAGCTAGAAATTGGGGTGGCTATTCCTGATAGTGTAGACAGACTGACCTCCTACATCCTGAAGGTCTGTCATCCTAATACTCAGTCCTACCTTTTAGTGGAAACCAGATAAGGAAACTACTCACCAACACCCTATACCCCTGCCACCCCTATCATTGTATCACACTTGATTTGGACAGGAGGCACTTGGTAAATTCTGTGGAACAGTGTGATGTTGTAACACTTTGATCTCAGTAGGCTTTTTTACATCATACAATCCTGTCAGTAATAGATAAGATGGTGATTTACAACTGAAAATATTGAACCCAGTTCTTAATAAAACACAAAGTAAGGTGGGAATTGAGTAAATAACTTGTGGTTGAGGCAAAAGGGGACTAAAGCCAACCGAGAGAACCCCTGGGTGCTGGTGGCTTGTGTGCCATTCCTGTGGCAGTGAAGCTGGTTTCGAGCCCATTTCGAGTCCCCCCAAGAGTTATCAGAAATAACTTCTTTCACTTCTGCCTCGAGCATGGGCCCAGGATTGGGACCCTTCCTGATGCTCCCTCCACTGCCCCCCCCCCACAGATGGTGGAGTCCTGCAGCTGTTGCAGATGGGGCTGCTGCAGTGTCAGTGACAGAGACTCAGGACGTGTGCAACACTGATCACGCTCCGCAGGCAGTGCAACAACTTTAAATTAATACACAAACACAACACAGGGTGAAGCAGGGTGTATATATTTTATATGTATATATATATATATATAGATGTGTGTGTGTGTTTATGCACATGTGCATGCATACATGCATGTGTGTGTGTGTGTGTGTGTAAAGAGTTCTCAATGTTTACAAGTGCAGTTTCAGTCCAGACAACTCAGTCTTCATTCCTTTGAGGTTAATAACAGTGGACCACACCAATTAACCCATACTTGCCTGAAAACTGATTAAAAGATCTGTGTAACAATGAGCTGCTTGTGTGGTGGGTTTTCTTGTTGTTACCATAATTATTATCACTTTGGGAGTTAAACGCTTACTACTGATATTTTTGTACAACCTGCATCTCACAAGTTGGAATCCAGCAGGCCTGATGAAGCCTTTTTAATACCATTATGGTGGATTTTAAAAGACTTGGTATTTGCGGCTCAAAGAAGATACAGCAGATGCAGATGTGATATGTGTGATTTTGTCAGTTTACAGTTTATTTGTGCAACATTCTGGCCCTGCTTTTGTTCATGTGCTATCTGTGAGTGTGATTGTGTTTATCTGTGGCTACCTGTCAATGTATAGTTCTAATATTGTATCATTCATTAGATGTAATGTTGTGTCATGCTGTTAAGTTTCTTACTCTAAGCGCAGGAGTGCTCCTGAACATTTTGCCCAACTCCTATGTACTCTTAAAGAGGTTCTAAATTACAATTCTTTAGACACCAATGAGTTGCAGCATCTGTCTCCTTGTGCAAAGCGTGTAGCTCTGATCAGTCATTCATAGTCTCACTTCATTCTCCTACAGTCACTCATACAATGCATCTTAACAGGATGCTCGGTGTATGTGGTTAAATGACAAAATATCGAGGAGAAAAATATTGTGTGGCCAAAATATCAAGGCAAAAATACTGAGGACCAAAATACTGAGAAAAGAAGAGTGCGTATAGGTAACTATAAATTTGATATTCTTAACTCCATATCTCCGCAGGGGCGTAGATACCATGGTGCGGCCTATGTGCGGCTGATGCGGCTGGTGCAATGCACTAAAGCCCAATGGGGAGGAAGCTCATTCTGCTTTGACCCAGCAGATGTTTTTTGGATAAGTTGTTGTTTGTAGGGTCTGCCTGGTGCCTAGCTCAGTGCTGATACTTAGGGAAGCTGAGACAGGGTTAGAGAAAGACGATGCGTGCATAGTGATGGTGCGAGGAAAGTAGAGGGCAGGGGATGGGATAAGAGAGTATGTAATGGTTGCATGAGAATCAAGTAGGGCACTGATAGGGTGTGAGAAGAAATTAACTGAGTGAAAGTGTAAGAAAAAAGAAGAGAGTAAATGGAGAAAGAGGAGAGAAATGGGAGATGGCGAGAAAGGGGAAAGCTAGGCAGTAAAGTGAAAAAGTAAAGAGCAGTGGAAAGGAGTAAGAATGAAATTGTACAGGCTCATGAGGGGAGGGATGTGAGCAAACTGGTAGAATTCAGGAGAAAATAAGTGAGTGAAAGTGTAAAATGTGGTAGCACAAAATAATGGGCAAGCGAGCAGTAAGTTATGGGGTGAACGAGAAGAACTCTGCTGTGATATTGTGAGAGACAAGTAGAGGGATGGTTGAAGAGACAAGGGACCATATTTACAAGAAAGTGGGGCATCAGCTTTGAGGCGCCACTTTACTTGTGCCCCCGAAACAACACCATGTGTGCGCCGTATTTACAATACGCCGCACCATGGCGAACGTTAGGACAATCGCGTTAAAGATTTTTGATGCTATTGTGCTACTTTCCAGGATTAGTGCCACAAATTGAGCCGCTAATCCTGAAAAGTAAAGGGATAGCCATTGAAAGCAATGGGCGTGTCATTTTAACACCTGCCTTAGGCAGTCGTTAAAAATGACGCTAAAAATGGCACAGTGAAATGTTGTAAATTTCACTGTGCCATTTTTCCGGGCCTCCCTCCGTGGGAACGCCCCTTGCATACATTATGCCTGGCGCAGGCATAATGTGGCGCAACGAGTTGTAAAGTGGTGCAATGCATGCATTGTGCCACTTTGTAAATACAGCAGAGAATGGCCTCCTTAACGCCACATTAGCGTAAAAAAAATGAGTGTGGACAGTCATGAGGTGGGAGACAGTACTGGTAGGGTCAGAGAGAGGAAAAGAAATGAGAAAAAGTAAGAGGAAAGGAGTGCACAGATAAATAGTCAAGAGAGAAGCGTGGAGCTAAGAGGATTAAGAGAAGACTCAACTACAGATAGAATGAGGCAGAAGTAGTGGGCAGGGTGATAAGAGAAAAGGAACTGGAAAATGGGATGAGAATAGAAAAAGCGATGGAAGGAAGATAAAGGAGACATCCAAGTGATAGTAAAAGAAAGATATCAAAGAACTAGAGTGAGGAACAAATGTAAAATGTGCAGCAATGTGTACAGAGGCAGAGGAGAGCAGTAATGGGCAGATGAAAAGAGGGGTTATAGTTTGCAGAGAGTATGAAGGTGCAAAGAGTAGATGTGGGTGATACAGTAAAGGCTCAAGTCAGATGGCTGGCTGTAGCTTGGCCCAAGGTCTCCTGGGACTCTCGAAACATAATTTCTGCCTCAACCCCATCCCTCTTGTGAACTATCACAATATTCTGCAAACCCTCATTTGGGTACAGTGGAGGAGAGACTGGCCAGTACCACTGACTATTTGCATTTCCACAATGCAATTTAAAAAGCCTCTGGCAATATCCATTCCTCCTCTGCTGCAGATTTGGGGCTTGAGGAATGATCTGATAGTGCACAAGAGGTGGAAAGAAAGGGCTGTGTCCCCTGTGTAGGCAAAGCATGGAACAGAGGACAGGCTCGAGAAATGAGAGAAAAGGGCAGAGAATAGGTGAGAGACTTTGGGGCACAGGGAGTGTGTACAAAAGAAAGCGAGAGGGTAGAAGAGAGAGAGAAAGGAAGAGCTGGAGGAGGGAGAACTAAGGGAGTGAACAGAGGGAGAAAGGGAAGCCAGAAAGAAGCACAGGAGAGAGGGAGAAGAAAAAGAGAGGGCAAAATAGAGAAATGGAATGAGGTAAGGTGTGGGGGAAGGAAATAGGGTGAAAAAAAGAGAAGGTAGCGAGAGAGCAAAAATGAGAGGAAGTGAGAAGGTATTTGTAGAAAATTGGTTAACAGGTTAAATGGGGTGAAACCCTATTCAAGCAGCAACCACAATTGTTGTCAGTGTGAAACACAAGCACATCTCAAAATCACCTTTGCTTAACCCTCTAGTAGCTTGACACAAAAGCAGTGAGACTTAAATTAGAGGCAATGTGTAAAATAGTTATACAGCGCTTCAAACAGTAATAAAGTGAAAACATCACACAAGAAAAATCCTACACCGTCTTGAGATAAATAGAGTAAAATGTAATACATTTATTTAAGACCAAAACAACAAAAATCCAATCATTAGAACAAGAGGTATGCAATGTTAAAGATTTAAGATAGTGCCTGAAAGCACAAAGTGCCAAGTGTGGTTATCTGGTCATGCCGAACCTGCACAAAATTACAAGTTCAGGCTGAATGCGATGGAGCTCGGACTGGATACAAAGAACAAGTCAGACCCACTGAATAAAGTACCTTAAATCCTGGTTGTGGAGCATATTGAGATCCCACATCGAGGATGTGTCGCCCAGCGGCGGTTCTGAGAAGCTGTGGGCTCGGATGCACGGTTCTGAGTGAGAGATGATGTCCAGTTCCAATGAAGACATAGAAGAGCCTTGCAATGCAAGGTCTTGTGTTGTCATCAAGAATTCTGTTGACAAAGGCTTGTGATGGGAACGCCTGCTTCGGGGATGCACTGGGCAGTGGTGGTTCTGATGCAGAGCTGCAAGTAGATGTGTAGGGCTGTGCTGGTTCTGCTCAATGGACCACAGCCGGGCTGGTACAGCACCTTCAAGCCCACTTTCAGGGGTACAGGGTTGGGGTAGCACCTCTTGGGGTGGCGAGACTCACAACAGACAGAGCCCAGGCACTGGTTTCAAGGTGGTTGGAGCCTTTTCTGCCCCTAAAGCTATGATAAGGAGCCCATTCAACTAGCCCTGGGAGTCACTCGGGTGGTCCTGGGTTCAAGATGCAGGTCCAGTCCTTTTCACTCAGGAAGCAAGGCAGCAGGGAACATGGCAGCAGAGTAGCAGGGCAACAGAGTGACAGTCCCTCTTGCAGCAGGGCAGCACAGCAGTCCTTCTGAGTCCTCCACAGGCCCAGAGGTGTACTAAAAAGTTGGGTCAGAGTGTCCACTATTTATACCTGGTGCCAGCTTTGAAGTAGGAGAAGGTTCTGGACATTTAAACCCCCAGAGGTATTTGGAATTCCCTGCCTCCCTGCCCTGGCCCCAGCTTGTTGGGTGACACAAACAACTAGGAGAAACCCTTTGTGTGTGTGCTGAGGCAGAGCTTTTGTGATGTGCAAGTGTGGTAGGTGACAGCTCCACTCCTCTGTCAAGTCAGTGATAGCCCATCCTGCCAACATCTATTTCCCCCATTGTCTCACTGTCTGGGAGTAATACACAATTGCCAGCTACTCCTGGTCATGTGAACCAGGATACAGGCTGCAGACACCATATGGTTAGTGCAAGAAAATGCCACATTTCTAAAAGTGCCATTTTCAGAACTGTGCCATCAAATCTGACTTTGCATTATAGATGTTTTTTTAATTGCAATTCTTTAGTCTCCAAACCCGAGATTCCTATTTGCTCCCAATTGAAAGTTATCACATATTGTATTATAAATACACTGCACCATGCCCTAAGGGTTGTTCAGGGCCTACCTTAGGGGTGAATTATATCTTATAAAAAGAAAGGTCCAGGCCTGGTAAAAGGTTTATTTTGGCAGATCGAAATGGTAGTTTAAAAATGCATACACAGGCTGCAAATGCACGCCTGAGACACATTTGAAAAGTCTACTTAAATGGGTGGCACCATCAGTGCTGCAAGACCACTAGTCCGCCGTTGTTATTGCGCGACCAAGCACTTTGATATTCCAATCTAGATATTAGTTACGCATGTGCCTGCCGCCATAGCCTTGACATTGAGCAGGAGGGTTACTTTTTGCAATTACAGCTATAACAGAGTCAATAGTGACTACAAAACTGTTTCTTTTATATACTTTGTCTGGCAAGGTGGCTCACACAGTTATCAGCTTTGGTGCAGGTAAGCCACCGGGCCCCTTTGGAGCAATATAATGGATGTGAGATCAACATTTCGACTAAACACCCCCAGCGCCCACTGGAAACAAACTGTTGATTGTGACTTGGGTTTTCAAGGGGTAAGCTACGTTTGCCATATTTTCTCACCAGTATGGTTCACCTTGACAGAGAATGGCCACTAACTATTTTCATTTCTTGTTTATATTCACTACCAAGCTACCCATGTAAGTAGGGTCTATATGATTGCATGGTTGGTTTTGTGCACACAATTTTTGGTTTTACATTAGGAATGTGTTCAATCACGATTCTCTCTATTTAATTCTGTTTACTCTATACTTATTTCTACAATATATTTACTTGTATGTCTCTGTGTTTTTTCTTTCAGGGGTCCCCTTTTACTTGTTTAGTCCTGATGAGTCTCTGCATTCTTTAAAGAGTTGATACTTCATCGACTGGCTTAGAACCAACATAAAAATGTGGCCCTTTGAATTTAATTGGGTCACAAGCATGGATTTGATTTAACTTGGGTTGCTGTAATGTGCTAATGTGTGTGTCTTTTGAAAACTGTAGGTTCCACGAGGTTTTTTTTTTGGGGGGGGGGGGATTTTTAAAATCATATATGAACCTTGCACAAATATATTTTATGTTCAGACTGATTTCTGTTTCTGTACTTATTATTTTTTCTGACAATTGAGGGGGTCTTTCCCTTCTTTTTTTCCTACTGCTGTGATTTCAATACGATTATGTTTTGTGTCCATTGTATATCCATTGTACATCCATTGTATATCCATTTATATTCAAATGAGCACCACTCTGCTTGGAAGAGCAGGATCACTAGTAGCATTTAACGTACGACTCTGGGCACATGTGATACTACCTTGCTAGGGAGTTATAAGTAAACGAAATGTGCTAGTTGTGTTTAAGTTAATTTTACCTTGTTTATAGGAGAGAACACAAGCACTATAGCACATTCCACATTGGAGGAAGCATGAAAATCGAAAAGCAATTGTAAGAAAAGGCAATTTTAAGGAAATGCCTAAAAAATGAAAATTCATGGAAAGATCAGTTTAAGGAACAATCCAAAGTACATTAAAATTGGTTGGAGTATATGAGTAGTGCTCAGACTCACGGATAGGTGATTATGGGGTGATGAGGTGTTTCTAAAGGTTAGGGATTGGTAGAGTTATGGTGTAGATAGTTTTTTTTAAGGTTCAGGAAACAGTGGATGTTAGTGAGGGTTTTTAGTCACCAGGAATGGGTGGAATTTAGGGGTTGTGAGAGGCTTTCAGGATTCACGGTGAGTGGAGTTTAGAGGTGGTTGTGGGTTTTAGGATAATGTATGGGTGAGAATAAGGGTGATAGGGTTTTTTAGGGTTCATGGTTGGGTAGAGTTTAAGTCTTTTGAAAGGTTTTAAAGATTCAGTGATTGGTAGCGTTTTGGGGGTGGTGAAGGGTTTTTTGGGGTTCAGGAAATGGGTGGCATTCAGGGGTGGTGAAAGGTTTTAGGGGTCAAGGGTGGGTGGAGTTTATGGGCAGAAAGTGTTTTAGTGTTCAGGAATAGGTGAAGTTTAAGGTGTAGAAAGGGCTTTTAGAGATCAGGGATGGGTGGAGATTATGGATGATGAGGAATTTTTAGGGATCGGGAATGGATGGTGTTTGAGGGTACTATTGGGGCTTTTAGGGATCTAGCATGGTTGTTGTTTAGGGGTGTGAGAGTTTTGAGGGGTCAGGAGTGGGGAGGGTTTAGGCATAGAAAGACTTTGATAGGGTTCAGGAATGGGTGAAGTTTAGGGGTAGTGAGGGATTTTTAAGCTTCAGAGATTGATGGAGTTTGGGGGTAGAAAGAACTTTTAGGGTTCAGGGATGGGTGCAGTTAGGCACAATGAAGGGTTTTGAAGGTACAAGAGTAGGTAGAGTTTGAGGGTCACAGATGGGCAGAGTTTAGGCCTGGTAAGGGTTTTTAGGGGACAAAGATCAATGTTTTTTAGGGGTTGTGAAGGGTTCAGGGATGGGTTGGTGTTTAATGGTGGTGAGGGGTCAGAAATTAAAAGCATCCAAAGTAATTGCTTGACAGTATAAAAGATATAAATCTGAAGTGATGTCCCATGAAGTAAAGCAATAAATATATTTGACAAAAATGTTTCTAAAAATTAGTTCTGAAGCCATTGCATTTACAATTTAAAAAATAAGCATGTAAAAGTCAAATTTGAAAAACAGACATTCCATGAATTGGTTTCTACAAAATGGCAAATGCCATGCATCATGCAAATTTCCATTATAATAGTTTCTCAGTAATGGTATTGCATGAAAATATTTTTTCCATGAAATCACATACAACCGTTTAGCACTGGTTAGCAGTGGTAAAGTGCACATCGTCCCAAAGGCCAACAAAAACGGGTTCAGAAAACAGGAGGGTGAAGGCAAAAAGTTTGGGTAGAGGACCAAGTCCAACAGTATTCACATGACAATTTGCCAGCTCTGCTTTTGTTTTGGCTCTTAGGTCCAAGCCTAACCCCTGTCTCCAAGCATAACCCCTGTCTAGGAATTTCCCCAATGAATTATCTGGATTGCTCTCCTCTAGTAAAGAGTCAAATAAGGGGTGAAAAACAAACTTGGAGTGAAAACTTAAAATATTGGGCGACTCGGCATAGGGGCGGGGGGAGGGAAAACAAAAATACAAAAAAATATATATACAAAAAAATATCTACTTACCTCATTGCTGCGCTGCCCCTGCGTCGCCACCGTCGCACTTTAGGCACAGGCTCCCAGCCTGCTCTGCACCAATCATGATGCTGCTCACAGCAGCGTTATGATTGGCTGGAGTGCCCTGGCTGGGCGCTCCAGTGCAGACTGGGAGCCTGTGCCGGCTCTCTCCAACTTGGCAACACAGTGCCGGACTGGAAAGAGCCCTTGTGCGCATGTGTGTTTGGCCGGCCCGAGTCGGCCGGCCAAACATACATGCGAACTGAGGAAAGTGCTCTGTGCACTCCCCTCCTCCCCTCCATGCTCGTCACCCCCATGGCTCCGCCCCTTTAGAAATAAAACAATGTTTATTGTCGTTTTGTTACTAAAGGTTTGCAGCTCCTGCTGCTGCTGGTGGAGGGGGGTGTGGGGGGTGACACGCCTCCATCCTAACAGAGGAACCGCCCCTGCGATAGAGGGAAGTGAGAGATAAAGAACAATGGGATAAGAGGTAAAAGAGGACATAGGTAAAGATGAGTGCAGAACAGAGACGTCTGAAACATGTGAGTTAGAGATCGAAACAGGGTGTGTTGAGCCTGGAAGAAGGGAAGTACGAGATGGAATGCTTCTCGAGTCTCTAACTAGAAGAGCCTGATGTTTACAAAAATGGAAGAGGAAGATATGTGTGAGAAGGTGATGCTACCTATTATTAAGCAAGTAATACATTAAAATTACAGATATAGGTGTAAGCTTTGTGGCAGGAGGTGTGGCTATACTGAGTGCAATCGCACAGTGGCCCAGTAGTGTGAGGGGCCCTCTGTTCCTCTATTGTGGCTCTTTTGCTAGCTTAACCCAGGGGTAGCTGGGTCCTGCTTGCACTAGGGCCCTTGGCACTGTTGATAGGCCAAAGCATCTAACCTGAAATATATATATATATATATATGTATATATATACAATCAATGTACACATATGTGGAGGTAAGCATAGTAAACATATGCTTACCTATATTAACTTATGTTAATAATAGGTTATCAATATTCTTACCACAAAATTTTGGCCCAAGGGTATTCTGTTGGCCATGTTTTGGAGGAATACTGGCATATGTCACTGCTGACACCCTGGCAGGCTTCTTAATTTCTTACAGGCCCAAGCTCTGGGATGATGTGCCATCCCCCTACAGAAGAGAGGTCTGCCTGCAGCCTGCTCCCGCCATGCATCTGGGTAATAAAATGAGCACTGAGGGATTTGTCTGGATCAAGTCCAGGCCTTGTCATTCTGCAGAAATATCTTTCTTGCCAGCAGACTGGGCATTCATCAAAAGGCATGCACTGCTTGGCAGGCTCTCTGAAGACAAAAGCGCTGGCAGAAGCTCTACCCCGCTGCCAGTATTGTTATTTTTGCCTTTGGATGATAGTTAAATGGGTTTTGTCTTTGTTTTTATTTTTGCTCTATGACGTCCAGAAACAATTGGTTTTGTAATGCATTTAGTTGTTTTCCATTTTTTTCTGTTTGGGCCCAAATGCTGGTTCACTGGGAGGAAATGAACAGCACATATGTAGAAAAGTGAATCTGAGGTATACTATAATACCCAATTATTCTTCATTTATACAGGAGTCTTTTCATAACATGGCCTGTTACAGGGCACAGGCCCCTTTTCAGATGCCTCTGGGTGCCATCTAGGATCAAAAAGGCCATCTCAACCTTTCATCCTGCGGTGTACGGTGAAATTGTAAACATGGAACTAGGTAGCAATACCGTTTGCTGGCCTGGGCTAATTCTGTTCATGGCTTTACCCAATCAAAATGCAATTATCAAAGTTTTCATCTTTCAAAAGCTCATTCACAATCACCTTTTATGGGGGTGATAATGTTCACCACAGCCAATGTATGAGATTAAATTGCAGCCACAAGTGTGCTCTATTAACATTCTCAACAGCACAAAATTTGATAGGAGTATTGATTGAATTAATTTCAACTACTGGGCTGCATTCGAGCCAAATCTTTTTAAGGGTGCCTGTGCCAACACAGGCAGGGACAGGCCATGTGCAATTCATGTGGGGCTTTGCCTCACATGCAAAGATACATTATGAAATGGCAAACAGAACCCCCCCCCACATAATTTTTAGATTTGTTGGGCCTTGTGCTTAATTTGCAAATAAATAAGTGCCAGGGCGCTGTCAGGGGCCCACTTCTGCTTGCAGTACTTACTTCTACTGTCAGCACTGCCAATTACAGTTTCAACACAACTACTAACCCTCAAACTCCTGCAAGCACGAACATTCTGACTATTCCAGACCCGTAAAGCTACAGGAATGGCTTTTGAAGCAGGTAGCAGTCATTATTGAATGTATATTGAATAATTAAACAACAGTTGTGTTTGGCTCTAAGTTAGACAAACAGCGCCACCATGTGCCAACCTGTTGTAAGTGCCGGTGTTGACAAGTCCCTGTGCCGAGCACTGGAAACCACTGGCTCAAATTAAGCACTGGTTGGGCCTCATCAGTGAGATTTATCATAAATCCTAAGGCACAGTGAAGTCTGACCCAAGTCTGCACATACACCTCGTACTTAGTGAGACTTAGAGAGTACAAGAAGTGATGAGTGGAACACTTGATTTAATCTCAGCTACTAGTAATCGTTGCAGCAGCAGTCCAGTTCACCTTTTAGCATGTTGTCCCATTACAGACAAGGACCAACCATATGCTATTCAGTCTGAGTCCAATCCCAAGAGGGACAGGACAGTGCAAACTGCTAAACCTCACCCCTTCTGTGTGTGAACGCAGCAACCCCAGACAGAGTTCGGCCTTGTGCGAGTTCATCAGTCATTCCACTGTTGGCTCAGGACACATGACTCAACACCCCCCTCCCACACACTTATGAAGATTAATTTGGGCAGCAAGAAATTTGATGAGTGGTATGCTTGAATTCATTGCAGCTACTGGTAATTACCATTGAAAGCTTATCTTTGCCTTTACGAACAGGGACCAACCATATGCAAATCATTCTTTGCCCTTCCCCAACATGGATGGTCCATCCAGATCACCTCAGAGTACTCAAGGTTGAGTCCTCTGGCTCAAGCTTGTGTCCTATGTCAAAGTGAGTTTGGGATTCACGACTGAAAATAACCCTTTCTGCTTAGGAAGAATCACATAGGCAGCAAACCAATGATGGGTAGAATGGCTGACGTAATCCCAGCCTCCGGTAATCACTCTGGCCAATAGTCTAGGTCCCAGATTTTTGGCTCGTCTGTGAGATCATTTAACTATCAGGAATTGTGCTATTAATTTGCAAAGGGAGAATTTCTGCCAAATTAATAAAAACAATTTGCTCTATGCACCACAGATTTCTATAAAAACATTGCTTAACCCGTAGTAGCTGTGGCACGAGCAGCAGGAAGTTCTGTAGAGAAATCATGTTTAAGGTGTACCAAACAGCATCAGTAAGGAGCAAACCATGATAAAAATCGCAAACAAATTGCGAAAAATCAAGAAAAACGTAATAGAAAAAATGGCACAGAAATAGTTAAAAAACTATTAGCAGAACCAAAGCTATGCATTTTAAAACCCTTAGAGCATAACCTAAGGAGAAAGACAATGTTGCTGACAGGTCAGGACTAATGCATGAGTTCAGGCCGACCATGATGGAGGGACATTGTACGCCTGTCAGTCAAAGTTTAACATGCTACTTTGGTACTTCTCTGGTTCTCATAATCCACAAAGAAGGCTAAGGCAGGATGCTGAGTCCAATAAAGATCCCTCGAAGTGGAATATATAGAGATCTTCTGGGTTGCTCTCCTTATCTATAAGTCTGTTCAGTTGTCATTCATATTTTGCTTCTGCCACCACAACATACAGCATGGAATAGTCCATCAGTCCTTTTCTGCCATTTGGCTCTCCTGCATCGTGACTGATGTCATTTTGACTCATCTCATGTAAGTATCTGCTTACAAAGAAGTGCACTTCAGTGCCAGGGCTAATGCCTAATGTTTTACTCCCCAAGACAATTTTTCTTTCCATTACTTACCCTTTTTTATCCTTGTGTGATTAAACTATGACTTCAGTTTACAAGAACTGAAATTCAGTCGCACGTGTTCTTTTCACTATTGTGGGACTCTCAGCTCTATATGGCACGATTGACCACACAGTTCTACTCATTCAACACCAGGAATAGGCTGGGATCACAGGTAAGTACTTAGATGGATCCGCTTCATCCTCTTGATGGACACCAACAAGTGCAAAATGGATCCATGCCATCATCAGTTCGGAAATTGCCTTGTCAAGTGTTAGACCTGACAGTCTTAGGGTGGTCACCCCTAACTTTTTGCCTGCCTCCCTCCACTTTTTGGACACTGTTTTTGCTGGTTTTTGTACTCTGCGCACTTTACCACTGCTAACCAGTGCTAAAGTGCATATGCTCTCTCCCTTTAAACATGGTAACATTGGATCATACCCAATTGGACTATTTAATTTACTTATACATTCCTAGTACTGTGCACTATATGTGTCCAGGGCATGTAGATTAAATGCTACTAGCGGAACTGCAGCACTGGTTGTGCCACCCACTTAAGTAGCCCCTAAACCTTGTCTCGGGCCTGCCATAGCAAGGCCTGTGTGTGCAGTTTCACTGCCAATTCGACTTGCCATTTAAATGTACTTGCCAAGCCTAAAACTCCCCTTTTTCTACATATAAGACACCCCTAAAGGTATGCCCTAGGTAACCCATAGGGCAGGGTGCTGTGTAGGAAAAAGGCAGGACATGTACTTAGATGGATCCGCCTCATCCTCTTGATGGACACCAACAAGTGCGAAATGGATCCATGCCATCATCAGTTCGGAAATTGCCTTGTCAAGTAACAGAATCCTCTGCATCCTCTCCTCTATTATTCAACCATAACATGTGTCCTGTATCCCAGGTGCTAGGCTAACATGGAGCACCCTTTCAATTGTACTCCATGGTACCAAAAACCACTTTCCATTGGAAAAAAACCCCAGTCAGCCCACAGCAAAATCAGACAGTGCATAATATATGAATCCCATTAAATGCAAGAATATTTCCAGTTTTTAAATGGCTCTGCAACACTGATCCCTGTGTTTGGTGAAACAGAGATAAAAATCCACTCTTCCTCGAATCACCACAGAACGTGGGGGAGCCCCACCACCCACCTCTTTGAATATAAGTAATGTAGTAATATTGATGATCTGAATGTTACATTCTCAGCTCTATGCAAATATCCTTGGTCCAGAGAAACAAAAAACAAGTCACTGGTTGGAAGCCTCTCTTTGACCTAGTCTGGCTTAGTTTCATTCACTTAAGCCCTGAAGAGCGTGAACAAACAATGTCACTATTACTACTTTAACATACTGTATGTGATAGACCTTTAAGAGTTGGGTAACACTCTGCAGCTATGTGGTGCTAGTCAATACAACCTGTAATGGAAACTATTAGTCTGAAGTGGAACTCCTCTGTCTCTAATGATAAACTCATGCAAAATTCAATCCTTCAACTACTTTGAATCATATTATTAATCATAATTTTGAATGCAGTTTACAATATGTTCAAAAAGCACAATTGGAAATGTTG
The DNA here is from genome assembly GCF_031143425.1 of Pleurodeles waltl. Taxonomy (NCBI): domain Eukaryota; kingdom Metazoa; phylum Chordata; class Amphibia; order Caudata; family Salamandridae; genus Pleurodeles; species Pleurodeles waltl. The sequence continues at coordinate 49,896,272 of NC_090440.1, read as the reverse complement.
TTTAAAGTCGCTACTGCACCACCGGCGCGTCATTTGTTTCCCCACTCTGGTGGGGCAGTGTGCTGGCCCATATTGACAAGGCCACGCAAAGCCACCTAGCGTGGCTTTTCATGGCCTTGTAAATATGGACCTCTTTCATGCCGACAACTGCGTGAAAAGGGCGTTCCATGAGTGTTGTTATGTGTGTTCCCATGCAACACCCATGGAACGCTAAGGAATCTGTGTCATTCCCAGATTTACAAGTCTGGGGATGTGTCACATTCCTACACCACGTGAGAGGTGGCGCAGAAGTAATGCAATGGGGAGAAATATCTTCATTTCTCCCTGTTATTTCCTCTTTCTATGTGGGCTGCATTCTGCAGCATACATAGGAATAGGAAAACACCTCTAGTGATTGTTTTGCGCAGGAAGGTGTCTGCACTGGCGCCAGGCAGCCCACTGTGAGCCAGTGCAGGGGGAGAGGACAAAAATGCACCTTTTCTCATAGATACAGCACATTTCTCCACTTTCTCGGTGGCGCAGGGCAGCGCAGCAAAGCACTTGCTGTGCTGGATTGCGCCACAGGGCTTGTAAAGAAGCCTCATAGTTTGTTCTGAGAATTTAAATGTACACTGCCCTACATAACTTTTTCTTACAACATTTTCTCACGGAGTAACATCAATAGACTTCCTAGGTGAAGTTGGGCTTGCTCGCTTTACTTGCTCAGTGCAGTTAACAGTGACTCCTTATGCCCCGCCAATATCAGCATTCACAAGCCACCTCTGGTCCTTGGCTTAGAGTTGATGAAGAAGTGGGAATCAGATCGGTTGAGAATGGAAGATGAAAATTAAGTGGACGTAGGAAGTAGATGTGGGATAGTGTAATAGCACTAGAAGTAGACAAAGTGACTGCCTAACATTAGTGCTAAGAACATCAACACTATTGAGAAAGTCTGAAAATGGGTGCTCTAACTATGAGAGACTCTTCTTGTTTCCCCCACCCTTGGTCTTAGAAATAAATGAAGAAAAAGCACTGTCTAATCAGTACTTCCTGTGACAAGGTGACACGTTTGCTTTTCTGTCCACTGCCATGTGCATCTCTTCGTATCCCCCCACATGAGTATCTAAGTGAACCGTGCCACCACGGACCTGTACTTTGGGCAATGCAGGAAGTGATGTGAGTGAGATGGGAAGAACCAGTCAGAGTAGAACACTATGGGCCAGATTTACAAGGCCCTAGCGCCACCTTGCTCCACATTAGTGTCATTTTTTTTTAACGCTAATGTGGATCAACAAGGCAAAAATCACTGTGCCATATTTACAAAGTGGAGCAATGCATGCATTGCGCCACTTTGCCACCCTTTGCCTGGCCAGGCATAATGAATGTAATGGGACGTTCCAGAATTAGGAGGTCCGCAGAATGGTGCAATTGTATCTACAAGATTTCACTGCGCCATTCTTGATGTCATTTTCAATGCCTACTCCAAGCAGGCATTAAAAGGAAGCACCCATTGAAATCAATGAGCCTTCCTGTGCTTTGCTGCACTAGTGTTAACATTTTTGATCCTAGTGCAGCAAAGCGCAACAATAGCGTCAAAAATGTTAACGCTATTAGCCTAACATGCGCCATGGTGCACCGTATTGCAAATACAGTGCACCCATGCTGTAGTTCGGTGTCATGGAGGGCTCAAGAAATCTGGTGCATCAGCCCTGATGCACCAGATTCTTGTAAATCTGGGACTAAATGTTCTCTCCTGCTCCTCCTTTCGCTCTCCTCTTGAGTGCTCTCCCTGTGCTTCTGTTCTGTCCCTAGACCTGATAAAGTCCGTCACACCCAGAAGACTCTGCATAGAGTATCCATGGAGCTCCATCAGCAGCACCATCGAGTTCACAAGCCAATAGCTCTGCCAGTGCCTTGCTACAGAACAACCTTATGGCAAAGTCCATCACAGGATGAATCTCCAAGCCTTAAGCATTGAAGAATTTACATCTTCACCTCAGCCAGCCTGAGAAAAATGTATTGTCCTCTCTTGTAGTTTCATTTGCTTCAAGAAAGATTTTACGCATCGTTTTCCTCTTCTGCTTGGACTTACAAGCCAACATCCCACTTTTTCTTTGAATACTTTGAGCTATTTTCCATAAGCACGGCATGATTTGTGGCCATCTGAGTACAGTTGTGATATCATAAACTCATCTGAGACCTTCATAAGAGAGCCCATCAATCAAGCTGCACCAGTCATGAGCTGGTTACATTTGAAAGGATACAGAGGGTGGTGGCCTCCAAGTTCAGTCATCTATTCTGTATGCTACAGGTCACAATATGCACTCCTGTTCTGAAATCTATAGACCATTAGATCAGGAAACATCTGGGGTTCCACATCACCAAGACTGGCAATGCTCCCCTACATGTGCCGACTGGGGCGGAGCGCCTCCAACTGTCTCATATGACCAGTCACACCACCTATCGCAATTATCATACTCTTTTCAAGCCTACATGGATTTACCCAACTGGATCCTAATGGAAAGACAAAAACGAGGAATGACTGGAAGTCATACCATCTACGAAAGCACCTGATTTCTGAGTAATCCAGAAAATCCCATCATACACAAGACATTCTAGACATGGTTGAAAACACACAAAACCTTTAGAAAAGAGAAAATGTACATACTGACGCCCCAATCGGAACAACGCAGCCTTAACAAAACGTTTTTTGGGAAAACTGGGCGACCAAGGGAATCCACACTCTTGATCAACTATATGTAGCAGGCACTCTTAAACCCTTCATAAGCCTAGCCTTGAAACTCAGTCTACGCTGAAAACAATTTTGTCAATATCTACAACTAAGCCACTGCGTTGCTGCACAAGGTGGCCAAGGTACTTCGATGAATGCCCTCCTCCTCCCTGCACAGTTATTTGGTGAAAAAGGGGCAATATATAACATGGATATCTGAAACATGCAAACTTCAGATAATGAAACAATTTTTGATACCCATACAATGAGTGCCCAAACAGCGGTGGCAAAAAAACTACGAAGAACATTCTCCGATGAGGACTGGTCATACTTAATGTCCTTGTCCGATAAGAGGCTCAGGGAAGCCCAATTTAAATTTAGCGCTTTCATACCACAGGATTGGCACTGGACCCCTGTAAACAGCTGGAGATGTCACAGAGAGATGGGAAAATTGTACTCTTAGTACAGCAACGCTTGCGTCTGCAGGTCTTTTGGAAGCAGATCTGACCTCTGTACGAAATATGATGGACATTCCAGTTACTCCCGCACCAGAATTGGCAATTCTCCACAATCCACATGCCACCCTGATCTTGCCTTCCCAGGAGCAACCATGGCTAACATTGGCCCTGATGGTCGCAATGATCTACATTCTCTAGAGATGAAAAACAACAGCAGCACCGACCTACGGCAATGGATGGACTCCACGGCATGGTGGCTGGAAACTCTAAAAAATGGTGGGGTATGGGGTACTTGCTGCTGCTACCTTAATGTTGTTTTTGCAGTTTTTCAGCATGAGTGTGAACTCGACCAGCAGTATTGGAGTGCTTTGCCATTACATTACACAAGACAAGACGTAGGACAAAAAATAAACATAGAAAATAAACAATCAACTCAACCAGCGGTCGATCTTCTTTGCACCAGTGGCCTGACTCTTCAAAATCCACATCTTGAGGTGAATTGAAGAGCTGAGCAATGCATGCAGAGTGAAACTAAAACACCATGCATCTCAGCCAATGAAAGCACTGCTTTCATGCTGTTTATAATAGTAAACAGCATATGTTGAGATTATTATGATATACCATGTGTGTTTACGCTTAAAAACCCAATAGAAATACTCAAACCAAAAGTGTACAAAGGACATCTAGCACAATAGGGAGGATGCCCCGGTTGTCGTCCATAATATAGCACCAAAGAGCCAGAATGTACCGCCATTATTTGAGACTGCACGGCCTCTCTGTGCAACATTATACTGCCGATCTGCCAGATTATTGCTGAATTATGATGCCTTAAATTACGACTGAAATTCTTGATTTATCCAAAAAGTGTACATAGGTGACACCATGGCACCATGCACTGCAATAAATGACAATAACTTAATACAGCCTTATAGCCCGCTGTAGTGGGTTATACTGGCTATTAGAGGCCCGCTCCAGTATTAAAGGCAGGAGCCAAAGGCGAGGGCCTTTAACAAGGGAGCGGTACTTTAATGCCGGGATAGCCCACCTACGGAGGGCTGTAAGGCTATTAGAACATTCTTCCACTAGAGGGTAGAATGTTCTAATAAATCAAACAAAGGCATCACCCCCTTTGGGCTCTGTGAGACCTTTGTTCAAGCAACAGCTGTGACCAAAATTGGAATGCTGAATCTCCGGGCTTTTACCCACCATTAGAAGACCAGAGCACTCCATTGTATTCAATAGAGCTCCCAACATTCCAATGTTCTAAAAAAAATATAACTCTATAGACAGCACATTATTCAAGGACATAGGCCATCGGAGAGTCTTTCTAATATGATTATTGTTGACTGAATTGCGGCAGAGTCTTTTCACTATGTTCATGTCTGCTTTGAGCCTTCTATACAAACAGAAGCCGTAGAACAGACATGACAGCAAGTGGTACTAATAGATGATGATAAATAGACTAAAGGAACATTTATATAGCAAGAGAAACAATGAAAAATGGTGTCTGTGTGTGACACAAACACGACTACAGTGGGAGAGACCACAAAGTGGGATGAAATATTAAAATGCGGTAGTCTGAGTTTGATCAACTGAGTCTGAAGATTGTCACACTACGTTGCTTCCCAGCAAGATTGCCACGATACAAATACAACTACATACATGTATTCTCAATCTATTTGTGATCCTAGACAAATTGCAATTCAGAAATTCCAGAAACTTTGAGCTAATCTATGGGCTCAAACTGACGCATACTGGTTGATCTTAGCTCACATTAGCAAGGCTTTGTCAATCAGAACCTGTGTATGGCCCATGTCACTTTAACATTCGCTCATGTCCCACCGTAACTATATGAAAATAAAGATACTGATTACCTTGATCTTCTCATCAATTTTTCTATAATATTTTTCACAATTGCCCCTTTAATTTTGGGGTTCCCACTTCCTTCGGCTCTCACTCCATCCCACATATCTGTGTGGGCAACATCTGGTCCACCCCCTCAAATTTCTTAGTTGTGATTTTCATGGCCATTTTTTCTGAGGTTATTGGTTTCTTGAATATGGTGTGGAGATTTTTGTAATGTCACTCTCTTCCATTACCAGCCAGACAGATGTGTTTGTCTATGCAACAATATTTTGAATGAGACCGTCATAGAGATGGTGACCACAGTTGAGTTTGTTGCTTATAAGGGTCCTGGTAAGGGATAGTGCTTCTTCTTGAAGATTAGATCATCAAACTGGTGGAAAAAATAGTGTGGGGCTCAAATGTCCATCTCCCTAAGCTGAACAGCTAGGACTGTGTGTGAGATGATATTTAAGTTGCTCTAAGGCATTGGTACTAGCAAACATTTTCTCACGGCCAAAACGTTTGGTCTGTAATGTACATTTATGTCATCAGGGTGATGGTCGGGTGAGGGGGTAAGAGAGATTGGCAATAAGGCAGGTGTAGGCAAAGCAATGGACATACATCTAGTGGCTGAATTGAATAATCAATGTGAACCGTAAAACCTGAGATTAATCCTGGCTTCTCCATTTTACCAAATTGTGTCATCTAGGCAATTGTTTAATTTCACTTTACTTCCTTTTTCAGTTCTCACATATAAGAGGACCTCGAAATACATGATTTCAGCGTGCGCACTGTACAAAACCTACTCCTGTGTTTGATTTAATAAACTATAATATTGTTCATGTATAATAGGAATCCAGGCAACCCAAAAAGTGCACATAACAACTGACTTTCCTCTTCAGTTCACTACTGCCGTTGTTGCCAGGGTAGGGGAAGAATTAATGTTTATAAACTCATGTTTGAAAACTATCATTTTTAAACTAATACTTCTCAATGCACTGATATAATCAATTGTATCAAGGTGAAAATGGTCTGCATGTTGATTGAATGCACTACTTGAATTTTGAAAAGACTGTCATATGTTTGCACTTTTGCTGCAAGATGCCTTTAAAAATCAAGGTTTTTCTAAAGCTAAGCTTGTTACTTCCTTCCTTTAACACCAATTAACCTTGAAATAAATGATTGCCTGTTGACTTGAGATCTTTTTATTGTTAGTGCTGAGTCCAGTAAACAGCAGCCCAGTACTCCTGTTGACCAGGGAGCCAGATGTAAAGGTCCTGGGGGCCGCATGCGCCCCCGGGCTGTACTTTGAGCATCCATGTACTAAGGTCTTATCGGATCAGTGCAGCAAAACCTCGACTACCAAACATCAGCCAGGAGTCATCAATGTCATCTAACAGGGCTTACTGCCCTGGGAGACGTCCAGAAGGTTAGTCCACTCTATATATATAGGAAGAAAGATGGAAGTTATCCCCTGCAGTAACTGTTTGCTGATGTTTTGGGATCAGCTGTAGGCCTTTTCAGTGAAGGGACCATTAATGCTTCCTTCCAAAGTTCACGTTTTGTGTTTCTTCTTAGAAGAAAGACACAATTGGAAACAATGTTCTTCTGAGAGAAGCGGGCTGAGCTACCAAGATCTTTCATTCTGTTAGAAAGACAATTCCATGTACTTGAAGCTAAAGTTATTTTACAGTTAAGTGCCTTATTCGCAAAGGTAAAGTAACACTTTTGGTGTAAGTTTACTCATTTTTTGCTATTCGCAAACTGTGAGTGTAGTTTTAAGTGTAGTATCCTTACAACTGCAGAGACTGCCCTATAGTTTTATGTGCAGAGTTCTTGGCAGCTGTAAAAATACTACACCTAAAACTACACTTGTAATTTGTGAACAGCAAAAAAACAGCAAACTTACACCAAAAGTGTTACTTTACCTTTGCAAATAAGGCCTTAAATTTTACTTTTTAGTCCCAAATATGGATGTCTTGAATTATTTACACTCAACCTGGAGATGGTTGACTCATTTTTGAGATGTGTAATGCCTAACATCATGCAGTACCAAAGCAGGCTAAGTGCCTTGCCATCCTCATCTAGGTGCATCTTGCTTACTGAAGTATTAGTCGTTCGTGGTCTATTGGGTTGAGGATGTGGGAGACGGGGTTCAGAGACAGCAGCCTGTAAATAGACAAGAAAAGGGAAAAGTGGAAATAGCCTGGCTGAGTCTTTTCCTGTAAACCATTTTGGAAACAATGTTGCCAATATCAAGGGTAGAGGAAAAAAAGTAACACTGGAAAGGCTCCCTGGATACGAGGTTGGTGACCAAAGCATAGTGGCCGGAGGAGAAGTAAAATGAGGGGTGGGCAAAGCTAACAGCAGGAAAAAAAAGAAAAACATCTTATCAGCCTGTGGATTCTAGAAACATACAGAGAAAGGCAAATAACATGTTACTGTTAGAATATGTCATATATAAAACATTCACTGAAAACACCAAAAGTTACAGGGACGATATAGTTAGGCTCTGAATTTACTCGCACAAAAGCATAGAAATTCAGCAGTAATAGTTATGGTTAACCCAAGTAACTATAACTCACACCCTAATGTAACTATAACTCACACCCTCGCCATGCACAGTTTTCTCATTAATAATTTTATTGCAAATGTTGCAGTGATATCACCAATGATGCCATAGAAGGTGTCATCAATTATGTAATATGTGGAGTAATTAGCGAAGAAATGGTAAAGGTGCGAGTTATAGTTACCTTATGGTGCGGGTTATAGTCACTTGAGTTAACCATAACTTTAACTACCTAATTTCTTTGGTTTTGTGCAAGTAAACTCAGAACCTAACTATAAAGTCCCTGTAACCTTTGTTTTTTTCAGTGAATTTCTATGTTTCTTTCAGCACGCACACATGTAAGTATACCCAGCGTGGCTCACGGCCTATGGCCAGGCCCAGCAGCCAACCCTCTTGCATGCACCCAAAGCCAAGCTGCGCACGGCCTTTGGCTGTGCGCCACATGACGTTGGATGCAGTGGGTGGGTTTTTTCAATTTCTTTCTGGATACGAGGATCCACCAAGAGGATCTCCGGATCCGCAGATCGGATGAAAAAAAGGGCAACTTTTTTCCCCTGAGAATTCCCTAAGGGACCCCTTTATGTGTTCTATGGGTTAGGATAGTTTTATCATGACCTCTTATGTGTTCTATGCACTCTTCCTTTCCCACTCCCCAGCCGATGCGACAAACAAACTGGCGGCCACAACTTTTCTGCCACGTTGTGGCCAGCCAATCAGGTCCTTGCTTTTCCTCTAATCTGCAGATCCAAGTCTGGATCTGCGGATCCGGATCCACAGAGGATCCGCGTCCCTATATATCTATATTTTTTAAGCTCTAATATCTCAGAAACTACTCAACGGATTTACACCAAATTTTGGGAACCCGACCTTTTTCTCTGACCTGCTTGATAGATCACCCAAAAACTTTCAACACAGCAGCTGAACCAACTGAAGTATATATGTTGAAACTTTCATGAAGATTCGTCAAGTCGTGCCAAAGTTATTTGCAAAACAAAAAATGCTCTTCCTATGGAAACTAGGTCCTAGCTATAACTACTCACTGGTGACCACCAGGAGGTAATATGATACATATCTATATTCAGCACCAGGATGCCCTCACGGGTGATAATGCATTTTACAACCATATATAATATAACATGTATTTATATCCTTATTAGTGAGAAGAGTTAGTGGTAGGAAAGCCTTAGACGATGCTTCTACTGAACTGAAGAGCCAGGGCAACATCATCACATCATGTGCTACCGGGCTGACTGCCACCACGGTGTGGACATAAACACTTTAACAACATATCAACACCTTTTTCAGTGCCCAAAGTTTTGCTCAGAAGCCCATGAGCAGTGGTATCAAATGTCAGTGCAGTGGCAGGCGGCAGCCTTAGGAGGGAGGGGGGCGGGCGGGGTACAAACACGAACACACACACGCACTCATTCTTTCACACACAGACACACACGCACGCACATCCATTAACAACACTCATACCATTCAAACATGCACGCACCAAACATTAATTTTAAAACATTACACACACTCATTCTTTCACACACACACGCACGCACATCAATTAACAACATTCATACCATTCAAACATGCACGCATGCACCAAACATTCAATTTGAAACATCACACACATACACACACACACACACTTACCTTCGGCCTACAGGTCCCAGGATGGTTGGGACTGCTGCCTTCCCTCATTGGCTGACCTTAGATCAGCCAATGAGGGAAGGCAGCAGTCCCAGCCTCGTCACAGAGTGGGATGGGGTCAGTGAGACTGCTGACCCCACCCCACTCTGTGACGAAGTGTCACTGATTGACACTCGCCCTGGGCACTTCAGGGCTTAAACTGAAGTGCCCAGGGAGAATGTCAATTGGTGACGCTCTCCTCGTCACCCAGGGGAGGGCCTCGAGGCACCTTTGCTGGGCAGAGGAGGTCACGCCCATAGGAGCTGTGATCTCCTCAGCCCAGCAAAGTTCAGCTCAGGCAGCCAGGAGTCTGCGCAAATCGCGCATGTCTGCTCTTGGCTGCCTGACCTGAACATGAAGAGTGTCTGTCAGGCTGGCCTTTGTTCAGCCTGACAGACACTCTTCATGGGGGGCAAAAGGTGGGGGGGCATGGCCCCTCAGTCCTAAAGGACGAGCCGCGACTGTGTCAGAGGTACCAAATGCAAAGGCTGCCTAGTTTTGATTCCACTGTATGCCTCTTTCATCCACCACCAAGCACTTGCCACGCCTTTATATCATTCCTATAGGTGACTTCCCAACAGTATTTTCTCCTTTTGTCATGGTTGTTCCATATTTATTTTCCTCTCCCCCTTCTGTGTTTTTCTCTTTTGAGTTCTTGATCAAAGTATGATGATGAACAGTAAGTGCTGGTCCCCGGAACTATAGTCTGGTCCTCAAAACTGAGTGCCAGGGGGCCCCACTTGCAACCACCAGCTGAAATTAAGCTTTGCCTTGGTGGACGTAGACCGCATTGCATGGTATTATGGTAACACCAAGATATTTCTCACAATTGGCAATGTGACATCTCCCGGTGGCCCCTCGTGGTCCACCTTCCCTCACACGGAGAGTCTGGAGTCTCTGGACATCCTTACTCCTTCAAACGTGAAATTGAACTTGATTATCGACTAGTCACAGCAAGCACTTTCCCACACAACAGGAAAATCACAGGTAGCCATACAGAGATGCATCTTTACAATAGTCACGTGGAAAGAGAGACCACACCCCTAATCCCTCGGAGAATTGTACATTTTCAACCTCATGGGCACTAGCTGCAGTAGTGTAGCCAGTCATGAGCCCTACTGAAAGGAAGGAAATGGGCCTCCTGGCTCCTGTTTGAATTATAAAATACAACAATAATTGGGGTTGAGTGGGCACCTGCTGTACCAGTGGACGCTACTTCCTGCTAGCTCGTAAGTCACCAAAACCTCAAAGTCTGGCCACATCCCCATGGACGCCAATTCACCAAAATGCCGGGGGTGGCGGAAGTGACATCATGCGCCATTTCACCTTTACTTTCACTCACACACACATGCTTACACAAACACACATTCACTCATATTCACTCTCTTCTACACAAGCCACTATCACCCGCGAGCATGTACACAACATACATTTAAAAGCGTTTTTGACTTACCGAAGCTAGAAAGGAGGGTCATATTCCAGCTAACTGAACCCCATTTTTATTACACTAATAGTGAATAATATATCACTAATACAATCAGTGCCAGGAGCACAGGGGCAGCTCGTCCTTATGGACAGCGCTTGGGGCTCCACTTCCTTTTTGGCAGTTTTTTTTTAATTACACTAATAGTGAATAATATATTATTGACAGATGGTCGTAGTGCAGGGGGATGAGTTCGTGTTTTTTTAATAACACTAATAATAATATATTATTCACTATTAGTGTAAAAAAAAAACTGATTCAAAACAAGAAAATGGAGCCCCAAACAACGTCTTTAAGGACGAGATACCCCTGTGTTCCTGGCTCTGGTTTTGTTAACTCTGAGGCCAGGGGTCGCAGAGGCAGTGACAGGAGTCGCAAGGGGCAAGCTGGGGGTTGCAGCTGCGACCCCTGGCTAACCCCTAAATGATGTCCATGCGCATCTCTGACCATTCTGTGCACATGGACTGCGCAATGCTTCATCACGGATACGTACCATCCAAGTCTGGTGTCCTGTTCATGTACCGTTCCTGTGTACTCCGTGGTGTGAGTGACACCTCTCACCCCCCCGCACTGTAACCATCTGTCATACCCTCCCCCTAGACTCATCTTCTATTGCTTACAAGCCAGTAGCATCAATAACTAGGCCTACGGACATTGGCCTACCTTGACTGCGAGCCTCATACAAAGCCCGCATTAGTGTCACCATATGGGAATTGTCTAAATTCCTATCAGGACAAACCACAAATTTTATTCCGATCCCCAAAAATAAAAAAAATAAAAAATCACTGCACCCTCTGGTTTACCCCTGCAACTTTGGATCGAACTTCAGGGCTGAAGTTTTCTTGAGTTTTATGTTTAAGCAGCTGTGTATGACATTTCGTTATAAAACATTCCTCTGTTGATTTCGTTGTTGTTTGCCCTGCTCCCGGCAATTATATGCCCGCCTTACTGGGTGCTCACGATCCAGAAAAAAAAGGAAAACAAATAAAACTTTTCCTGGAATGGAAGTGAATAGAAGGGAACTTACAGAGCGCGTTACGCCCAGGCGTCAAAGCGCTTCCTTAGCGTAGAATGTGGTTAGCGGGATGGGACTCAATTGCTTGGCAATGCCATTGATTTGGCAGACTGGTATCGTAGGAGTTTTTGTCTCTGATGCATCTCTAAAGCCCTGTGCCTCATATGCCAGAAGTGGAAGAGTCCGTCGGTGCAGTTTAAGTAGGCGGGGGCTCAGTGGCAGGGGCCGCGCTGCGGCGGGCACGCGCACTGCTCTCGCCACAGCGGGCACTACATGTAGCGCCGGGATGCTCTTGCAATACTCGCTGATTCTTTCACAAGGTTGTGCATAATAAAGCGCGGAGCAGCGTTAGCGCTGAGAGGAAACACTAAAGCCACTAGGCGCAGGAGCATCCCCGCTCGTCCCTGGCGTAATATAGACGGTGGCTGCAGTGGCGGAACGAAACGTTAGCACCCCAACCCCCCGCGAAGTTTCTGGAGGGGGCCTCTCCCCCCTCGACCCAGTCAAGGGCCTGCCCCACCCCTCCCCCCAAGCACAGTGTACTGTACTGAGAGAGCCCCCTGGATATCTGCCCCGCCCCCCCCCCACAGTTCCGTGGGAGCTGCGGGGGACTTTGTTAAGCCACTGGGTGGCTGCGGAGGGCAGCCTGCAGTAGTGCGCGCCGGGCTACTGGAAGCTGTTAGTCAACCTGCGGCAACAGCAGGGTGCAAGCTTCCTTTGTATGTTCAGAGGCTGCGCGTAATAGAGCGCGCAGCAGCACCGATGAAGGCATTCGACGCAGAAGCATCCCGGGCTAAAGATAGACGATGGCTGCAGAGAGCCACAGTATGCGCGGCAGGCTACGGAAGAATCAAACTGTTAGTGAACTTGGGCAACAGCAGCGAGCAAGCTTCCTTTGAATAATTAGAGCTTGCGCACAACAGAGCGCGCAGCAGCACCGCCGGAGACAGTCGTCGCAGAAGCATCCCTGCTCTTCTCTGGCTTAAATAGACGGTGGCTGCAGAGAGCCGCATTAGGGGCCGTAAAGCTACGGAAAATGTTAGCCAATCTGCAGCAACAGCAGCGTGCAAGCTTCCTTTGTATGTTCAGAGGTTGCGCACAAAAGATCGCGCAGCAGCACCGATGAAGGCATTCGACACATTAGCATCCTGGGCTAAAAATAGACGATCACTGCAGAGAGCCACAGTATGCGCGCCAGGCTACGGAAGAATCAAACTGTTAGTGAACTTGGGCAACAGCAGGGTGCAAGCTTCCTTTGTATGTTCAGAGGCTGCGCGTAATAGAGCGCGCAGCAGCACTGATGAAGGCATTCGACGCAGAAGCATCCCGGGCTAAAGATAGACGATGGCTGCAGAGAGCCGCAGCAGTGCGCGCCAGGCTACGGAAGAATCAAACTGTTAGTGAACTTGGGCAACAGCAGCGAGCAAGCTTCCTTTGAATAATTAGAGCTTGCGCACAACAGAGCGCGCAGCAGTACCGCCGGAGACAGTTGGCACAGAAGCATCCCTGGCTAAAAATACACAGTGGCTGGAGCGAGCCGCAGCAGTGCGCGCCAGGCTACGGAAAAATCAAACTGTTAGTGAACTTGGGCAACAGCAGCGTGCAAGCTTCCTTTGTATAATTAGAGCTTGGCACAACAGAGCGCGCAGCAGTACCGCCGGAGACAGTCGGCGCAGAAGCATCCCTGCTCATCCCTGGCTAAAAATAGAGGGTGGCTGCGGCGAGCCGCAGCAGTGCGCGCCAGGCTCCGTGAAGATGTTAGCCAACCTGCAGCAACAGCAGCGTGCAAGCTTCCTTTGTATGTTCAGAGGGTGCGCGCAACCGAGCGAGCAGCAGTTATTACCGCTGCGAAGAACTGCTGAAGCCATTCGGCGCCGAAGCAGGCACGTTCATCCCTGGCTGAAAACAGACGGTGGCTGCAGGCAGCCGCAGTAGTACGCGCCGGGATAAGGGTGGAGATATAGTGGCGAGCGTCGGCCTACTGGACTGTTTTTTAGGCACTAGATTATTGGCGCTACATTATCATTGCAGTGCATCGCTATTGCGCTATGATCGGGGAACCAGAGCTGTAAAGGCAGTAAGAAGGTGTGTGTGTGTGTGAGGGGGAGGGGAGAGGAAGCAGGTAATGTGGCAAATACTTGCTTTCAGCTGCTACTGCATAGCTCGAGGTAGAGTTTTAAGTGAGGTGAAAAAGGTGGCGCTATCTAAAGGGGGTGTGGCCTATATAATTAAGGGTGTGGTTTAAACCCACAAACTAATGGGCATATTTAGGAAAAGTGGTGCTGCACACAGTGCAGCACGACTATTCTTACTCCCTTTAGCGCCCCCCATACCGCCACCATGTATGTGTGCACCATATTTAAAATACGGCACACCATGGCCCAGGATAGGGGGTAATAGCATCATTTTTGTTTTAAGCTATTGATGCACTCTGCAGGAGGAGAGCCACAATTTTGGCGCTACTCCTGCAGAGTACGTAGGGGCTCATTATAGATAACGGTGTGCCTCCTTTTAACGCCTGCTCTGAGCAGGCGTTAAAAGTGCTGAAAAAATTGGTGCAAGGAAATCTCTTAGGAACACCCCCCTTGCATACGTCATGCCTGGCACAGGTATAAGGTGGCACAAGGGTTTACAAAGTGGCGCCATGCATGCATGGCACCCCTTTGTAAATATGGCACAGGAAAATACCAATTTAGGGCCACCTTAGCGTATAAAAAATTATACTATGGGGGCGCTAAGGTGGTGCTAATAGGCCCCTAAATTGCTCCGATTCTTATGTGCCACTCGATCTGTATTCTGGTTCCACTCTGAGTTTTCTGGTATTTCATCCAGATTTATAAGACAACAGTTGAGATGTGACTAAAGCCAGCCAGGCTGCTGGCTTTGCCAGTGGAAGCAGTTTAAGACAAATGAGTAACAGCAACAACTTTGTTTAAAATTAATATTAAAACTACTTAAATTCTGAAATAGTGAAACTGTGAAACAGACACTACTGAGGCCTGTGAGCGGGCTGTCTCCAGGGGGTGTCAAAAGCAAACAAACACAAAGGATGGGTGGAATGCGGAACCAATCAAGCATTCACCCCCAGTCTCAGATCTGGGTTTAAAACATCAATTCTTTTGCTCACCATGCCACCCCAGTTTGGACCCAGCCATATGCAAATCAGTCTTGACCCTGAGGGTCTCAATCACCCTTGTTATGTTCACTGCATATTACACATGTACGCCCTTTAACTCCACATCTCGTCCGTCTGCATATCTGAAGCCTCACCTGTTTCCTTTTCAGCACAGTCTTTTCACTCTCTCCTGAATGCACTCCCTCACATCTCCTTCACTTCAGCACCCCCCAACTACGGAACACATCCACTCACCTGCAAGCCTGCAATTTTCCTTTACTCTCACCTTATCAATATTTTGACAACTGTGTTCCTCGTTCCCAAACATCTGAACAAAATCACATTTGTAACTGGAATATGTGACCACTTCTCGGTGTGCTCTGTGGAGTGGTCCAGGATTGGGTGAGCATGTATTCTGTACACCTTTTAAGACCCCATGACATGCAGTGTGAGAAACTCACCCTGCCCTGGCCTCAAATTAAATACTGTCAGCTGTGGCCGGGTATAAACTCCTGGAGACTATTCAGTTCAATACTAGAGGAAAATACCAATGCAAACAATACAAAAACACAGCATCCTGGAAATAGCTAACAGTGTTAAGGAAGGCAAGTTTAAGTAGACCATGTGAAATATAAACAGTAATTAAATCGTTGACATGAATTACGTTTCATTGTTTTACATTCATTGTTCAGTATTCTTTGCATTAAAGTTACAATGATGCCCTGTTTCAATGTTTGTTTTTAATTACTACCAGGTCTGAGGCCCGGAGGGACCAGGACCACATAAAGCTCAAGGCACACAGGGCATGACTGAGTCCATGCCAGCAGGGCTGGAATCGTCATTTCCCTCACCAGGCATTGCCCGGGAGGGGGAGGGAGACCAGGCTGGGTGTAGTGCATGCACAGTGAGGGCACACAGACAGCCTGCAGAAGGTAGTACAGTGTATACAGGGATAAGGCTGGTGATTCAGTGCGATGAGACGCAGCAGCAGCCTTAGGGTGCCACACAGTGATGGTGCCAAAGGCATCCAAAGGCATGCCTATGATGTTTTTGTCTATTTGGAGAGGGCAACATGCTATTTTACTTGGAGAGCTGGAAATCTGTGTACTGCTGCTGCCAAGGTTAGCATGAGTTTTCAGTAGATGATACTCTGATGTAATACCAGAAAATGCAACAATTTGTGAGTTTTCTGTGACAGCTAAATCCACAGCAGAAGGTTTCCGCTTAATTAGATGGGCATTTCTTTCTGGGTGACCCAGAGGCACCTGGGTAGGTCCACCTGGGAGAAGCGCAGAGTGGAAAGATGAAGCTTAACCTGATGGCTTGACTTGACGCTTCCACCACCTGAGAGCGCCTGTCCAGGAACACACGTGGATTCATACAGAATCTCATCCAGCGGCCAGCTGTGGATCCCTGCTGGTGCCAGACCCGCTAGCGCCAAGAGACCGGTGCGTAAACTACATTTACCTCAACTCCTCTGGTTTCTTTCTCACCTCCTGGGCTATTGAGTGAACATTTCTCTCTCAGCACAGGCCAGGTAATGACCACAGGTCTTTATTCTTATCGCCACGTGACAACAGCCACTGGTTCACATCTCTGTAAATTGTTCCTAAATGTTTAAAAAATCATTGTGTTTAGCATAGTTACATTTTTGTATATTTCTAAATATCATTCTGAGTTCTTGGAGTAGCCACAAGAAGTCCTGAATTAATGAAGCTCCTGAGTGTATCATTGTGGTGAGTGATCTGAAGCCCCTACTGATAGTCTTGTGTGCCTGTGGTTTCCATCCACCAATGATGGTGCCCACTGAGATGCCGGGAACCCAAGTATTTCATTAGTTTTGTCTATTGCAGTTCCTATGCTCTGTTTTTTTTGCTTCATTCTCATCCCTGGTTTGGTCCTTGATGTGTGACATGCAGTCTGTTCAGTTTTCTAATTCTGCATCTTTGATTCCATTTCCAATTTTTTTCTGATCAATAACAACATAGGGGGTCATTCCGACCCCGGCGGGCGGCGGTCGCCGCCCGCCTGGCGGGAACCGCCATATGGCTGCTCCGCGGTCGAAAGACCGCTGGGGCCATTCCGACCTTTCCGCTGGGCCGGCGGGCGCTAACATTGTTAGCGCCCGCCGGCCCAGCGGGAAGGCGGCCTGCAACATTGAAGCCGGCTCCGAATGGAGCTGGCGGTGTTGCAGGTGTGCGACGGGAGCAGTTGCACCCGTCGCGCTTTTCACTGTCTGCTAGGCAGACAGTGAAAAGCAGGCTGGGGCCCTGTTAGGGGGCCCCTGCACTGCCCATGTCATTGGCATGGGCAGTGCAGGGGCCCCCAGGTGCCCCAGGACACCCGTTCCCGCCATCCTGTTCCTGGCGGTAAAAACCGCCAGAAACAGGCTGGCGGGAAGGGGGTCAGAATCCCCTTTGCGGCGCTGCTTGCAGCGCCGCCATGGCGGATTCGCCCAGCCGGGGGAAATCCGGCGGCAAACCGCCGGACCCGGTTTTCTGCCCGCGGCTTTACCGCCGCGGTCAGAATGGGCAGGGAAGCACCGCCAGCCTGTTGGCGGTGCTTCCGTCACCCGGGGCCCTGGCGGTCTATGACCGCCAGGGTCGGAATGAGGGCCATAGTGTCTTCCTTCTCCTACCTCTTCATTCTCCTCTTGCCCTTCTATGTATTATATTGTAACATTGTGTAAAGCTTCATATCACTATCGAGGATCCGAAACACTTAACCCACCTGATATTTTGCGACTCCTACGTGCTCTGATTGTTCCTCAGACTTGGACCAAGCGCTGGAGTATTTCTAACTCAGGGGGTTCCAGGTAAAGTCTCACATCGGCAGTAGCATTTTGGCACAGGGTAAACACTTAGGAGGCCAGTGGAGTATGGTGGATGGCCCACTAGCGTACTGGTTAGGGGTTATATAGCGGCTAGTCAAGATACCGGCTAAGCAAGATAGCGGCTAGTCAAGATGCCTCTCCCCTCCCCAACAACTGGATTGTGTTAGGGATTATCGAAGACAGACTGTCAATGGAGCACAATATTGTGACCATGCATATCGATGTGGTACCTGCACACAAGAAGTTATGGCTTTACCTTTCTTGTACTGTATATATATATATATATATATATATATATATATATATATAAATATATATGGTACATATATGTGAAGTTAGGTATAGAACATCAATATAAACTTACCTTTGAATGTTTTGTCCATCAGTATTCTTATCAGGAAATTGTGTCCTGGCCATATTCTGGTTAGGATATTCCAGATCCACTCCCAACAGTGGGAATAAATAGCATATTATACTCTACAAATCGACATTCGCAGTTTATTACACAGCGTCCTTTCATAAGTCGCTGTTGTACCAAATGTCCAAACCAGGATGAAAGGAGTTCAATTTGGGAAGCTAGTAAAGCTCAGAGTCCAAAGAGAGGTGTCTATTAGGAGAATTGTTTCCATGTGTAAAGTAATTGCTGTTGCTGCTTGCAGTCCTTGAGGCAGTAAAATGTCTTTTGTTCATGTAACTTGTACTGTACTGTGGTATTACATTCAAATGTGACCTTTTCACTGTAGCAATAATTGTGTGAATGAGTGTTTATTAGTACAGTTACTCTAAATAACTTGTTGCTCAGTCCCTTTCAATTTCACTTCATTGTATTAATATAAGCACATATATCCTCCTGTGTGTTTATACTGATTATGTTTTTTTTTTCAAAAAGAAAACAAGGAAAGTGGGTAGTAGGGAACCGAATGAAACACAGGGCGAAGAACTGAAGGAGCAAAGAGCAGATAATCTCCAGGTGTCTTCAGGTCACAAGCACCTCATGGAACTCATTTTGGACCAATGTTTGTTGTACATCTCTGAAATGTTCAGCACATCCCTCTTCGCCAGGAAGGGGCAGGCATAAAGCTGCAATCTTTTGCCTTCATGTACTTTATATATAAGTAATTTTGTTTTTATGAGAAAATATTGAGTAAGAAGACCTTAAATAAAGCAAGACACAGAAAGAAGCAAGAGTAAATCCTCCATCTGCTCCTATAAGCTTGGGTGAGCAGAAAGTCCTAGAGTGTGCAGTAACACATCTGTTTAAATCCCTTGCTGGTGAAGAAAACAGCTGCCAGGTCCAGATTGCAATACCCATGATTCAGGATAGCACAGGTGCTATAACTGTGTCATACTACAAAGGAACTGGTAGAGAAAGGCGCAGTGGCACAGGTTTAAAAGAAGGAATGATCAAGGAATATTTGTATATCAGTTTATTCAATTGCTGTGATGATTTATCGAGTGCCTACCCACTCCTGGAACATCTTGGAAATGGAGAGAGCAACATCTAACAGACCTATCAGGCTAGTCTTCAAGGAGGAGATTTAAGACATATTTTAGATGATTAATCCGCATGATTCTGAAAACTGTGAAGCTGTATGGGAAGGGTTAAACCTGGCATCCTTGGTGTGGTTTCCCCTAACTTTTTGCCCTCTGACCTCCTGTTTTGCTGACCTTGTTTTTGTTGGCTTTAGGACCCTGGGCACATTACCATTCCTAAGCAGTGCTAAAGTGCATGTGCTCCCTGCTTAAAACATGGTAAGATTGGCTTATCCACAATTTGGTATATTTAATTTACATGTAAGTCCCTAGTAAAGTGCACTACATGTGTCCAGGGCCTGTACATTTAAATGCCACTAGTGGGCCTGCAGCACATATTGTGGCATTAGTGGGCCTGCAGCACGTATTGTGGCACCTGCTCCAGTAGACCTTCAAACATGACTCAGGCCGGCCAATGCACATCCTGTGTGTACAGTTTTAAACTGTGATGTCTACTTGGCAAGTTAACCCTCTTTCCAGACACAATCTGTCCTTTTAAATATATATAAGTCACCGCTAAGGTAGGCCCTGGACAGCCCTAAGGGCAGGGCACAGTGTATTTAAAACGTTGGACATGTATTTTAAAGTTTTACATGTCCAGGTAGTGAAAAACTCTTAAATTCGTTTTTCACTACTGAAAGGCCTATTTCACCCATAGGATAACATTGAGATTGCTTTATTACGTTTTATAAGTGTAATTTCCAATTGGGAAGAGATGGGAGCCCCAAGTTTGGGGTCGCTTGAATTACAATTTAAAATCCCAACTAATGGTGAAGTCGGATTGTAATTTACAATTCTGAAAATGCCACTTTTAGAAAATTGCCATTTCCTTCCTTTACAGGGAGTGCAGAATTATTAGGCAAATGAGTATTTTGACCACATCATCCTCTTTATGCATGTTGTCTTACTCCAAGCTGTATAGGCTCGAAAGCCTACTACCAATTAAGCATATTAGGTGATGTGCATCTCTGTAATGAGAAGGGGTGTGGTCTAATGACATCAACACCCTATATCAGGTGTGCATAATTATTAGGCAACTTCCTTTCCTTTGGCAAAATGGGTCAAAAGAAGGACTTGACAGGCTCAGAAAAGTCAAAAATAGTGAGATATCTTTCAGAGGGATGCAGCACTCTTAAAATTGCAAAGCTTCTGAAGCGTGATCATCGAACAATCAAGCGTTTCATTCAAAATAGTCAACAGGGTCGCAAGAAGCGTGTGGAAAAACCAAGGCGCAAAATAACTGCCCATGAACTGAGAAAAGTCAAGCGTGCAGCTGCCACGATGCCACTTGCCACCAGTTTGGCCATATTTCAGAGCTGCAACATCACTGGAGTGCCCAAAAGCACAAGGTGTGCAATACTCAGATACATGGCCAAGGTAAGAAAGGCTGAAAGACGACCACCACTGAACAAGACACACAAGCTGAAACGTCAAGACTGGGCCAAGAAATATCTCAAGACTGATTTTTCTAAGGTTTTATGGACTGATGAAATGAGAGTGAGTCTTGATGGGCCAGATGGATGGGCCCTTGGCTGGATTGGTAAAGGGCAGAGAGCTCCAGTCCGACTCAGACGCCAGCAAGGTGGAGGTGGAGTACTGGTTTGGGCTGGTATCATCAAAGATTAGCTTGTGGGGCCTTTTCGGGTTGAGGATGGAGTCAAGCTCAACTCCCAGCCCTACTGCCAGTTCCTGGAAGACACCTTCTTCAAGCAGTGGTACAGGACAAGTCTGCATCCTTCAAGAAAAACATGATTTTCATGCAGGACAATGCTCCATCACACGCGTCCAAGTACTCCACAGCGTGGCTGGCAAGAAAGGGTATAAAAGAAGGAAATCTAATGACATGGCCTCCTTGTTCACCTGATCTGAACCCCATTGAGAACCTGTGGTCCATCATCAAATGTGAGATTTACAAGGAGGGAAAACAGTACACCTCTCTGAACAGTGTCTGGGAGGCTGTGGTTGGTGCTGCACGCAATGTTGATGGTGAACAGATCAAAACACTGACAGAATCCATGGATGGCAGGCTTTTGAGTGTCCTTGCAAAGAAAGGTGGCTATATTGGTCACTGATTTGTTTTTGTTTTGTTTTTGAATGTCAGAAATGTATATTTGTGAATGTTGAGATGTTATATTGGTTTCACTGGTAATAATAAATAATTGAAATGGGTATATATTTGTTTTTGTGTTAAGTTGCCTAATAATTATGCACAGTCATAGTCACCTGCACACACAGATATCCCCTAACATAGCTAAAACTAAAAACAAACTAAAAACTACTTCCAAAAATATTCAGCTTTGATATTAATGAGTTTTTTGGGTTCATTGAGAACATGGTTGTTGTTCAATAATAAAATTAATCCTCAAAAATACAACTTGCCTAATAATTCTGCACTCCCTGTAAATCATCTAGCGCCACATGTATGTATGTTAGAAATTGCCTGTTTCTAATTGCAATTCCATGTGAATCGCAATTAAAAATCGTAATTTGAAATGAACAAAACTCCATTGAGTTTCATTAGCAATTCCCAGTGGGTAACAAATAGACCTACCTCATTAATAGTCATGATGTAGGTCTTGCTTTGCGACCCACTGGGAATTGCAAAAATCACAGGTATGGTAACCTGCTGGGGTCAGGAGACTACCATGCCTGTGATTGCTTTTCAATAAGAAATGCCTTTGTTTTTTAAATGCAGTCCATTTTCCTTCAAGGAAAACAGGATGTGTTTAAAAATAAAATAAAATGTTTTTGTTTCCATGGGACCACTGCCTGATTTGCAAAAATGCTTTTACAGACATTTACATAGGGGAAGAGGTCACTTGGGGACTCCTTCCCATTTGCAAATGGGTTACCACCAATTTGAAATTGGTGGCAACCTGCAAATGTCTTGCAAACACATTTCGGCAGCAAAACATTCAAACATAGCACTGCGATTCAGCATTAGGAAGGTACACCCTAAACACACCCCTTCCTAATATCGAATTGCAAATCAGAATTGTGATTTGGTAACCGGTTGATGAATCACAATTTTGCATTGGTACATAACAAAAAGATTTTTAGAGGTTCAAAAGACCCGATTCTACAATTTGATTCATGGCCATCAACATCCTGATGGCCCATCCTAGGCAGGATAGGAGAGAGGTGCTGGTTCAACTTTGAGAAGGTAAAACTTTAGCAGGACTTGTCTGGGACTGTATCTGACCTGCGCTCCATCGCGGTCAGCCTGAACTCTTGGATTTCACCTAGTCTAGTGCAGCCAGATAGCCACGGTTAGTGCTTTACGCTTTGAAGCACTATACTGCATTTGTTTCTTTGAAAAGTCATATCTCGACTTTTACTTACTGCTTTTTTATCGATTTGGTCTTGTTTTACTCATAAAATAAACTTCTATTTTTATAACAAGGAGTGGTGTCTTTTGTGGTGTTTTCACTTTACTTTTTGAAGTGTTGCACAAATACTTTGCACATTGACTCCTAAGTTAAGCCTGCCTGCTCTGTGCCACGCTACCACAGGGTGAGCACAGTTTCATTTATGTGTGTAACTAACTTTCTCTCACAAGAAGTGTGGTCCCTACTTGAACAGGGTGCATACCTCTGCCAACTAGAGACCCAATTTTTAACAGGGTGTTTGTTCCGAAGCTTGAGGATCTGATGGCTTTTAGACTGACCTAAAGCTTGCCAACTCTTAAAATAACATGAGAGGACAGTTGGAATGGGGAGCGATCTCTCAACACTTTATCTAGAGCTTTGGTCCTTGAAATAGGAGTGATCAGTTCCATGAGAGTCCAGCAGCACTGGCCCAAAGGACTTGAAACTGACCCTTTGGTTCAGCAGAATTCATCGCCACTGTTTCCATGCAGTCAGGACACTGTGATGTTTCCTCAAGTCCATCACCTTCCTGACTGCAAAATTCTGAATGTGCTGCAGCTTTCTCACTCTGGAGTGAGGGCAGGGTTGGTTTGGCCTATAGGACAACCAGGCAGAGCCTGATGTGCTGGTCTGAAAGGTCAGTGTGTGGAGCATTTCTTTGGCTGTTGGTGGGCCTGTTTTAAGGTCCGGTTGGTCAGTCTGTACAGTTGGTTTCCCCACTATTACCACACACATTGCCTGCAGCAGCCTCAAACCAATGCACTCTTCGATAACTTGCAAAACATTTGTAGCGTGTCTTTACAAGTTCAAAACAGCCCCATTTTGCAAACATGGACCACTTTTTCAGCTAACTAATCCATTATTGGGGGCCACGTTTACTTCTCTGCCCAGGCTTGTTTTCTGTCTCAGTCTGATTCTGGTCAGAGAGGCCAGACCAGTGGCTATTGCAACAGCCATATATGAACAGGAGAAAGTAAAGATGACATGAGCACCAAAAACCAAGGGTAAAAACAAGAGGATTTTTAAACAGGTAAAATGCATGAAGGCTGACGGGAGACACATATATAATCCAAGCTTTATAGGAGAGCACCTCATCTTAAACAGCATATAAAACTCATGAAAGATGGAGGCAGACACAAAAATAAACCACACTAGCCATGGTTGAAAGAGTATATGGTTCTCCCCACCCAGAGAGCAGAATGGCATTGTGCCAGAGATGTTTTTTTTCTCAACAAGAAATGATTGAATTTTATCACCATTCAACTTGAGTATGTTAGAACTCATCCACTGTTTAATGCCTAAGAGACACTCTGTTGTGTGTCTTAGATGTCCTGTGACATCTTGATGAAGACAAACTATAAGCTGTGCATCACCTGCATAGAGCAGTGCTGAACACGTGTAATATCACCTGAACTAGGGAACTAACACACTGATGAATTCAAGCACTCCATCCATCACCCTTTATCTACTTCAAGGAGTCTAACAGAGATGTTGAAGAGCACAGGGATAGCGAGTAGCAGATAACAGCATGGTACGGCAAAGCTAAGGGACAAAGTACTATTATCAAATACTGAGAGCATTCCAAAACCAGTCAGCCAATGGTCCAGATTTCTCCACCCCTGAGCTTGGACTCAGGACTGGATTGATCCAGAGAATCGAACACAGCAGTCAAATGTATAAGATCACGGCTTCCAACACATTGTCCACAATGGTCCTCAGCTCATCCACTGCCAGTGTGAAGGCAGCCTCGCTGCCTCTCCCTGGATGAAAACTCAGATGACAGATGTGAGACTCTTTCAGATACGAAGCCACAGTTCGTTCAGGTCTTGCCTTACCAGGAGAAAGGAAATCACCTTCCTCATCACCCTTGCCTTCCCCCATTTTTTGCGTGCCTTCTCCTTTCCTTTCCCTCAGTTTCACTGCTTTC
Source organism: Pleurodeles waltl (assembly GCF_031143425.1). NCBI lineage: Eukaryota > Metazoa > Chordata > Amphibia > Caudata > Salamandridae > Pleurodeles > Pleurodeles waltl. The sequence goes on along the minus strand of NC_090440.1, from coordinate 49,871,730 downwards.
TCTTTGCTTTCCCCCTTGTTTTTTGTGCGCCTTCTCCTTGCTTTTCCCTCATTTTTACTGCTTTCTTCTTCCCTTTCTCTTGCACTTCCGTATGCTGCCTGTTAGTTTCCACCTCCCGCCTACCCCCGCCCCCTCCCTCCTCCCAGGACCTACTTAATGGAGGCTGCAGCATGACCCCACTGAGGAGGTCCCAAGCCTAGCTTTCCCCATGCTGCTGCATTGCTCTTCTAATCTCCTTGCCTTTTCAGCGCCTTGAGACCCTTACCGGCGATCTCCTGGGCTTTATAAATCCTTGATTGATTGATTGATCGAATTTAGAAGATTTTCTGATCAGTCAGAGGAGGGCTGAGGGGGAGCCACTCACATGTTGCGGAGAAGCACTGTACATGCCTTTGGCTGAGGATGAGTCAGTCACATGTCAAAGGTCAATCATATATTAAGAAGTGGTTAGGAGCCAGCCTCATACAATGTGCTGAAGAGGAAGTGACTCGTCCGGAGCTGAGGAAGTACGAGTCACATGGCCATGGCTGAGGAAGAATGTGAGCAGCTGAAGGTTACACGTCTTCCAACTAAAAGGACAGTAAAGTAGCTAGGCTCCAGGGGATGGACAAACAGGAGAATAGAAAGGAAGACCTCCCAAAAGGAAGCAAGCAAATAAGATTGACAAGAAATCCAACCAATGACGAGCAATGGGCTGATTGACAATTCACTGTAAGATTTCGTATTGTACTCAAGAGGTCTTCTGCAACAGACAGCTGAAGCTGCCCATAAAAGAAAAATACATTGAAACAAATAGCATAAAACCACCTTTCAGTGTATGCCTCTTTTGTATGTGCTCATAAGACAAAGGGTTTCATACTATATGTTCAACCCATTGTTTTCTCCACTGAAACAAAACTAGCATTTTGAGTAAAGAGTTAAAAAAAATATAAGTGGATTTTCAGCAAATTAATCATGGTGGCACCTTTGAATTAACAGAGAAATACTTTTCATAGCACTAACTTTCTGACATTTGAAAGGGCTGCTAGAACATGCTGTTGTTACCTAGATTAGTGGTACTCTTTATATATTTGGTTGGTCCTGGCCAGGTTTTGCTTCTTAGACCTGTTTGCAATTCACATATGCAATCAGATGGTGCATTAACCTGCCAAGCTACCTCATCAACATCCTTTCAATTTCTATGGTGCGAAGCGCACCTGCTCTCCATCCCACCACACTGAAGTTGACAAGCATAAACAGCTGTGAACTTTTTCTGGCAGAATTCTTTCCTAACAATCAATTTTCCAGGTTTCACTTCACGAAGACAGTCAGATGCTATGACATGCTCCCAAGTAACCCAGCATGAGTCTCCAGACATGCTCTTGAGAGGCGTGACACACTCCCCTGTAGCTCAGCATGGTTCTGCAAACATGCCGCTGGAGAAACGTGATTTAGGCTGCAGGGTGGCTCAGTGTGCTAGATGGCCTTAGCTGACATCTGTGCTTGATCTAGAAATTATGGGCCTCATTTATGAGGCCCTAGCAGCACACTGTATCACAGGCGCAAGCGTCATTTTTTTTTGTGCTCCGGTGGTGCAGAGTGCCAGCCCATATTTACAAGACCACAAAAAGCCACCTTGTGTGGCTTTTTCATGGCCTTATAAATATGAACCCCTTTCATGCATACCACTGCATAAAAGGGGTGTTCCATGGGTGTTGCTTTGGGTGTTTCCACGCAACACCCCTAAAACCAGAAGGAATCTGATGCATTCCCAGATTTAGAAGTCTGGTAATGCATCAAATTCCTACGCCACCTCAAGGATGGCATAAGAATGATGCAACGGGGAGAAATATCTTTATCTCCCCATTTTTACTCTATGTGTGCTACTGTATTCAGCAGCACACATAGAAGGATGTAAACACCTCTTGTGATTGTGTTTGTGCAGGAAGGTGTCCCTTCCTCCACAAAAACCCTACATCAACCCTACAATGCCAGGTAAACTTGCCAGGTCGAATTTGTTGTTTAAAACTGCACACACAGACACTGCAGTGGCAGGTCTGAGCCATGTTTACAGGGCTACTTATGTGGGTGGCACCATGGTGCAAGGGTACAGCAGCCTGGGGGAGAGGACAGAAATGCACTGTATTGTGTAGATATGGCACATTTCCACCTTTTCCCAGTGGCTCAGGGTGGTACAGCAAGGTACTTGCTGCGCCATCCTGTGCCACTGGCCTTGTAATTGAGGTCCTATGACTGAATCAATGTACCACAAAATGTAATCAATTAGCTGATGGCCATACCAGAAAGCGGATTGAGTAATAAAACTGTTAGAAATGGGGTCTTTGGTTGGCAGTCAGGTTACCCCCCTGTCCAAGCAAGGACCCTCACTCTAGTCAGAGCAAAGGAGAAACGCACCGGGTTAACCCCCGCCCACCACCTTGGTAGCTTGGAATAGGCAGAAAGGCTTAGCTCAGAAGCAATGTGTAAAGTATTTGTACCAACACACACAGTAATACAACGATAACACTACAAAATGGACACCACATCAGTTTAGAAAAATATGTAATATTTATCTAAATCAAACAAGACCAAAACAACAAAAATCAAACATACACAAGTCAAGATATGAATTTTCAAAAGAATAAGAGTCTTACTCAGTAGAAAACAATAAAAATAAAATAAAAACACCGATAAATATAGGCAATAAGTCCTGCACAGTCACTTAAATTTCCACTGTCCGTGGGCCAAAGTGTATGAACACACGGGCAAAGCCCACACAGGAGACCTGAGTCCGTTGGAGAGAACACTGCTGGGGCATCAGATGACAAAACTACAGGCACCTCAGGGGGAAGGGAAAGGGGGTCACCTCAGCCACATGAGTCCACGACGCCAGATCCACGAAGGGTCCACCATGCCCACTGTTCCATCCTGGGGAGTGCAAAGCCACAGTCTCTCAAGTCTCTACAGTGGGTGGGCTGCCCACTGTGCCATCCTGGGGAGTGCAAAGCCACAGTCTCTCAAGTCTCTACAGTGGGTGGGCTGCCCACTGTGCCATCCTGGGGAGTGCAGACACATAGGCCATCAGGTGGATTACAGACTCCACAGGTATTGGAGGAGGCATGGTGCCCAGAGTGCAGCCTGAACACTAGCTCGACACGGACCCAGCACTGTCAATGGGCCAGCGGTGCTTGAGACGGCAGGGCCCAGCGGTGCGGTGCTTGAGACGGCGGGCCCAGCGGAGCGGTGCTTGACAGGAAGGGCCCAGCGGTGCGGTGCTTGAGACGGCGGGGCCCAGCGGTGCGGTGCTTGAGACGGCGGGGCCCAGCGGAGCGGTGCTTGACAGGAAGGGCCCAGCGGAGCGGTGCTTGAGACGGCGGGGCCCAGCGGAGCAGTGCTTGACAGGAAGGGCCCAGCGGTGCGGTGCTTGAGACAGCGGGGCCCAGCGGTGCGGTGCTTGAGACGGCGGGGGCCAGCGGAGCGGTGCTTGAGACGGCGGGGCCCAGTGGAGCGGTGCTTGACAGGAAGGGCCCAGCGGTGCGGTGCTTGAGACGGCGGGGCCCAGCGGAGCGGTGCTTGAGACGGCAGGGCCCAGCGGAGCGGTGCTTGACAGGAAGGGCCCAGCGGAGCGGTGCTTGAGACGGCAGGGCCCAGCGGAGCGGTGCTTGACCGGAAGGGCCCAGCGGAGCGGTGCTTGAGACGGCGGGGCCCAGCGGAGCGGTGCTTGACAGGAAGGGCCCAGCGGTGCAGTGCTTGAGACGGCGGGGCCTTGTTCAGCAGTGCCTGTCTTGGTGGGGCCCTGTTCAGCGGTGGCTATCTTCACGGCGGGGCCCTCTTCAGCGGTGCCTATCTTCACGGCGGGGCCCTCTTCAGCGGTGCCTTTCTGCACGGCAGGGCCCTCTTCAGCGGTGCCTATCTTCAGGCGGGGCCCTCTTCAGCGGTGCCTATCTTCAAGGCGGGGCCCTCTTCAGCGGTGCTCATCTTCACGGCGGGGCCCTCTTCAGCGGTGCCCTTCTGCACGGCAGGGCCCTCTTCAGCGGTGCCTATCTTCACGGCGGGGCCCTCTTCAGCGGTGCCTATCTTCACGGCGGGGCCCTCTTCAGCGGTGCCCTTCTGCACGGCGGGGCCCTCTTCAGCGGTGCCTATCTTCACGGCGGGGCCCTCTTCAGCGGTGCCTATCTTCACGGCGGGGCCCTCTTCAGCGGTGCCTATCTTCACGGCGGGGCCCTCTTCAGCGATGCCCTTCTGCACGGCGGGGCCCTCTTCAGCGGTGCCTATCTTCACGGCGGGGCCCTCTTCAGCGGTGCCTTTCTTCACGGCGGGGCCCTCTTCAGCGGTGCCTATCTTCACGGCGGGCCCTCTTCAGCGGTGCCCATCTTCACGGCGGGGCCCTCTTCAGCGGTGCCCTTCTGCATGGCGGGGCCCTCTTCAGTGGTGCCTATCTTCACGGCGGGGCCCTCTTCAGCGGTGCCTATCTTCACGGCGGGGCCCTCTTCAGCGGTGCCTATCTTCACGGCGGGGCCCTCTTCAGCGGTGCCTATCTTCACGGCGGGGCCCTCTTCAGCGATGCCCTTCTGCACGGCGGGGCCCTCTTCAGCGGTGCCTATCTTCACGGCGGGGCCCTCTTCAGCGGTGCCTTTCTTCACGGCGGGGCCCTCTTCAGCGGTGCCTATCTTCACGGCGGGCCCTCTTCAGCGGTGCCCATCTTCACGGCGGGGCCCTCTTCAGCGGTGCCCTTCTGCATGGCGGGGCCCTCTTCAGTGGTGCCTATCTTCACGGCGGGGCCCTCTTCAGCGGTGCCTATCTTCACGGCGGGGCCCTCTTCAGCGGTGCCTATCTTCACGGCGGGGCCCTCTTCAGCGGTGCCCTTCTGCACGGCGGGGCCCTCTTCAGCGGTGCCCTTCTGCACGGCGGGGCCCTCTTCAGCGGTGCCTATCTTCACGGCGGGGCCCTCTTCAGCGGTGCCTATCTTCACGGTGGGGCCCTCTTCAGCGGTGCCTATCTTCACGGTGGGGCCCTCTTCAGCGGTGCCCTTCTGCACGGCGGGGCCCTCTTCAGCGGTGCCTATCTTCACAGCGGGGCCCTCTTCAGCTGTGCCTATCTTCACGGCGGGGCCCTCTTCAGCGGTGCCCTTCTGCACGGCGGGCCCTCTTCAGCAGTGCCTATCTTCACGGCGGGGCCCTCTTCAGCGGTGCCTATCTTCACGGCGGGGCCCTCTTCAGCAGTGCCCTTCTGCACGGTGGGGCCCCCTTCAGCGGTGCTTGTCGTGTCTTTCAAGGGAGCCTGACCTGGCCAGGACTCCCTGCTTAGTAGCCCTCCGACCGTCCAGTTGCTGGACCCTTCTGTGACGGAGTCCTGGGCCCGTGGGTGTCGTCCGTCACACCCGGGATGGGGCTTGTGGGGCCCTCCTGGTCCGCGCCCCTGCTGGCTGACTTCTCCGCCCTGATGCCCTTGCCCTCCTTAGATGAGGCTCTCTGGCCCTTGCCTCCCCTGGATGTTGTGGCAGGTGACGGCCCAGGACTTTGCTCCTTGGGGGCAGCTGTGTCAGCCTTCTCGCGCCAGCCCTTGACTTTACGGGTCCTCTTGCCAGGGGGGGGGGCTGGCTGTCCCCTTGCTGCTGACCGATGTGTCGCTGCTGGGAAAGGGTGGACTCCAAAAGCCATGCACAATGTTGAGACTTGAAGCAGGGCTGGTGGTGGCTGAGGTGCTCTTGGGACTCTTCCCAGATGGAGGTGGGTCAGGTGGGGCAAAGAGGTTAACAGTGGAGAGGTAAAGTTTTTTAGGACCAAGGTAAAGGGTAGGTTCAGTGGTTATGGGAGTGGAGGAAGAGGATGTGGTTGTAGGAGAGTCAGGTGTGCTGTCTGTGGGTGCAGGTGCTTGTGACGTAGGCTGTGGTGAGGTGGTTGGCTGTTGGGTGGGTGGCTGCCTGCGTTTGTGTGTCTTGGAAGAGGGGGTGACAGACACAGTGGGAGAGGACACAGGGGACGTGTAAATGGCAGTGGGGGTGGTGACTGCACGTGTGCGGACTGTACTGGAGGGTGTGCTGGTGGTGGAAGTACTGGCTGATGGTGGTGTGCATGCAGGTGTGAGTGGAGACGTCACAGGGAGGGAGGAGGGAGACGAGGAGGAGGGGGACACAGAGGTGGTAGTGACTGTTGCCATGTCTGCATCTGGGTGTTGCTTGGGTGAATGCTTGTGGGATCTGTGGTGCTTATGTCTGGATGAGCTGCCCTTGGGTGTTGAGGTGTGTGCAGGCTGGTCAGATGGTGTGGATGGGATAGGCTGAGGAACAGGAGACAGAGACAGGGTGGAGGCAGTTAGTAGAGGGAGGCTGGAAACGGGGACAATTGCTGCCGTCAGTGCTGAGGCCAGAGCAGTGAACGATCGTTGATGGGCAGCCTGACCCGAATGAATGCCCTCCAGGTATGCATTGCTCCGATGCACCTCCCTCTCTACCCCCTGGATGGCATTCAAAAGGGTAGACTGCCCAACAATGATGGTCTGTAGGAGGTCAATGACCTCCTCACCGAGGGCAGCAGGGGTAACAGGGGCAGGGCCTGAGGTGCCTGGGGCGAAGGAGATGCCCGCCTTCTTGGGCGAGCGGGCACGGAGCGAAGGCTGAGGGGCTGCTGGGAGGGCGGAGCTGGTGCGCTGGGTGGCGGCTGTACCTGTTGAGGCGGGGGGCCCGGATGTTGCCGCCACCGCTAGGGAGCTCCCATCCGAGGACGTGTCAGTGTCGCTGGTGTCACCACGGGTCCCCGTTGTGAAGCTCCCCTCGCCCTCCGTATCACTGGTGACCTCGGTGTCTGTACCATGGCCCACCGAGGCCTTGTGAGTTGCAGCTCCCTCGTGCTCCGATGCCAATTCTCCTCCGCCTGATGATGCTAATGCACACATGCACAAGAAGATAAAGAAAAAGGGTGGGGGGAGAACAAAAAGAAAAGGTTGAGTGCATGCATTGTCAACACCGTTGGCGGAGAGGACAGATACAGTAGCCTCATGCACTACGCCGCGCAATCGGGGTACAATACTCAGTACTTGTGACTAGGCCAACAGGTCAATGGACAACAAATGCGCACATGGGTAATGCTGGACCATCGATTGCTGTACTTGGCAGCCTACAGAGGTTGGGGGCGGGGGCACAGGGCCATGCCTAAAGGAGGGGACTACACTACAGAAAGCGCCCTGGCCTAATGTCACCCACAGCCCTCCTCCCCCACCCAGACGCCTGCACTGCGTGTAAAGATAGCTGAATGTACTGGTACTCACCCCCTTGTGTCTGCTGTGATGTCCTCACGCGCCCATCCAAATCGGGGTAGGCCACCGCCAGGATCCGGGACATCAGGGGGGTCAATTGTCTGCTGGCACCCCTCCTACGTTGAGAGGCCATCCCCAGCAGAGACTCGGCGGTCTTCCTGGTCCAGCGGCGGATGTTCTCCCACCTCTTTCGGCAGTGGGTGCCCCGTCTGTTGTGGACCCCCAGGTCCCGGACGTCCTTGGCGATGGCACGCCAAATGTCGACTTTCTGATGGGCGCTGACCTATTTGACATGTACAGGGTGGAAAAGTAAATATCATTAATTCTCTGCATGTTAAAATTGATTGCCCCCCCCCCCAACTTTGCCATGTGGCACATGCTCTCATCTGGCGCTGCCTTGCACTCCTCATTCTCTCCCCACCCCACCATCTTACATCCACCATCCAAAACCCAGGATTAGCCCATTCAACGTGCACACAGTGTACTTACCTGTTGGTCTGGAGGACCGTAGAGTAGCGCATACTGGGGCAGGACCCCATCCACAAGTTTCTCCAACTCTTCTGTAGTGAAGGCAGGGGCCCTTTCCCCAGTCGCAGCAGCCATTGTCTCTTCCAGACCGAGTTCACAGCAGCACTTGCAGTATAGGTCCTCTCCTGTGGATGATCAGGTCTCGAGTGATTAAGCAGATAGAAAATGGCGGTCACGCCCGCGGCGGTGCGTACCGCCGCGGTGCGTACCGCGACCGCCGGCGCACCTAGTCATTGGCTCGTGAAACCCATAGGGTTCAATGTTAACCAATGCGGCTTGGCGCCGCGGTCTTCGACCGCCTACCGCCACGGTGTGTCACGCCAGCGCATTGACCTCACATCCCACTGTCACACTTCTCAGGTCAGGCAGCCGCCATTTCAAGGACCCACATGGCTTAATTTCTACTGCGTCACACAGGCCTAGGCCTTGCATTGCCACTCATACAAGCCATTCAATGCATAGCGATTCGTGTACTGTGCAAGCTGTAGTCACGTACCTGTGGGTTGCTTGACTCTGTACTCCATGTTGTCCTTCCTAGGCACCGTCCGCTGGGTCTTGCGAGGAGAAGGAGGAATCCTCCCGTGTACCGACCGCTGGTGGACCTGTCGACAATGGAGGAACGTCATATAATACTTCGATACCGACTTGACCGAGCCACTATACATGAACTGTGTGCCCAGCTGGAGCCAGCACTGATGTCCCCCATCCGCCAACCCACAGGAATTCCCCCTCTGGTGCAGGTTCTGTCAGTCCTCCATTTTTTGGCAAGTGGGTCTTTTCAGACAACAGTGGCCATGTCATCAGGGATGTCTCAGCCTATGTTTTCTAAGATTTTGTCCAGAGTGTTGTCTGCCCTGACGAAATACATGCGGAGCTACATTGTTTTCCCTGAGGAGGGTGATTTGGCCACTGTGAAGGGTGATTTCTATGCCCTTGGACATATCCCCAACATCATTGGTGCCATTGATGGGACCCATGTGGCCTTAGTACCCCCAAAAGACGATGAGCAGGTGTACAGAAACAGGAAAAGTTACCATTCTATGAATGTGCAGGTGGTCTGTTTGGCTGACCAGTACATCTCCCATGTAAATGGCAAGTTCCCTGGGTCAGTGCATGACGCGTATGTTATGCGAAATAGCAGCATCCCCTATGTGATGGAACAGCTACAGAGACAACGTGTGTGGCTAATAGGTGACTCTGGTTACCCCAACCTGCCGTGGCTACTGACCCCAGTGAGGAATCCCCGGACCAGGGCAGAGGAACGGTACAATGAGGCCCATGGGCGATCTAGGAGGATCATAGAAAGGACCTTCGGCCTCCTGAAGGCCAGGTTTAGGTGCCTGCATATGACAGGTGGATCCCTAATGTACTCACCAAAGAAGGTGTGCCAGATCATCGTGGCCTGCTGTATGCTTCACAATCTTGCATTGCGACGCCAGGTGCCTTTCCTGCAGGAGGATGGTCCAGATGGTGGTGTTGTAGCAGCTGTGGAGCCTGTGGAGAGTGAAGAGGAGGAAGACGACGGGGACGACACGGACAACAGGGACACAGTTATACAACAGTATTTTCAGTAGCACACAGGTAAGAATCCCCCACGCCATTTTACATTTACTTCAGGCCTCCTGCATCTCTACTTTCTGTGTTTCCCCCCAGTTCTTTTCAACTGAATTGTGACTTTCCCTTCCCTTTTCAGAGCTGTATGACCCACTGCGTGACTTCTGCTTTGTTTGCCCATGGAGTAAAGCACATTGACATTGGTATGTTGTCATCACAATGTAACTGAACATTTTTGAACCGTTATGTGTAATACATTTGTTAAGAATACAAGCAGACTCCTGAGTGTTTTAAGTGCAATTAGTGATTTATTTAAAGTGCTACATATAGGTCCATGATAGTAAAACGGTGATGGGTGGGGGTGGAGTAATGTCCATGGCAGAGTCCAGTTCTCAGTCGCACAGGTGCATTGTCCATATGCCTGTGGAAGGATGGAGCAGGGGCAGTTCAAGGTTGGACAGGGTGACAATGTGGGACAGTGGAATGACATCAGGGGGTATCTTGTGCTGGCGGGGGTCCTGGCATCCTACTCTGTCTTCCTTTGTGATCTCAGGTTCCTCTTGCGGGGTGGTTGATCTTCAGCAGGAGGTGGGGTTCTGGTGGCCTGTCGTTGTGTGGGGGCCTCCTGTTCACTAGCGCCGGCGGAGGTGGTAGGCTGTTCCTGGTTCAGGCTGGTGACAGGGGCCCTTTGGGGTGCCACATGGTCCCGCAATGTGGTGACTATTTGGTTCACTAATGTTCCTAAGCTCCTCTCTGTACCCCATGTACCGTTCCTCCTGCTGTGCCTGGATCTCCTGGAACCTGGCCAGTACCGTCGCCATCGTCTCCTGGGAGTGGTGGTATGCTCCCATGATGGTGGTGAGGGCCTCTTGGAGAGTCGGTTCCCTGGGCCTGTCCTCCCCCCCCTGTCGCACTGCAGCCCTCCCAGTTCCCCTGTTTCCCCGGGCCTCTGTCCCCTGGACGGTGTGCCCACTACCACTGCCCCCAGGTCCCTGTTGTTGTTGGGGTGTTGGGTCAGCCTGGGTGCCCTGTAGTGGCGGACACACCACTGATTGACCTGTCCTGGAGACAGAGGCATGGGCCCGCTGGGTGGGAGCTGTGCTGATATTCCCAGAGGGGGTTAGGTCTGCTGTGGCCTGTGTCTGTGTGTGGGGAACCGACTGTCCAGAGGTCCCCGATGGTCCGGGCTGGTCATCAGGTTCTAGGTCGACAGAGCTGCTGTCCTCACTGGGGGCCTGTTCTGGGGGTGGGATGGACAAATCTGGACCCTCCTGGCCGGTGTGTTGGCGTTCGGGCCCTGCAGGGGTAAAAGAGTATGGTTATTGCTTCTGTGTGTTCCATGGCGTGCGATTTGTGGGTGCCCTTGTCCCCCAGTGCTGGCATTCCCTTGAGTTGTGAGGGTGGTTTGTGGGGGGGGATGGGTATGTGCAGTGGTCATGCATAGGTGATGGGTGTCCATGGTTTGTGTTGGCATTCAGGGTTTGGTTTTGGGTTGGGTGGGTTGTGCTGGTGAGACATTGGCAGGGAGGATGTGTGCTGGGGGGTTGGGGGTGAGTGTGGGGGTGTGGGTTGGCATGCTGGTGGTTGGGGGGGGGGAGAGTAGTTGAGATTAGACTTACCAGAGTCCATTCCTCCGCCTACTCCAGCGAGGCCCGCAGGATGCAGGATGTTCAAGACCTCTTGCTCCCATGCAGTGAATTCGGGAGGAGTGGGTGGTGGTCCGCCGCCAGTCTTCTGCACAGCGATGTTGTGTCTTGAGACCATCGACCGTACCTTCCCCCGTAGGTCGTTCCAGCGCTTTCGGATGTCTTCCCGGTTTCTGGGATGCTGTCCCACAGCGTTGACCCTGTCGACGATCCTTTGCCATAGCTCCGCCTTCCTGGCTATTGTGGTGTGTTGCACCTGTGTGCCGAAGAGCTGGGGCTCTACCCTTATTATTTCCTCCACCATGACCCTGAGTTCTTGGTCCGAAAACCTGGGGTGTCTATGGGGTGCCATGGGGTGGTGTGGATGAGGTGTGGGGTGGTGTTTGTGGTGATGTGAGTGGTGGTGTGTGGTGATGTGTGCGTAGATGTGGTGTGGTTGATGATGTTGGGTTCCGGTGTGTGTTGGGGTTTTCGATAGCTGTGCTCTCTCTCTCTCTCGCCTTCTCTCCGATTTTCTAGTAGTGGGGGTTTGTGGGTGATGTGGGTGTGTGTTTTATAGTTGCTTGGATGTGTGGGAGTGGTGTTTGTATGTGTATCAGGTGTGTGTATTTCAAATTGTCCAATGTGGCTGTGTTTTGGAGCTGGGTGTGTATTTTGAGCGCGGCGGTGTGTACCGCCAATGGAATACCGCGGTTGAAAGACCGCCGCGTGGATTCGTGGGTCGTAATGGCATGGGCGTGTTTGTGTTGGCGTGGCGGTGGAGGTTTGGTCATCTCCAATTTTTCGCTGCCCGCTGATGAGGCGGCCTTCCGTGGATGTCGGGTTTTCGGCGGTTTGGCAGTTGGAGGTCAGAATGACCGTGGCGGTTTACCGCGGCCGCGGCGGTATGTTGGCGGTCTTCTGACCGGTGGTAAGGGCCTTTTACCGCCGAGGTCAGAATGACCCCCTATGTTCTGATTTAGTTCTATTTTACTCACTTACTGTATGCATTTTTACTCTCAATTTGAGCCTCTCTCCTCTCGAGGGGGAGTTGTCTAAATATGTAACGTTGCTGGTTTTTTGCCTATATGGGACAGTGTTCATTAACAACAACGTCTCCTCTGTACTGCTGTTAACTGTTTACTAATTAAATGTGTTGGATAGTGACCAATTGGTTAACCTTGTGACACTATACTGTTGTTAACTGTCTACTAATTATATGTGATACTTGTGACACTATACTGCTGTTAAACTGTTTTCTAATTATATGTAACAGTTAGTGACCAATGGGTTAAACAGAGTGACACTACCTCTTTCTTTATATTGGGTTCACTATATAGTTCACACTCTCACTGGGTTTTGCCATCACTTATTCTCTCTTGCCCCACTGTGAGGTCTGTACCCCGTCCTCCCTTTACCCCCTCCAACATGGCCGCCGGTTTACACTTTTCGGCCTTATTTCCGGATGCAGACCGCCTCCTAGCCCTTACGTGGTGCACAGGACGCTCATTACTATTTAACCCACCGACTAGTTTGTATACACTAGCTTCGTTTCCAACACAGCTACGAGCTCCCGGACACCTTCTGTCGGTAATTTATGGCCCTGAACAAGCGCTTACTATTTTTACCGGTAGAATTGGTTTCACAGTCCTCTCCGGGACTATTTGCCGATATACGTTGTTGCCATTGAAACTACTAACTGCAATTTCTTAGGTTCCCCTATTTCGACACTAGTTATCCTCGTTAGTTTAATTTCTCAGATGACTGTGTTATTATCCCATTTAATTTTATATACTTCTCGCATAAATTTGCCCCAGTAATCAAATGATCGACACATTTCGTTTCCCTGGTCTGAACAGTTTTTTAACCATTTACATTTTAAAAATATAACGCCTTTTCACTTTTTCCGGTCCTCTCTATAATTGACACATACACCACTCATAGTTGGGACATACATTTCCACCTGAGTATCTCCAAAGCGTCCTACATTCTTGAACAATATTTCACCAATTTCATGTCACCATTACTTCAGCATTCTTGGGGTTTTGGTGGATCATCGCCTGCCTGGTTTGATTTATTCACATTACATTTATTCTCTCAGCCATCCTGGCTAGACCTCACACATTACGCTCTTTCGGTATGCCTCTTCATCATGCCTCCATCATATTTTATTTTTTAGGACTTGCAAACCATTTGCTTGCCTTGGACGTACTTACCCTTTATTCTTGGAAGCTACCACATCTACATAGAGTTACCTTACTCTTCGGATCGACACAAAATGAACGGACTTCCTCTTTCTACATTTAAGAACACAGGTAGCCTTTTTCTTTCTGTGACACATATAATTTATTTGCCTCTCTACTAAATTTCAACTACCAAGTTACTCATCTCCCTCCTGTTATTATTTCTTCGCCCTTCTTCCCCTCTCCTTTCTTTCTCTCTCTGGTCCCCCAGGTGCCACCTTAACTCGCCTCTTTTGGATATTCCGTCCTTATACTACCAGTTGAGGTAGGCGTGTCCACCTTTTTACTTCACCTCTTTATAGATGGGTTTTTAATTGTTTAAAGGGATACTTGTGAGACACTTGATCTTGCGATTATGTGTAGTTTATACATTGTGTCTCGTTCACATTATAATTAATTTAGTTCGTACACACTCACAGTTCATCGTCTGCTCTTTCGGTCTCCACTCTTTCTCACCATAGGACAAAACTCCACTATTACTTGTTATCTTTTAATACCTCACGTTCTTATACTCGATCACTTTGCCTTGTCTATGTACACACTGTTCTGCTCATTGCGTTTATGTTTATCGTTTGAGTATCTATGTATATAGTAAAAACTTGGCACTATATATTCCTTACAGCCTTGATGAAGTCACTGGTGTGACGAAACATGTGTTGGCTGTGCCTGTTGGACTGTATCTCTGGGTTTATGAGAATCAATCCAAATAAACAACCTTCTGGAACACCAAGAAGAGTACTGAACAATTTATTAACAAAGCCGCTACACGCAAGCTTTTACCTGAACTTTCTTAGTCTGTACATGTGAAGTGCTGTGGTCTTATTTGTTAATACTGTGTGTGTGATGTTAAGTTCTCTGACACCCTATACTGGTATGAGTAGCAATATGAAACAAATTAAATATATGTGAGAGAGGGGCTATGGAGGGATGATGGGCACTGTGGGAGGGTCGTAGTGAGGGAATCTGTGGAGAAGGAGGCTATGGTGAGGGTCTAAAAAAAGATTGTCTCACTGGGCACCACCATCGCTAGGGAAGGACCTGCCATTGTCAATTTAATTGGAAATTTACATGCTTTGGTTTTATTTTGCATTTAGTTTTATGATTGTCCTGTTTCCAGCATGTGTATTTTTCATAGGGGCTTTCAGTTGGGTACAAAACTAGGAGTGTGAAAAGAATTTTTGGAAATACCTTTTTGTGAAAGTACCAATTTTTGCCCTGAAGTTAACAAAGACTCCAATTTTAGCTTTGCCAATGAGAATATTTTCTGCGCACTGCGGTATTCTTATCACCAAATTGTGAGATAACTTTCGTTTTATGATGGAAGCGTGCCGGTGCATCTGATGGACCTTTTTTAATTGACTGAGACGCAGAGAGAGTTAACAATAATAAACCAATTCAATTTTTGTGAAGTACTTTGGCCACACAGTAAGGACCAGGAATCAGTGATTGAAGTTAAGTAATTTTATTACCAATTAATAATCAGTGCAAGCATATATGCATGTCTGGAGAATATTAAAAAGGTACAAACTGAAATATCACAATAGGTTCAGTCTCAGTAGGATAAGACACAAAATAATCACAGCCACAGGAATACAGAATCTGAGAACAAGAAATGGGTGTTCCTTAAAGAAACTCGGATTCTCTCTCCTAAACATAAATACGTTCTAAAGTCATCTAATTAAGGTTCTAAGTTTAGAATAACAATGATATAAAGAGTGGGATCTATAGGAATTTCCAAAATGTGAGGAGATGTCAGCATAGTGAAGAATCCAGAAGAAGTCTTCCAGAATTGGAATAAGTGTTTAGCATAAAGCTTCACACTTAGAAGAATAAAGGAAGCAGAGAGGTCTGTACCCCGCAAAGTCTAAGGGAATTCGCTCTCACTTAACAGTGTAAACATTAATTAAAACAAATAGAACCTTCAGCAACAATCGTATATCTTTCCACCCCACCAGCAACCAATTATACAATTTCTTGTGTTGTGCATTTGCAACATCACTTGAATTTCCCATCCCACAGAACTCTGCAGTTACTGCAACCTTAAACATCCCCTGTTCCTGATACACAATTAATTGGAGGCGTCAGCCGCTTATCAGGTCTTTCACATTTCTTGCCAAGGTTTCTCTTCTCAGGCACCACTATCAATAAACAAACACAGGCAAAAATACTCATTTCTCTAGCTAATGCAACCTTGAGAACGCACCTGCAAAAGAAAGCATATGCTAACCGAGCAAAATAAATTTCAAAATTAAGTTTCGGAAGACTAACATTAAGTAAACATTTAATGTGCATTTCGAATATATGATCATATATGTACACATATAACTTTCAAAATACATTTAAAAAAACACGTTACTTCGGCAAATACAACCTAGAGTCCACATATGAACTTGAATAATGAATACTTTAAAGCAATTTAAATGAACATTAGTGTGCATGTTTATAAAGCTTCAGGGGCCAGATGTAGCAAAACGGCAATTTGCGACTTGCAAATTGCGAGTCCCTGCGACTTGCAATTTGCAAGTCGCAAATTGCTATGCAGTACGGTGTCTCAGACACCGACTGCGACTCGCTATGGGGTCGCAATGACCCACCTCATGAATATTCATGAGGTGGGTCGCAAATTGCGGCCCCATAGCGAGTACAGGCACTCGCTAACATGGAGGCCTGCTGACGTCAGCAGACCTCCATGTTCGTGACCTGCTTTTAAATAAAGCAGTTTTTTTTTTTTAAGTGTAGCCCGTTTTCCTTACAGGAAAACGAGCTGCACTGAAAAAAAAAACGAAACCTTTTGTTTCGGTATTTTTTCAGGGCAGGGAGTGGTCCTGTGGACCACTCCCTGCCCTGAAAAAATGTTTTTCGGTCCAGTCACAAACTGGAAGGGGTCCCATGGGGACCCCTTCCAATTTGCGAGTGGGTTACCATCCACTTGAAGTGGATGGTAACTGCGATGCCATTTGCGACCGCGTACGCGGTCGCAAATGGTATTGCATCCCACTGCGACTCGCAAATAGGAAGGGAACACCCCTTCCTATTTGCGAGTCGGAAATGCATATTGCGAGTCGGTAACGACTCGCAATATGCATTTCTGCATGGCAAACCCACGTTTGCGACTCGCAAACGGTTTGCTACATCTGGCCCCAGGTTCTCAATAGTTGCATTTCATTAATACATTTAAATGTTCAAACACGTTAATATTACTTAAGGCACACAGTAAATATAATGTCAAAAATAAATGCAAAATTGCACAATTATAATGTGTAAAGTATGGAGTCTAAATTGCGCTACTCAAAGGGAAACCAACTAAGGTGAAAAATGTATACAGTCATTTTTCTCTGTAGTTTCACCTTTTGCAGTTATTTAATAGACACTAGCAAATGTATGCAGACCTTTCCTCTACAAATTTATCTTTTGTAAAATAAATTTCCACATGATTTTCTTGCAATTATATCAAAACGTAACACTTTGTAACCTTTACAGAATGGTTGTATTTTCCATCTACCTGTCTTTTAAACAAATACCTTGCAACCTTTCATAGACTTACTAAGAACCTGATACACTAGTATGATCTCAAGAGAGAGTGGACGTTTGGTCAGATCATTAAAAAAATTGCTTTGCGTGTGTTTTTCACAGTTTGCCATTGCTTAGGTGGGCTTTCCATCAAGGCCATTGTCCCATTTGATTTCTCATTAGGTTTTGTTCCTGGAGCTCAAGTAAGCCTCCTGTTAAACTAGCAGCAATGAGAGCTTGTTGATGTGTGTACCTTCCTGGCATAGTGCCCTTTTAATTGCTTGATATAAATATTTTGTTTAGTAAGTGCTAGCTGTCTGATTGCCTTAGCTTATTATAAAGGCACAGTGCTGTTATTTCTTGTGCGTGGGCATTCGTTTGTTTGGCTTTGCTCTCATGATAAGCTATTGTTGGAAAGATGTGTATGCAAGCATTTTTACACATGCAATGAAAATACTGTCCCTTTGTCAAAAGTATCTGCTGTGTTACATCTTCCTGTGTTTATCTCTTAATTTCACCATTTACACCTCTATGTGATCTTCTGAGTCCTTAAATTAACAGTATTAATTGAGGGTAAATAACCTGACTTTGGTCATATCAGTCTGTTCAGGAAAGGGGCCTACTTCCATATTCTTATTAACTAAGGGTGGAATGTGCCTGATTTCCTTTGCAGACATTTTGCAATATGGCCGAATAATAAGCAAAATAACATGAAATGACAGTTTAGCACTTTGTGCCTTTGTGTGTGGAGTGCATCCTCTATACCGTTTTGGATGTAACAACATATTTTGTGATAACAACGTATTGAAACATCACACGTAAAGTGAGGAAAAGTCCTTTTCTTTCTGTGCCTTTGCGTTGCTCCGATGTTTTCGTAATAGGATTTTGACTCGACATCCCAATTACGCGGCATGGCATCCTGGCATAATCTTGGGCATTTTGTTATGTGAAATGCTGGAAATGCTTCAAGATCTCACTGGCATAAATGAAATTTCTTCTTGACCTAATTCTTATAGCCCAAGATGTTGCTTCATTATGGGATTTTCCTTCTATCGCAACACTCACAAGTAGCCCAGCTGTCATCGAACACGTCCACTAACCAATAGCCAAATCCGTTGGTTTTGCCAATGTTCCCCCCACCCAGGCTGAGAAGCTCTGGCTTTGTCAGGTTTGTACTGCAAATAACACAGTCCAAGACACAAAATGAACAATGTGTGAAGGCAGAGAACCTGGTTCATTGTTGGACTGTGATTTTGAATGATGCATTGGCATCTGATGCACCTGGTGGGGGTGATGTAGTGAAACTGCCCCTGACCAGAGATGCAGCATGAGACACAGATGAAGAACAATGTGCAGGTGTGTAATGTTAGTACACAGGAGGCCAGTGAGCATGGGCTTGCCTCCGGTGAGTGAAAGACAAAGTGACTGAGATGTAGATTGGAAGGAGTGGATTGGTTGGCAGTGTATGAACGTCAATTCATCAAAACACTAGGGGCCTCATTACGAGGCTGGCGGGCCAAACCTCGCCCGATGGTGAGAAGACCGCTGCAGTCCCGGAGGTCTTTCCACCGGGCCAATTACAACTTTCCCACTAAGATGACGGACAGGAACCAAGGTTCCTGCTGGTCAGCCCAGTGGGAAAGGTTTGGCAGCATTGTTCCGGCTCATAACTGAGCCGGTGGCAATGCTGCCGCATGCAGGGTGCACCAGCGCCCTTGAAATGCGCACTGTTTGCACAGGGGCATGGGGACTCATGCACTGCTCACGCCCTGAGCATAGGCAGTGCAGGGAGACCCCTGTGGCCCCCAGCACTTGTTCTCCACCAGTCTTTTCATGGCAGTCAGGCTGAAAAGGTTCTAATCAGCAGGGTGGCGCTGACTTCAGCATCGCCCTGGCGGATTACAACCAAAACCACCATCAGCCCGCTAGGATTTACGATCCCGGAAGAGACGGCGGCCAGTTGGCAGGTCCGCCTGGCACCCTTGTAATGTGGTGGTCAGACCGCCTCAGCCATGGTGGTCCGACCACCACCGCAAGGCTTGTGGTCCTAGGACCACCAGCCTCGTAATCGGGCCCTAAACCTCACATCAAACATTCTCTGACAGCTAATGACATCACTGGGTTGACCCCCTGTTTCCACCTGCTGCTGAGAGAGCAGGTGAATGACACGCCTACACTACTGTTTAATTTTTGTCCTTGCTGCAAAAGAGAGCAGGAGTAGGCATGCCATGCCAGGGGTACCAGTGGCAAAACAGGTGTACCAACCACTCCTGACCAGTCAGAGGACCAAGCTAATAGGCCTCACAACAAGGTAGTCTGTTTCTTTCCAGATATTACCCAAGTCATCTCTCTCTCTCTGTTTTACTTTGTCCTACCCTGCAATATTCTATACTTCCAGGGTGTGGTCATGCCCTACTCAGAACATTTAAGGACCACAATTGCGCTTGTTCATACGATTACACTGTTGTTGATTGGTCAAGTGACAAGAGCCACATCAATCCATATCAGGCTTTTATGCCAACAGCACTTTGCATTTTGGGATTATTGTTTCACATTCTCCCTTTTAAGTATGAACCTACATGCCACAGCACCCACAATGCAGGTAGGTAACATGCAAAGACTATCTGAAGGTGGCAGACACAGCAGAGAGGCATTTGGCAACAGTGTTGCACCTGCTGCCCCTAAGTAAGATGTATAAAAATCATTATATTGTGTTTTAACATCTCCACGAGACACACTTAGGTGTGGGTGCTGCACTGCGTGATTTCAACGACCGAACACACAGCACTGAAATAGATGGGCTTTCTCTTTCCTTTGTCTTTACTTGCAAGCAAAGCAGCTCAAGGGATGCAGCTGTATTTAGAAATCAAGTAAAAAAGGTATTTTCACAAGACGTGGAAGGATGGCAGCACTCCTCGAGCACTTCTTCACTTGTGAAATTGCCTTCTTTCGAAGTAAAATGCTTTAGTTATATATATTGGTCCGGCAGAAGTGCCTCTTTGCAGTGCTTGAAATGGAAAAGTTAAAGTGCCGGTACTCTGTGCCAGAGTACCTGCTTGTTTCCGAGAAGTGCCGGTACTCTACAATTAAAAGTATTACGCTTTTCTTGAGCTGCGCCGGTACTCTCCCTCTCAAAATAAAAAAGTGCCGGTACTCAGTACCGGACAGTACCGGCCCATTTAAAGCACTGCCTCTTTGAGAAAAAAAAGGTCTAATGATAATTTGCGATGTGTCTGTGCAGCTTGGAGAAGGGCTGGTCGAGATGCGCAGCCCTGGCCCGCTGTTGATAAAGGCAGCTGGTAGGGACCGCCAGGCTTACCCATTCTGCCACCTATAGGGATGTTCGACTTTGCATAATCAAAGGGCTGGTCTCAATGTAAAGTTGGAATGTTCCAATAGGTTCATTGAAGGTTTACGTACTACACCAAAGCATAATACCTATGTGTGTGCTTCCATCACTATTTAAACAGTTTCATTTGGCTTCAAATATCGCCTCCTTTTCCGAATTCATCCAACCATACTTCGATGACAGGTACTTTGTGCTTTCAGGAAGTCGATGAATGAATGTTGAGCACACTGTCACGATTGAACATCATGAGGCTGTGCTAGTTGGTAACATGATTCCCTGTGTGAGAATGTATGGATCTGGACCTGAAAAGATAATGGGTTAGATAAGGAAGAGGCATAATGTATCGGGGGCAAGAAAGAGCCAGCTTTTAGGGCATTTTTTGAACTGTGCTCAAGTGTCAAAGAACCAGAGAGAAAGGGGAGTAAATTCCAGGTTTAGGACCCAAACAAAATGAAGGATTTCCCCCCCCTGGGATTTGAGTCTGTAAGATGGGGGCCTTAGAAGGTTGGCGTCGGACGATCTCAACGTTCTTTGTGTCTAATGATGGCAGAACTGGGCATAATATATTTGGGCCCAGAGTTGTTAAATGATATCTGAAAAACTGCTGCACTGCAGTGAGAAAGTCACCCTCTTAGCATGTTCACCCCAATGTTTTTGACTGATACTGTTGGTAACTGACCCTGACTGTGCCCTGGGCTCTCCTTAACAGCCCAAGGGCCAGTGCTCTGAACAAAAGGTATATGGTCAAATGGCAAAATATTATAATTCCAATTGGCAATGACAGACCCTAGAAGTCCCTAGTATATAAGGGGGCATAGAAGTTTAGAGGCCCAGTACATTTCCTGCACTGGTTTATGGACTGTTGTGTGCCTGCTGTCATGCCCTGGAGTGGGAAAATCTGCACCTTTCTTTTTCCCCCATTGTAGAAAGTTAGCTCCATAGGCTAGAATGGAATTATTTTCATACAACTAAATATTGCTAGCAAGAAGATAAAAATGCCATGAAAGGACTTGAATGATAATGATAAATGCAACAATTTGCAATTGTTGAATTTATTATAACTCATACATAGAAGATATAAGACTTTCTTTACTGTAAGTCAAATTCCAGTCTGCTAGTGGTCTTTCCTGATTGGTCAGCCCTAACCGGGTTAGCCAGGCTGCTTTAATGAGGCAATAAGTGCCCTGCCCTGAGCATAGCCTATCTGATGGGGAGGTAGGCAGATGGTAGACCAGGAAGGGGGCTGGGTAAATCAAGCTGGGGCTTCAAAAGGAAGCCACTCAGGAAGGAATGCATCCTGGCCTGCCCTCTCATCCCTGTATCCCACAGATAGATGGTGGGCTTAGGAAAGGAATTTGCATATGTTCAGATGGGGAGTTAATGGAAATGAGCTACACCAGATGGTTGGTGTAGCCAGATCTCACTCCTCTGGAGAAAAAACATCCATCTTGGAATGTTAAACTGCAGTGCTTTATGGGACAAGAATATGCCACACTTTAAAGGAAGCTGTCATACCTCTGGGTGGCACCCTGCAGCTCATTGGACAAGGATGCCCCCTGACTGTCCCCCAAGATGATTGAATAAAAGTGGCGGATCTGCATTGGAATTCAGGTCTGCTGCCTGAAACCACAAGAAGAAGAAGGACTGCCATGCTGGAACCCTGGTTTGGAACCAAGACACCTACACACTTAAAGGACTGTGCCTGTTGCACACTGGAACCACAGCCCAAAGGATTTTGCCTTGCTTCATAAAGTACTCAGGAGTGGACTCCCTGAAAGTAATAGGTGAGAAGAACTTCCTTGCATAAACTTCTACAGAGGTCCCCAACCTGGAGTGAGTCCAGTGGACCTGCAAGGATTTGGCAGGTGCATTGTGGGAATTGTAGTCCCAACAACTCAAGGAGCCACTCTGATATTCTGGAATCTTGGATTGGGGTTGTGGATCACTTTCCTGCATCGAGAAACACTTCTGGAAGTAAGTGTAAAAGAGTTACATTGTGGACGGCTGGAATTCTTGACTGTGTTTCGGTCCAGTGCAACCTTCTCTTTGAGCGCTATTTGCTTCTAAGCGCTAGTTTTACATTTAATCCTTAAAAATTCACATCTCTGGTTTCCCATATTGGATTTTTGTCATTTGGGTGTCATTTTAAAGATGAAAATATTTCCTAGTTTTATAAATTGTGGGATTTGTATTGTGTGTCGTGTCTGACTTATTTACTGTATTGGCCAGGGGCTACTTGGAGGGACCTTGACTGGGCACAGCCCTGTGTTGGGGGTGTATTGCTAGTGGTAGGTGTGTAGTTACCTCTACTAATACCCAGCCTCTAACAACTGCAGTGTAGGATGTGGGGTGAGGTAGTTAGGGGTGTTCACAGTGACTCTGATCCTATCATTATTAGAGGCATGTAAAATGTTCAATTGAAATTCATTGTCTCTTATTGGAGGCTGCAAGATGTATGTCTTTATACAAAGCATAAGGGCTCTGTTGTAGCAGAGAGCAGGGGCTTTGTATAAGAGTCTGGAGCCACTCTGGTATGAGGCAGGTTCTTTATTACATGTTAGGCCAATAACAAGTCCGTACTGTCAGGACTCCATCCTCCCTCCAACCATCCTTGTCACCTTGCTTCCATTGCACACCACACAACAACACTCTAGCACAATATTAAAGCTCAGCATCCCAGAAACCAGCTCAGACACACATGGAATAAGGACACACAGGATTCTACAGGCAACAACGCTTCTATCCTGGAGTGTAAATGGATTGTGGGATAAAATACTACAGATGGATCCAGATAAGACACAGGCATAGACCCAGGGTAATGTTAGTGCAAGGAATGTACCGAGTTGACAGCAGATGAGGTTTTCTTGGTAGGGACAACTATCACTTTCTGGCACATGCTGGAGTTAATCCGGCTCCAGAGGATCAGCTGTCCTGCATTTATGTCTGAAGAGGTCTGTTGCATTACTGCTAAATAGGAATTGAGTGTACCCTTAACATGCTAGGCAGGTGCCTCCAGGATGTGGGATTGGAGAATCTATGACAAACTACAGCAGTAGTACTGCTACACCCAGGCTGCAGTCTCCAATACTGAGCATGATGGGGACTCTATGGTTACACTTACAGAAGTCAATCCTCATTTTGGGTGGAGAGTTCAATGTAGTTACGGATGAAGGTCTGGATAAGTTTT
Organism: Pleurodeles waltl; assembly: GCF_031143425.1. NCBI lineage: Eukaryota > Metazoa > Chordata > Amphibia > Caudata > Salamandridae > Pleurodeles > Pleurodeles waltl. The sequence continues at coordinate 49,848,501 of NC_090440.1, read as the reverse complement.
CATCCTCTACTTCTGTCACCACTAGGTGGTTAAATATAGGAGGTTTATGGATGCGATGGGGTTGGAGGCCATTTATAGGAGAGAACATGAAAGTGAAAGACAATTCTCCTTTTACTCCAGAGGACGCAACTCATAAAGGCATGCCCAGGACAGACTGCCATATTAGAGCTATGCCCAGGACAGACTGCCATGTTAGAGCTATGCCCAGGACAGACTGTCATGCTAGAGCTATGCCCAGAACAGACTGCCATACCAGAGCTTTTCCCAGGACAGACTGCCATAATAGACCTATGCCCAGGACAGACTGCCATTACTAGAGCTATGCATAGGACAGACTGCTATACTAGAGCTATGCCCAGGACAGACTGTCATACTAGAGCTATGTCCAGGACATACTGCTATACTAGAGATATGTCCAGGACAAACTTTTAAACTAGAGCTACGCTCAGGACAGACTGCCTCCTAGAGCTATGCCTAGGACAGACTGCCATAATAAACTATGCCCAGGACAGACTGCCATGTTAGTGCTATGCCCAGAACAGACTGCTTTACTACAGATATGCCCAGGACAGACTTTTATACTGGAGCTATGCCCAGGACAGACTGCCATACTAGAGCTATGCCCAGGACAGACTGCCATATTAGTGCTATGCCAAGAACAGACTGCCATGCTAGAGCTATGGCCAGGACAGATTGCCACACTAGAGCTATGACCAGGACAGACTGTCATACTAGAGCTATGCCCAGGGCAGACTGTCATACTAGAGCTGTGCCTAGGACAGACTGCTGTACTAGAGCTATGCCCAGGACAGACTGCCATGTTAGTGCTATGCCCAGAAAAGACTGCCATGCTAGAGTTATGCCCAGGACAGACTGTCATACTGGAGTTATGCCTAGGACAGTCTGCTATACTAGAGCTATGCCCAGGACAGACTGCCATACTTTTCCAAACAAGATAACCCAAGATGACACGAAGACTCATTTCCCTTGACTGAAGCCTGAAACGTTGAAAGACAACATTTTTGCTACGTCAATTACTATGTGGCGAACAATTGGAGACACACGTATCCTCCAGATTTGCCAATAGAGACTGGGGATTGATACCTCATAAGACAATCAGAATGCCAGTCTCTTGTGTCAGATTTATGTTCAATAATCTGTCACCGCCAGACTCAGGCGTCTGCAAATGTTCCTAGAGTGCAAAGACTCATTCATTGCAAGATGAGCACTGCATTTTTCACCAGTCATCAGAAACCAACAGACAGTCACAGCAGCTCATCAAACATGTAGCTCACTTCTTCTCACGAAGGGAAGAGGCTGTGCTGCTAACTGAATGAGAGGACCAGAGGAAATGAGACCCCCAGTCTGGAACCTGCAAAGACAAGGAGCTCATGTGTACCCAAACGAGGATCCAGAGACCGATAGAGAGTCTTGCATTGACCTTAAAGTAGATTCAGAATCAAACTCTGCTTAGTTCTAGGCCAAGCAAGAGTCAGGGACAACAGTAAATGAAGTCTGAAATACAAGCTTTTGTTCATCATCCTTGCGTCACAGGCAATAGCAAAAGTGGGCTTCAACATCCAGGTGACATCTGAGAAGGACTTGTGATGTGCTTCCAAAGCCCTCTTTGGATATATATTGTGTGATGCTGCATAGAAGGTAATTTGTCTTTGTTTTCTTGACTGTTTTGAAGATGACATTAGTGAATCCACAAGATTATGTATTATTTTGAGATAAGGTGTCTATCCATCAATCTTATTTTGAAGGTCCAGATCTGGATCTAGGCCTGTGCTGAATATCCATGTTTGAATGATCAAGAGAAAATACTCTGACCACCTTACTCCAGGTCAATATGAACATTACCTCCAGTCTTAAACTTTTCATCTACAAATAATTGGTTTCAGGCGCATAAGTCCAGCTAATTCAATGGAAGTGAAACATGCTAAAATCCTTGCATTACTCTTTGTATGATCTCTGATGTAGGTTGCACACCCAGGTTAGGGTTTTCCAGTGGGTGGCCCACAACACCTACCATTCCATTGTTAAATGACACACTGAACATACACAACTCATCTGCATTAGAACCCACAAGTAGGTGTTCCCAGAAATTAGTGTAATTTTCCAACAGAAAGAGTCATTGGGATGTTCTGTCACGTCTTTTAGTTTTTCAAACATGATTTTTGGAGAATACAAACACATTTTCTGATACTTTGAAGTGTCACTTCTTCATAGGCTGCTTTTTTTCAAGTGGCCACTGACAGAACAAAGATGGGAATTGTAAAGAACTGCAAGTCTGTGCCTGCCACTGTCTGAAATGCAGAGATTTGAATTGTAGGCGTAACAGAGGACCAAAAGAAATTGTGACAGAACAATTGTGTTACTCTATCTATGACAACATTTGCTAACTCTGCCCTAAGAAGGAAGTGGGTATGACTTGCTTTGTGTGTCTATCTTCTAATGTCTCTCTCTCCCTCTCTGTCTCTCTCAGAAAACAGTAATGTTCATTATTTATTTAATTTATTTATGCATCGATCCTTTGCAGCTCTTCAGCAAAAGCTTTAACTCAGAGTAAATCACAAAGTAGAAAGGCGAGGATAAGCAAGAGTATGCCTCAAGAAAATCCCAGAAGGTGTTAGCTTTTTCACTTGTTTTGCACTACAGTCAGTAACAGCAGCAAAGTCAAAAGTGGAATGCTTGAAGTAATCTCAGTCACTGACAGTGGCTTGGGGCAGCATCCCATTCCATTGTTTTTCACCCACCATCCCACTCTACACAAAAGCCCACCTTCTGCAAATCATCACTGACTATGTTTCTCATGGGAACAGTCCACCCCGAACTGCCAGGCGAGGCCCACTTCAGAAGGATGTCAAGCAACCCCAGACCAGTCCCATCCTACTTGGATTCATCAGTAGTGTGTAGCTTGAGCCCTACTGAACAGTGAGCACAGGACCCTGATGTGGGCATACTCATCGCACTTCGGGCATCACCTATAACAACAACAACTGTGTCTGTTTCTTAGTCATATTGTAAGTTTTCAGTCTCTCATTGTCTACTTTTCTATGTGTCTTGGTCTCTCTTCCTGCCTGGTGGCACAGAAGCACTCTTCATCTCTACATTGGAGGAGCTCTCGCTGCCTCTGCTAGTACCCCTTTGTTTTTGCCTCCTTTGCCATCTCTCATTATTTAGCTGTCTCTCTCTAACACGGCCTGCTTAGATCTCTTACACTTCCTCACTACGTGAGTGTGGCAGCATCTTAAAACTGTTTCACCACAACTTAGAGACCAGAAGTCTAAAAGAAAATGATCAAAACCACATAATCACTGATGTCATCATGACTGGGTTCAAGCAAAGACATGAGTGAATGAGAGTGGAGTTTGGGGATGCCCCACTCTTGAAATACAAGGAGCAATCGGCAGATGTCTCTATCTAGCGTGTATAGATTTGTATGCATAGTGTGGGTGGGAAATCCACCAGTTTTTGGTGAGTGTCTCGCATTCGCCAAACTCTAAATAAACCCCTTAGATCCAGAGAGTTTCACTCTGTTTCTTTCACTTGTCCCTGGTCTGTCCCATGCTCGCTCTGTCGCCATTTTTCTCTCACGCTTTCCTTCTCTATCTGTCCTTCTTCCTTCACCCTTTATTGAAAATCTCCGACTCCGCTATAAATGTCCTTTACTCTTCACCCACAACCTCTATCGCCCATATCACTTGCACACAGTTGAAAAGTTATAAGGGCATATTTACAAGCCGCATGACTGCATTATCTACGGCACATTTTTGTCCTCTCCCCTGTGCTGGCACAGAATGGGCTGACTTACGACAATGCAGGCATCCTTGCACCATGGTGCATCGTAGACATCATTGTTTCTGTGCAGGAAGGGGCACCTTCCTGCACAAAAACAATCCTGGGAGGCTTTTTTCCTCTTTCTATGTGTGCTGCCCACATAGAGAGAGGAAAAAATTAGAAGAAATAAAGCTATTTCTCCTTGTTGCTCCTCCCGTGGAGAGGCGTAAGACTTTGATGCATTTCCAGCTTTACCATGGCTTGTAAATCTCCGAATACGCTAAAACCCATGGGTGTTGCATTGGAAACCCACCGCAACACCCACGGAAGTCCTTCCTAATGCAGTGTAAGCGACTTGCACTGCATTGCCTTACACCATATCAACAAGGCCATGAAAAGACAAAAAAAACAAAAAGTGGCTTTGTGTGGCATTGTAGATATGGTCCTGAACTATGCGCCACCAGTGCGTCACAAAAAGTGACGCACTGGCAGGGCAGGAGTCTTACAATTAAGACCCAGAATGTCTATTTCATCTCTCCCTTCAGCATCACACTGTCAGTTTCTCAATGAGTCTCACAAATGCAAGATTACTGCCAAAAACACAACACTGCTTTGTTTCAACTGTCTCCTGCCCCCCATGAAATAAGGTGGAACTCCGAGACCACACAAAAAGAGAAAGAAGGTTGGAAACAGCAGCTGTCCTCCCCCACACAAGTGCTGCATCCCAGCGAGAAACAATACACAGTAATTAGTGGCAGCGGGGACACACGTAGCGATGTCCATTGTATCCGGATCAAGGTACAGTAATGAATGAAAAACAATTCACGCGAAATGGCCCATTATCAGCACTCGCAGATCATGTCTTCCCATTAAAAGCCCTCCAACTGAACTGCATACCAAACCAATTCAATAATGTCCCTAATTCGGGAGCTCCTTGCTCTGCTCATGCAGACGCTGGCGTGTTGCTGCCGGAAGCAGGTCGCAGCACTGCCCATTTTAGGTAATGTCGACTTAGTGTACAGCAGAATAAAACTGTTGACTGTGATCTGCCCTGTGGCAGTCCTTTACCCCTGGGTCAATTCTAGGGCAGTACAGGGAGGGAAAGTTATTCCACTCAGTGGGAAGCAATACCATCCCTACACGTGCTCCACTTTGTTTGGTTAATCCTGTGTTTTTCCCCAGTAGAAATCAAGGGTTCAATTTAGAAACAGCCTCTGCAATCATGGCGGAAGCTCCACAGTGATGGTAGAGGCCCCACACTTGTGGGAGATGCTCTGCAGTCATGGTGGAGGCTCCACACTCGTGGTGGAAGCTCCACACTTGAGGCAGAAACTCCACTATTGTAGAGGAGGCTCCACATTTGGGGCAGAGGATCTGCCCTTGCGGCGAAATCTCCCCACTGCAGTTTCTCATTGCGGAGATTCCTCCACAAGTGCAGAGCCTCCCCCACGAGTGCGGAGCCTCTGCCACAAGTGTGGAGCCTCTGCCACGACTGTGGAGCTTCCACCATGACTGAGAAAGCTGTTTGTGAATCAGGCCCACAGTTTCGAGCTCACTTGATGTGCTCCATTTGTTTCTATCTACTCCAAATAGGAGCGCAAGGAGTGCCCATAGTGTCTCACCAATCATAGCAGAGGATGGTTCCTGCCATCTGCATCAAAATTAGTGGTCATGTGAAGTTGGTGGCAGCTGAATTGATTGCGCAAGTGTCTGTAGGAGAGGGTATACTAACACCCTTGCTGAATTCTAAAAAGTAGTGCCCTTAACTTCTCCCTGAGTGCAAAGTGTGTGAAGGTGGTTTGCATGGTGCAAAATCTGGTAATTCTCATTAACACATTTCAACCATTGGCAATACCAACAGTTCGGGCTTTGAAGGAATGTTGTATGGCATTGTGAAGTATTACTAGTAGATAGCATGGGAAATGATATGTGTTTGTGTGGAAGCAAAGAATTGTAGAAAACTATTGGTGTGGGTTTACAGCCCAGGTGACATTTGCACAACAAAATCCATGAAGGTTAATGACTGCTGTCCTTCCATCTGTTCCGCTGCCAGAGAAATAAACAGAAATTATCTAATTATCTAAGACTCTTTATTAGCATTCTAATGTCATGTGTGTGTCCCTGAAAATTCAGGCTTATGCAGCTGGATAAGTAAAATGGTCACCTCTCTGTGGAGGTTGAGCAATTTTTGTGGAATCACACATATTCTACCCAATCTAAACATATACTCCTGACTAACAACATGTGGACGGAGGCAAAGCCTCGCTAGCGATGCTCACATAATTGTCTGGTGAAAGCTGAGCTGCCAAATCAGGCCAAAAAAAGGAGAAGGAGGAAGGAGTATCTTGTTGGGTGGAGGCCTTTGTGTTTACCGCTGTTACTCAGGTCTCTATGGACCCCAATGGGCTGGTGAAATGCATTCCCTTCAGCCTGTTCTTTTGCGGGACTTATAGCTGCAGTGAACACTCAACCTGGATCATGCTACCCTTTTGAAATGGAACTATTGCATACATGCTTTCAACTTCCTAGGAGAAGGTTGATTGATTATTGATAACATATCAATTGAGTTGTGCTTACTGATAACAAAGACATTTTGGAAGAATGTGTACACTATTACTCATGTCTCTACATTTCTGGTGGGAAAACGATCACTGAATACCTTGATGAAATAGAGTTGGCTTGGCTGGAGGACCGCCATTGACGATTTTTGAGTCTCCTGTTTTTTGCAGAGAAGTTTGTCGCTATTGATTCATTAGCAGGCGGTAAGGCCTCAGGTTTGTATGGGCTCGCTACTAACTTGTATAAGACATACAAACAAATTCTAGCTCCTCACCTTACAGATTAATATGCAGAGGTACTGAAGGATGGGGAATTGCCGCCAGCAAGGCAATAGACGATTGCATCCCTACTCTCGAAACCTGAGAAAAAACCCTTATAAATGTGCTTCTTACCCGCTCTTTCGCTGATAAATGGTGATAACACAATACTCAACAAAGTTTTTGCCACCAGGCTGCGCCTTGTCCTCAAGAACATAATCCCTCTTGCACTGTTGGGATTCGTCCTGCACAGATCTACGATTCTCAACCTGCACACAGTATTTGCAATAATCAACCAAATAAATCCTGAAGTCAAAAGGCTACGCTGCTTGATGCTAAAAAGGCATTTGATTCTTTACAATGGTCTTTTTTATTTGAGACCCTTACATGGTAGCCATGCCAAACTTTCTCCTCTCTCTACCGTGGCTGTTACATGCATGACCTGTCACCCGAGTTAGTGGCAACAGCTTGACGTCTGAGACATTTCCAGTACCAAGGGGCACAAGGCAGGGTTGCCCCTTACCCCCACTGTTATTTATATATTGGCTATGGATCACCTGATCAGACAGTGACAGGAAAAACATCTTCACAGGGGGTCAGGATTTCACCATGGCCCCTGTTATAGTCCATATATGCTGATGATATTTTATTGTTTATGGGAGATCCAGAGATCAATGTGGCCCATTGTTTATTGAAATTATTTGCTTTGGGGCAGATTACGGCTTCTCTATAAACTGGTGTAAGACAGAACTCTTTCTATTAATGGACAGCACAACACGAGTTGCTCTCGAATTCCCTATCAAATGGGTCACTGACTCTGTTAAATATTTGGGTAAAGAAAGCCAGAGCAGGTCATCAAGCTCAACTATGGTCCTGTAATCTACAAGCTGACATGAAAAGTGGATACCTGGCTTAAAGTTTCATTGCAACTAGCAGGCAGGGTTACTTAATAAAAATGAATGTCCTCCCAAAACCTTTATACCTTTTCACAAACATTCCCATACCTATTAGTAAGCGTTGTTTTACTATGCTATGAGAAACTGGGTTATTGGTTGAGGGCAGTGTTAAAACTTCTCAGGAAACAACCAAAATCCTTCTCAGGGTGAACCACAAAAAGTCAGTCAACTAAAGTAACCTGAGCTTAACTCTCTGCATTAAAGCAGTCAGGGTTAACTAAAAGCCAATGTGCAAAGTATTTATGCAGCACTCCGACAGTAATAAAGTGAAAATATAACAGAAAACAGCAAAAGGACATAAATCCAATCAGTAGAACCGAGAGATGCAATTTCAAATATTTAAGGAAAGTGTAGTGCCTAAAAGCACTCACGGTTATTTTTTCGTGTGTCACCAGATTAAATTCACAATTTCAGAATGACTATAATGGAGTGAGAGCCAGATAAAGGGACTAGGTTAGTCCCACTGAAAAAAATACCTTCTAAAGTCCTCCAAAAAGAGTTCCATTCATAAGGATACAAGGAGCAGGAAGAGTGTCACAAATACTCATCGCTGTAGCGTGAAGAACAGGCCGGGCATCCCAGACGGTCATCGATGTATTACGAAGATCCTGTTGGCAATTGCCAATGGTTGTTGCTGGAGATTCACATTGGCGATCACCATGAGTTCTCAAAGTATAGCGTAAAGTGCAGATCACGCTTTCCCAGTCATCAGAGACAGTCGCTATAGCGTCAAGAGTCAGGTTTACCAGACCTTCACTTTGGCAGTAGGGATGGGCTGCAAGATATTGGCACAAACAGGCTAGTTTGTGGTCGCAAAGAGCCCAAAACCTTCAGGATTTCTCCTTTTCTTCAAGTTGGGGCTCAACAGATTAAGGCAAAGGCCCAGGACCTTGGAGGCACCTCTTGGGGATCAGGAACTCACCCCAGCAGAGGCCAGCAGGGCTCAGACAGGACCAATTCCACATCCAGGCAGGTCTAGTGCATCAGATTCAGCTAGATAATTACGGGGAGGGGCCTCTGGAGCCTGTTGTGTCCAAGTAACTCAAAACAGGAGGTCAGTCAACTGCCCCTTGGAGTGACTTCAGCCTGGGATGCCCAGTCATCCTTCTCAGCAAGCAGGGCAGGTCTCAAGCAAGAGGACAGCAGGATGTCCTTCGTCTGTGGTATCTGGATGTCCACGTGTGTACTGAAGAGTGGGTCATAAGGTCAGATTGTTTTACCTGGCACCCCCTTTGAAGTGAGAGAAGTTTCTAGAGTTTCCCCCCACAGATGTGTCTGGAATTTCCTTACTCCTTGCCCTGACTCCAGACTGTCTGGGGTTACAAAAGACTAGTGTGAAACCCTAGCATTTAATTTGCCAGCGCTGGGTACCTGTAATACCACTTTAATAAGAACTTACAAGTAAATTCAATGTGTTAATTGTGTGTAGGCCACTTTACCATGTTTAAAGGAGAGAGCTCAGGCCCTTTAGCACTGGTTAGCAGAGGTAAAATGCACATAGTCCTAAGGCCAAAAAACAAATTTAGCAAAACTGAAGGGGCGAGGTAAAGAGTTCAGGGATGAAACTGCATAGACGACCAAGTCCAACATTTGCCCAGAACCCTCTTGATTGAACTAGTTTGGGAAAATAGACTAGTGTGGATTGCTATGCGAAAAGAGGGTTTGAAGTACAGACCTGGAAGTTTACTGTTTAGTGGCTCAATGTTATTTTGCCAAATTCTGGTATAACCGGGATGCATACCTTATTCAAGAGTAAGATCAGACTAATGGGATCCCTCTTGACTCGCTGCTACCCTCAGGCCTTCCTAAACCACAAAGCGAGACAGTTGCTACTGTATGCAGGGTCTGGAGATCACTTAATCATAAAAATTGGGGGACCATCCTTGTATTCACTGGCTTTTAAGTTGGTATATAACCCTCTTCTACCACTAATAGCTGAGCACCCTGCACAAAATACTATGTTAAAGATGGCTATGACTGACATGGACCTTCTGTGTCTAGATGGGAAATGCACGTCTCTTGGACAATTCTGCTCCGGGGGGTGCCACACTGCTCGATATTTTCATTCACACCAAGATACGTAATAATGTCAAAGATAAACTACCAGGTTTTTTCAGACGAACCAGTTGGCTTTTTACCGCTCAACTTATAATCTCATTCTGTCACTAGAATGGGTCTCTAGAATCTAAACTCATGTATCACCCAAATTCCTCTAATTCTGCTGGCAGAATTAAAAAGTCCTCCCACCCCTAGTGTAACAATGATGTTCCCTTTGTTGGCCAAGCGTAGATTGACGATGAACTAGGGGAAGAGTATGGTACCCATGTGGTGCCCATGTGTCTCCACTGGCATGAGATATGGTGACTTGCAATGATGCCATAGACACCTACACTTTGATGCAGCCACCCACCTTCACTGCTTAATTTGAACCTGTGGTTAATAGTAACACCCACTGGTACTTATTTTTGGGGGACTGCACCTTATAGAATACCATCTCCTTATTTACCAGGATAGACTAGAAAGCTCTGCCGGGGAAGCAAATGTATAGCTTCTCCATTTATACATTTATACATGGTCACAGGCTTGCTGTTAGAAATTGGGTTTCTAGTTGGCAGAGGTATGCACCCTGTCTAAGTAGGAACCACAATCCTAGCCAGAGTATGTCACAAACACACCCTAGGTTAACCTGTGCTCACCTTCTGGTAGCTTGGCACAGAGAAGTCAGGCGTAATTCAAGAGGCAATGTGTTAAGTATTTGTGCAACAATTCAAACAATAAAACAGTTAAACAGTGAAAACACCACAAACAAAGTTATCACACCTGGGTAGAACAATAGATCTTAATTTAATACACAAAACAAAACGCAAACAACAAAAATGTAATTATTGAAATCAAGATATTAATTTTTTAAAGGTTAAAATGCAATATAGTGCTTACAAGCATAAAGCGCCAACCAGGTCCATCTGATCACGCTACACCAGGTTAAATCCATAAGTTCAGGGGGTTTGGATACAGTCCCAGATATGTCCTGCTGAAGTTTTACCTTCTCAAGAGTTGGGCCAAGAGTCCTGTTTGCAGGAAAGAAGTTTGCCTGGAGCAAGGAGATTGTCGCTGTCAGTGGTCTGTGGGCGCCAAGTGTCCGGAGGGCATTGTGGATGGGCAGACTGGAGCCTTGGCGATGCTTGCTGTGCAAAGAGATGAATTTGCAGCAGCTCATGCTGATTCTTTGAGCAAGTGACGCTGGTCCGGTATGAACGGGCAAAAAACACTTCCAAGGGCCCAGGACCTGATAGGCACCTCTTAGGGGTCTGAAGCCTGTTAAAGAAGAGTCCAGGAGGTGTGGAGAGCCTGTTATGTCCCTGAGGCTCAGATCAGGAGGCCAGCAGACTAGCCTTTTGAGTCACCTATGGGTCCTGCATTCAAGATGGAGGTTTGCAGGTCCAGTTCTCCTTCCCAAGGCAATAGGGTAGAACGTTAGCACAGCAGGTCAGCAGTTCCTTATAAAGCAGCAGCCCAGCAGAGTGGTAGTCCTTGTCGCAGCACAGCAGTCCTTCTTCCTGAGCTACCACCCACCAGAGCCTCCTACCTGTTTCTCAGAAGGGACATGGGAACCTTTTCCTCCCTCTTCCTCTGGGATCTGCCTGTGGCTCCCTTGACCACCCTCCACTCTGCTGGGGAGACCTTAACCTACCCTTCTTGGCGTCATTCCCAAGTACCTTCCTATGGACTACGGTGCTGATCCAGCGGTCCACTTTCATAGCAATCTCCCTGGGGTCCAAGTGCTCACTGTCTACAAAGTGTTGGCACATTTCTGGAAATCAAAGAGTGAACATGTGCTCATATGCAATCAAGTTATACAGCCCCTGATAATCTTTTACTTCACTGCCCTTCACCTAACCACACAGTGTCTTGCAAAAACAAATCAACACAATGCACCTAGGTCTGTTGGAATAGCTTCTGACTATCCCCAAACTTCTCCCTATACTTCTCTGGGGTCAAACCATACTTTCTGATCAAGGTCTCATTCATAGGGGGATACCTCATCCTGCCTTCCACATGTAGGGGCAGCAGGGTGTCCCTCCCTTCACTTGTGATATGCCTCCACAGACTATCCCCACAATCTCCCTCAGGGATCTTGTGCATCTGCAGAGCAATCTTAGAGGCCTCAAACCATGTATCTATGCTGTCTCGCACCACAAAGCCAGGCACCTGAATCTTGGCAATGTGGACACTCTTGCCTCCTGAGTGCACTGGGGTAATGCTGCCACTACTGGACTCTACTTGTTTAGCTCTGATATCCATTTCCTATAGACTTAGCTCATGGGCCTTTCTCCTTTCCTCCATAGCTAATCTCTTGTCCTCCAAGGTTTTCTCAGCCTTCTCTTTCTCCAGTTTCCTTTGCTCTGTTTCCCACTCCAATTACAATTCAGAAAGCTCCGATTTTAATTTCCACTCCTCCCTCCTGCTTTCCAGCTCCTCAGGAAATAGACCTCTGGATGGTGCACTGCTCCCAGGCCGGGGTGGAATCACTAGTCCAGGTGGGATGCTGCCCCCCTCCTCCACGAGTCCTGGTCCAATTCCTCCTCATCCAGTTCCTCATCCTCATTTGGGATTACATTCAAAGCTTCTGCCTAAACCCTCAGCATATAGTGCAGCTCCACCTTCCTGGTAGAAGCACAATTCCCTTGCAGAAATCCTTGAGCTGGACCACAGTATAACCCTCCAGCTCAAAGTCCAGTCAAAGTCCATTTTACAGGTGAAAATGAATAACCTCCAGTCTGAGACATGATTTAAAAAAAAAATAAACAATGCCAATTATGGGGAATTTAAAGGAGTTCGAATTGGTCTTTATTATGGATTGGTAGTGTCACCAAATTAATGTATGGCACTCCACAAACACCAGTCCTATCCTTTCCAATGATCACCAGTATTAGAAATTGGGATTCTGGTTAACAGAGGGATGCACCTTGTCCAGGAACCATAATCCTAGTCAGGGTAAGTCACAAGCACACCCTAGAGTAACCTGTGCTCACCCTTTGGTAGCTTGGCACAGAGGAGTCAGGCTTAACGTAGGAGGCAATGTGTAAAGTATTTGTGCAACACTTCAAAAGGTAAAACAATGAAAGCACCACACAAAAAGATATCACACTTGGTTAGAAAACTGGAGCTTAATTTAATGAACAAAACAAGACCAAAATGACAAACATCCAATTAGTAGTACTCAAGATATGAATTCTTAAAGATTAAAATGCAGTATACTGCTTAAAAGCATGTATGCCCAACTGGGACTATCTGGCCATGCTAGACCAGATTAAATCTAAGCTTTCAGGCTGAACGCGATGGAGAGTGGGTCGGATACAGTCCCACTGAAGTTTTACCTTCTCAAGAGTTGGCCCAAGAGTCTCGTTCATTGGGAAGAAGTTCACCAGGAGCAAGAAGAGTATCCCTGGCAGTGGTCCACGGAGTCAAAGAGTCAGCTGGGCATCGTGGATGGGTAGGCTTGCTGTGCGAAGAGACAAACTTGTGGTGGCTCGAACTGATTCTTGGCAATGTGGACACTCTTGCCTCCTGAGTGCACTGGGGTAATGCTGCCACTACTATCAGTTCCAGAGCAGGGAGCCCAAAAGCTTGATTTCAGGATCCCACAAACCACTTCCAAAGGCCCAGGACCTGAGAGACACATTTTGAGGATCGGGAGCTTGTTGAATACTGGTGCAAGAGCTGTGGAGGGCCTGGTATGTTTCTGAGATTCAGATCAGGAGGCCAGCAGACTAGCCCTTGGAGTCATTCTGGGGTCCTCCTGGGTTCAAGATAGAGGTTTGCAGGTACATTTCTCCTTCCCATGGAAGAGGGCAGCAGGCAGCAGGTCAGCACAGCAGGTCAGCAATTCCTTGTAGAGCAGCAGCCCAGCAGAGTGCAGTCCTTTTAACAGCACAACAGTCCTTCATCCCGGTAGAGCATCTACAGGTCCAGAAGTGTACTGAGTTGGTGGTGTCTAAGGTCCAAGACTTATAACTAGTTGTTACTTTAAAGTAGGGGAGACTTCAAAAAGAGATGCCTTTGAAGTGCACAAAGTACCTGCCCTTCCTGCCCTGGTTCTAGACTCACTAAAGGGGATCATTCAGCCTTTTGTGTGGGGATAGGACACAGCCTAATCAGGTTTAAGGAAGGCAGTGCTCAGCTCTGCCCCCTCCCCATCAAGTCAGTTAATGGCTCATTGAGGCCCAGCAGGCCACACCTAAACTCTCTTTGTGTGTGGCTGTCTAAAGAGAACACACAAAGCCCAGCAGTCACCCACCCCAGACAAATGATCAGAGACAGGCAACAGGTACTAAATAGCTAAAGTAAGAAAATGCCAACTTTCTAAAAGTGCCATTTTCAGAATTACCATTTAAAATCCGATTTCACTATCAGTTTTGATTTTCAATTGTGATTCCAGAGACACCAAAATTGAAAAATCTATTTTTTACAGATTGAGAATTACACTTATAAAATGTAATAAAGTAATCCCACTGTTAACCTATTGGAGAGATGGGCCGTGCAGTAGTGAAAAAGGATTTTTAGAGTTTTTCACTACCAGGACATGTAAAACCTAAAAGTGCATGTCCTACTTTCTAAATACACTGCACCCTCCCTTGGGCTGTCCAGGGCCTACCTCAGGGGTGTCATATGCATTAAAAATTTAAGTTTAGGCCTGCAAGAGTTTTAACTTGCCAGGTCAACATGGAAGTTTAAAACTGCAGTCACAGGCTCTGCAATGGCAGGTCTGAGACATGTTGAAGGGCTACGTCAGTAGGTGGCACAATCAGTGCTGCAGGGCCACAAATACCAGTTAATTTACAGACCCTGGGCACATATAGTGCACATTACTAGGAACTTACATGAAAATTAATAATGCCAATTGTGGATAGGCCAATGTTACCATGTTTTAATCAAATACTGCATGCACTTCAGCACCGGTTAGAAGTGGTAAAGTGCCCAGTGTCCAAAAGCCAGCAAGAATTCAGCAAAAAAGTGAAGTGCAAAGACAAAAAGTCTGGGGATGGCCCTGCGGAAACGACCATTTCCAACACTGGCCTTGATTTGTACTATGTTAAATTTACCTTCCACTTACGCTTCTTAGACTACTGAAATGTTTTACCTCTATGATCTGTATGCACTGCTATGACACCACGCTCGAGATATAGACCCTGTTCTTGAACTATGCAAACACAAAATTGGATGATATATGGTGATAACCCTCCCACATTGGAATATGTTTGTAAACTTCATGTAGGAAATTGGGTTATAGTGTGAGGGTGGGTGAAACCCTATTCAAGCAGCAACTGCAAATCTTGTCATATTTAAAGGGCTATTTCAATGGGTGGCAAAATAAGTGCTGCAAGCCCATCAATATCTTTTAATTTAGAGGCCCTGGGTTCATGTATTACCACTTTACCAGGGACTTACAAGTAAACCAAATGTGTCAATTGGGTGTAAGCCAGTTTTACCAGGTGAGAGGATAGGCACTTTAGCATTGGTTAGTAAAGTAAAACGTGAGGAAAGACCACCCTAAGTCTGACACCTTACTTCCACTTTGCTAGTGTTGTATATATACGATCATAACTGCTGTGTTGAGTCTCAATAAACTAACTAATGAGAAAAGCTACTGTGCCAGTCTCCTCCGCTCCCATTAAATATACTGCCCCAGTGCTTTAGATGGGCAGGATGGAGTCGCTGCTTTTCTTTAACTGAAAGGGAGAGTACCTGCATTTCTCAGCACTGGTGCAATACATTTAATGGGAGAGTACCAGCACTTCTCAGGAGCAAACAAGTACTTTAAACAAGTGAGTACTAGCACAGAAAAACAGGTATTGTTAATAAGAGAATAGCTGCTCTTTTCGATTTAAAGCACTGCATATATTCATCCTTCTCACAGTTTGTTTAGATCAGTCACCCCATCGCTCCGTCACATTATCATTAATACTCCTTTAGTTTCTCTTTATCAGTTCTCAATTCGTTTTCGACACTCATTTTTCTCTGCCTGTTCTCTTTTTCAGGTCTATTCCGCCTTTTTAAATCAATCTCTCCAACGTTTTTTCCCTGTCACTACATCTTCGGTCTTCCCAACTCTCCCGATCCTTGCCTATCACTCAGTCCCTCAGTCTCTCTTAGACTCATTTCAACAAATCATTCCCTGTCTCGTTCCAAACCTTCATCTCACCTACATTCACATCCTACATACTCTAAGTTCAGGCCTCTCGTCTGTACCATCATGAGCATCATCCCCCACACACAGAACCCTTTGGCTTGCATTGTAGATGCTCTGTGTACCTTCCTTTCTAACTAGACCCAGGCACTGATCCTGCTCTAAGCTGTCCCTTTCACAGTCCATGCATCCCTCCCCCCAGTCTTGACCTTGCAGGCTTACACTAGAGGTTGGCAAGCCAACAAATGAAGAGCGAGAGCCGAGCCAAGAGTCGGCTCCGGCTCTACAAGCATGTGCACAAGCAGAGCCTTGAAAATATTGGGAATGTCAATCATGCAACAAAGATCATGTTAAAATATGATAAACTCTCCTTGAAATTCAAAAGTGAATGTATTTAACACAAAGAAGTGGTTCACCATAATACACCAGAATATATCTCTGCTTTAAAAAGAATTTATTTAAAGTTTATAAACAAGGACTGAGAAATATTTATGCCCCCGTCCTGATTGCAATTCTACTGGTGATCTAAGAGGCAAGTCAATGGTCAAATGCAGTGTATATTTGAACTTGTTTCTTATTTTAACCAAAGCAACATTACATGTTATTGAATAAAAAAGGAAAGAGTTTCTCGTATAGCATCCTGAATGCAAATATTTGAATTTGTTCTCATATGTGATAATGAACAAAAAGGAGGCTCAGTGAGTATTTGTCGAGGATCAGACAACCTGCTTGAGCAGGGAAGCTGTGATTGATCCCAGATTTTCCAGTTTAACACTGTACAATTAGATCACTAGATGGGTATCTCTTTTTGACATTTGAGGTTAATGATCTGGCTGTAATGCTTAGAGGGTAAGTTTTGTGACAAGCAAAACCTATATCTTATTTTGGGCAATTTTACAAAGCACAAATCTTGCCCAAGGACATAAGAGGTCTTCAGAAGAAGCACAGACTGCTAAATATATTTTTTCTAGGCACAGGTTTACTCACCTGGACTTACAGGTTGCTGAGCAGAGGATAGGGTTCAACCATGGTTCCCTATTACACATAGTCACAGGAGGGCAACTGTAGCACCTCCTGTGAATGTCCGCCTTGTTTTGAGCTGAGCCAGAGCCAGGCATCTGGCTTGGGCCTGGCTCGAGCTTTCAGTGACTCTTTTGCCTCTAGCTTACACACTCAGGGCCTCATTTACAAGGCCTATGTGCCACTGTTGCATCATTTTTGTTTATGCAACACTGGCGCAAGCAGTGCTTTACACTGCTCCACATTTACAATCTGATGCGTTAGGCCCAATGCGTCAGTTTGTAAATCCTTCTGTCACATTATACCTGTGCCAAGGTAGGCATTCCCTCAGGAAAAGCCATACAGAACTGACGCAGTGAAATTTACAACATTTCACTGCATCATTCTGTGACTTCACTGCACAGAATTGTATTGCCTACTCAGAGCAGGAGTTAAACTGGCGAATGGCTTTTCTCTCTGGGAGCCTTCCTCACATCGCTGGAGTAGCGTCATTTTTTTTTAATGCTAGTCCAGCAATGTGTCAGTTTAGCACCACAGATGCATCAGAATTTCGGATGCATCTGTGAAAACGTGCACCATGGAGCTTTGTATTGTAAATACAGCACATCCACGGAGCCGTTAAGGGGTCGTAGGGCAGCACAAGAAATCTGATGCATCGGAGCCACCAATGCGTCAGAGGAACCCAGGGCCAGATGTAGGAAACAGTTTGTCGCAAACCGGAGTTTCCTATGCAGAAATGCATTTTGCGAGTCGGAACCGACTCGCAAAATGCATTTCCGACTCGCAAATAGGAAGGGGTGTTCCTATTTGCGAGTCTGAGTGGTATGCAATACCATTTGCAACCGCGTACGCGGTCGCAAATCGTATCGCAGTTACCATCCACTTCAAGTGGATGGTAACCCACTCGCAAATTGGAAGGGGTCCCCATGGGACCCCTTCCACTTTGTGAATGGACCCAAAAATATTTTTTCAGGGCAGGGAGTGGTCCCAGGGACCACTCCCTGCCCTGAAAAAAAACCGAAACTAAAGGTTTCGTTTTTTTTTTTTAAGTGCAGCTCGTTTTCCTTTAAGGAAAACGGGCTACACTTAAAAAAAAAAAACTGCTTTATTGAAAGCAGTCACGAACATGGAGGTCTGCTGACTACAGCAGGCCTCCATGTTTGCGAGTGCCTATACTCGCTATGGGGCCGCAATTTGCAACCCACCTCATGAATATTGATGAGGTGGGTCATTGCGACCCCATAGCGAGTTGCAGTCGGTGTCTGAGACACCATACTGCATACCAATTTGCGAGTTGCAAATTGCGAGTCGCATGGACTCGCACTTTGCAACTCGCAAATTTTTTATTTGCTACATCTGGCCCCCAGTCTCTGTTAGCATTATGTTGCATGCTCTTCATGCGTGGCTTTCTAACCTTGATACTACACCTCCCCAGCGAGTCGATGACTGAAGCGACTACCAGGATATGCTCATCTGTTGGTGTTGTACACGTGGAACCATCACCATAGCAGTCAAAGCAGGTTCAAGAGCACCTGAATTTCCAACCATTTCCCAGCTAATCCACCTACTGCAATTGATACCAGCATGATAATGAGCCGGCTGAGAGCAGCTAGTAATATAGTAACAAAATTTCAGCTTCAAATGTAGGAGCGTGGCATTAATCATGGCCAAGTGGGAAGGACAAGGGCCATCTTCTTGTCAATCAATGGGGAAGTCATGTCTCCAGTCAAGCAAGATCACCCTGGAAATAATTAAAAGGTTGATTACATGCCTACCAGGACATTAGACACGCAGGCCTGACAGCCAGCTGTGTAGCAGGACGCACTGCCCGCACTCGCTGATTAGCACTCAGGTCACCGGAAGCAACGCGCATGAGATAGAATGTGCTGACTGCAGTGCTTAATTTGAACCTGTGATTGCAAGTGGGACCCACCGATACTCATTTTTAGGGACCAGCACTTATTTTTCCTCAATGCACTTTGATCCAGAGCAAGAGAGAGAAGAACCTATAAGAGGAGAAGGGAGGGGGAAGAGAAAGATGGAAAACAAGGGACAAAGGGAGAAAGCAGCAATGAAAAAGAACCTGGAAGAGTTAGATAAAAAAAAGACAAGGAGCATCTGGTGGTAGATAAAAGAGACATATGGTGGAATCAACACAAAGCAGTCTTAATATTCAACACTCCCACTTTCCGTAGCTCTGGCCATGGGCGTCTGAGCAAAATTCTTGGGCCCTGGAACTTATTCATTTAAAAATGAAGCACTGGCTAGTTTATGCACCCAACACAGTCACTTTGCAGTGTATTCACGAAATCTACTTATTTTGATGTAAATGCGATAAGCGGCATTGACAAGAGACACACTTGCCTTTTACCAGCCAATAAGAATGATTCAAAGACAGAGCCTTATCCTTATTGGCTGACAGCTTTTCTGTGCTAGCACAAAATACACAGAACATCTGGATCAGAGTAATTCACTCTCTTGGTCAATTTTTTATGGTTGTCCAGGAAGGCGAGGGTGGAAATGGCAAACATTTCTACAAATCCTGCATGGAAGAAGAATTTCCACACAAAGCCAGTGACGAGTTGGACCACTGAAATAAACTAGCACTAAAGGCCACTCACTGGTGTGTGTAACATTAGCTGATGAATTCAAATCTACGCCAAAGGAGGCAGAAATCGATAACAATACAACACAACTCCTCTAACCATTGTCTTGATGGGTAACATAAAAACAGGAGGTATGGGTTCTGCAGTCTGTTACATGGTTTCATGTTTACAGTGCCTTCTTGGGCAATAGTGAGCATTCAGGATGAGGCAAATCTACATCCATGTGGTCAGATCCCAAAGCACAACAATGAATAAAGACATAGAGGAGAAACCCAAGAGACTAGGTAGAGTAAGCAGTTTGTACCTCATTTTAGAACTGCAGATCGCACTGGTAATAATGGAGGTCTCAATGTAGTTGGTTTATTTAGACATTTGATAAAATGCTCTATCTTGCCTACAAAGTATAGCAACTACAGGGTAAGACCATAAGGTGACCAATCAATATCCTGTTTAATAGAGGGGACATAGAGGTGGGATTCTGATCTGGATTTCAGAGTTTGCCAGTCAGATTCCTTGTTTGATGGGTTTTGGACCTAAGCTCTACCTGGTTAGGTAGACTAAATGAAGAACCTAGAATGTTATCAGCTACAAGTAGGGAGGCAGTGAATGGCCTGAACTGGAAACTAGTCGCCTTTGTGTGTCAGTGAAGTCACAGCATACATGTTACTAAATTAAAGTTCAACTGAAACTGTTTTGGTAACTGAAGGTACAAATTCTGACGGGAGATGAGGGGTGTTATTAGAGGGAAATCTGGAGATGATATGTTTCATCCTGATGAATTTGAAAAAATGCATTGATTTGTGTTACGAAACAACCACTGGGCAATTTTGGACTTTCATGTTGTGCAGGAAGCGCATATTTAGATGATAGAGTCTAGGTGACTGTTAAATCCAGATAATCTGCCTATTGTTTTTACAAAACTGTCAGACTTGTTTTGTCCAAACACAATGTACCTCTATGCAGAACATAACAATATTCATAGTGTTCAGAGTTCCTTCCACATGTGCATCTCGAAGATGAAAGATTTTTACTTCCTAAGATCCACTTTCACATCAACTTTCACCAACAAGCATCATCGAAGCTTGTTCCAGACACAAAACAGGAGGAGACCACATTCCTCTCCCCAGTGTGCTTCTAGAGTTGAAGCCCACGCCTAGAGCTTTAGCGGGGCAGAGGCTACATACAATTCAGAAGTACTTGGAAAAAAGAATGGAGGCAGAATCCTGATATATATTAGAGGTATTGTGACCTGTGAGAGGAAGCAGGAGGCCTTCCATGGCGGGACATGAGAAAAACAATGCTTTTTGGGTGAGTGTGAACCACGGCTCCTTGAACCGCTGCACTAATGCCAAACAGTGGCAAGTACCATGCCAAGCGTCTGGATTTCGCTGTTGGACCTAAGGTGAAGATATGATCACTTCCCGCTTGGGAAAAAAGACCAGATGAAAAACTCCTTTCCCTACACACTGAGCTATGAAGAGCTGAAACTTGTGCGTGAAGGGTCACCAGAGACAGGGACTAACAGGGACTAACAGAGAAGAGCACCCTCATCACTCCATGCACTAATGAATGTTAACACAATCTTAAGGACCTCACTATGCCCCAAGGTCTTTGAGAGATTTAAAGCCCATCAGAATATACTTCGGAGTTGACTACTTAACAAACTGCATCTCAGGGGCTAGAGTGGAGGGAGGAGTGGTCACTTACACCTGAATGGGCTCTGTCCGCCCTCACACAATGCAGTCTCCAACCCCCTGGTGTGTATCTGGGGCATGGCCTGGGCAAAGCAGGATCTTGTAAACAACAGAGACTTTTCTTTGAAGTTGGTCAATTTCAAAAGCAGAAAGGGGTACATGTATTAGACCCCAAACCCCAGGCTTTCGATCACCTCAAGATCACTTCTGGATTCAAGAGGACCCTCTGCCAAGGACAAGAGCTTAAGAGCTGAGGAGAAGTGCTGCCCCTGCCTGTGACTGTGCTTTGTTGAGCTACTCTGCAGTTGCGGTTTCTGCCTGTGAAAGGGGACAAAGACTGGACTTTGTTGTGCATTCCTGCTTGAGAGGTATCTCCAAGGGCTTGGACTGAGTTTGCCTCCTGTTTTTGAAGCCTTAGGGACAGCAAAGGCTTAACCAACCAGTCTTTGAGTCTGCATGCTCTGGACTCTAGCTTGTCAGAGGATGCCATTCTAGTTCCTGGGCCCCTGAGAGTGAATTTCTGGTGAAATCCTGTGAAAAGACGCCAGACGACGCCGTGCAACTTTGTAAGGATGTTGCTGCACAGAACCCATGACACCGCCTGGATTTGAAGCCATGGACCTCGCAGAAGAGCGACAACCCCACCGACCTCGCAGGCTCTGTGTTACCGACGCCACTGATATCCCAAGAACTCACAAGATCGGAGTGTCGTAGCACCGACGTTCGTGACACCTGACTTTGCTGCAGCTTCTGTGACCCTGTGACGTGACCGCGTGAAGTTGCCCCACAGCATTGTGACTACGCCAGACTTCGTCTTTGCCAGAAGTGCCCCGGGACCTCCACCGTTCCGCAGCAAGGACCCGATGCCTCTTCCTGATGCCTCCGCTCCTTTCCCTCACAGCAATGGAACCGACTATGCCTCGGATCCAGCGACGCCTCACTTCCCGACTATTCTGTCAACACATCACTTAACATCAAATTGCTAAAACCATATTTTCAACTATGTATTGTGGATTTTTATCATATTTGGTCTTGTTCATTTAGATAAATATTTAATATTTTTCTAAACCTGTGTGGTGTTAATTTTGTAATGTTTCACTGTATTACTAAGTGTGTTGGTACAATTACTTTACACATTGCTTCTGGGTTAAGCCTTTCTGCTTATGCCAAGCTACCAAGGTGGTGAGCGGGGGTTAACCCGGTGTGGTTCTCCTTTGCCCTGACTAGAGTGAGGGTCCTTGCTTGGACAGGGGGCAATCTGACTGCCAACCAAAGACCCCATATCTAACTGTTCCCAACTTTGTATGTGTGTTGTACAGTGCAGCACACGCACAAAGTGATAAAGTGTTAAACTCTATCAAAGAATAGAAATTGTGCTGGAAGGGCATCCTTCCAGCATAAAACCTACACTTGACATTGAGCGCATACCCTTGCACTATGGCGCATGGATGTGTGCATTGACGGAAGGCACCCTGAGATACGCCAGCACTAGAGAGAGCAACATCACCTTATCTTTGTAAATATGATGCTGTTGTCCTCTCTTTTCACACAGTGCAGCAACTTGGTTACTGCGCTCCATGAAAACTTAATAAATTGCCCCTTTGTTTCTGTAGACCAGGAGCTCTCAACACATAGGGAGTCATTCCGACCACGGCGGGTGGCGGGCGACGCCCGCCGGGCGGAGACCGCCAGAAGACTGCACCGCGGTCAAATGACCGCGGCGGTCATTCTGACTTTCCCGCTGGGCCGGCGGGCGACCGCCAAAAGGCCGCCCGTCGGCCCAGCGGGAAAGACCCAGCAACGATGAGGCCGGCTCCGAATGGAGCCGGCGGAGTTGCTGGGGTGCGACGGGTGCAGTGGCACCCGTCGCGATTTTCAGTGTCTGCCAAGCAGACACTGAAAATCTTGCTGAGGCCCTGTTAGGGGGCCCCTGCACTGCCCATGCCAGTGGCATGGGCAGTTCAGGGGCCCCCAGGGGCCCCACGACACCCGTTCCCACCAGCCTCTTCCTGGCGGTGTAAACCGCCAGGAACAGGCTGGCGGGAAGGGGGTCGGAATCCCCATGGCGGCGCTGCTTGCAGCGCCGCCATGGAGGATTTCTTTGGCCAGGGGAAAACCGGCGGGAAACCGCCGGTTTCCCTTTTCTGACCGCGGCTTTACCAGCCTGTTGGCGGTGCTTCCGTGGTCGTTGGCCCTGGCGGTCAATGACCGCCAGGGTCAGAATGACCCCCATAATGCCTACCAGTATGGATGGTTTGTGACTACTACACATTTTTTAGTACCCATTGTCTTAAGTAACATTTCCTATAGATTGATTTACACACTTCTATGACTCATTCTCTCTGTATGTCCATGCATAATATGTTTGTGATCTAACACACTCTGATAGTCTTACATTTGGATGAGTTGTGTTATAAAATTAATAAATGTAAGGGAAGGGGTAAGGAGAGATGAGGGCCACCCTTGGACAGTGGTAGTGAGGGAATCCGTGAAGAAGGAGGTCATGCAAGAGGCGTGAGGGTCTACAATGATTATCGCACTGGGCTCCACCAATGCTAAAATCATCCTATATAGAGACTAATTTCCTGATTTCTCACTGAAGGGCTACTTTACTAAGCAGTCACCTGTTTTCTGGTGAATGTCCAAAATCTTGTTTTATATACTGCCCAGTTACTTGTTCTATACTCTTTAAATTTATATTGCACTTGAACTACTGACAGGCTAACAGGCATCCTACTGTGGAACCTCATTCAATTACTTTGTATCTGTCTAGCTTTTCCTACATGTTTTGTAGCTTTTCACCCCGCATGGATTGTTTTGTTCTAACCACCCTTCTTCTTTCTCGCATTCTCTACAATTGCATTCTCAAAAATCCTTCCATCTAGATACCTGTATACCTAGTGGCCTACTTGCCTTGCTATAGAAGTACCTGAGATTTCTGATTATCATACTCCATCTACCAGCCCTTATCTCCTACAGATTTTAAGAAGCCCACAGATTAAACCTGAGTAGTGCACCCAGTCCTGTTTGTAGATCTTGTTTACAGACAGCTTCAACTGTTTGTTGGCAGACCTATTGTTTGCAATATACATAGAGGTGGTGTCTGTGATCAGAGACGTGTCCCTGATGAACGGGCTTGAAAATCATGCAAACTGCAGGGTTTTGGATCAATGGAAGTTTCATATCAGTTTTTAAGTGCTCCAATCTAAAAACGACTGCAGTATTCAAGTCTTGAGTTAATAAGTGCAAGAACCACTAATTTACAATATTCCAGAAAATGCTGAGGCAGTTTAACAGTTGTCACTGAGGAACTTTTATGATCCTTATTGGAAATTTGCCTTTCTGCAGGATCACCCCAAATGTTTGCCTTCTGCAGCTGAATTTGTTTTTGTTAGCATCAGGACTCAGTGTAGTTTACTCCTGCTAACCAGCAGTAAACTGCTTGTGCTCTCCCTTCCAAACATGTTAAAATCGGTACACACCTGATTGGTATATTTAATTTACACATAAACCCCAAGTAAGTGTCACTACATGTACCCAGGGCTTGTGAATTAAATGCTGCTAGTGGACTTCACCACTCATTGTGCCGCCCACTGAAGTGGCTGTGTGAAACATGTCTCAGGCTTACCATTGCAGTGTGTCTGTTCAGTTTTAAAACTGCCATATCGACCTGTCAAAATAAACATTTTACCAGGCCTAAACCTTCTTATTTAAGACTTATAAATCACCCCTTAGATAGCCCTTAAAGACTCAAAGGTCAGGGTGCATGGTTTTTGAAACGAGGGGAATATTGATAAGGCCTGGGTCCCCATCTCTAATTCAGCAGTCCGTGGAATCTTTTCTTCTCTGTTCCAAGGGGTTGAGAGTAACAGTTATCAAATAATTGAAACACATTCTGTGCAACCCAAATGTCACACAATAATATTCGAGGCCAAATCAGAGATTCTTAGGGGCTATATTACAGACTTGGGAGCAGATATAGGAAAGTGTTGCTGCACCCAATGCCGTCACCACTTAGTGCCCCCCTACATACATACAGAGCACTATGGCGCAGAGTTGTGGGCAATAGCGTCACAATCTTTGATGCTATTGATGTACTGTTCAGGGTTAGCGCCCAAGATTGGGCGCTAACCCTGAACACTACATAGGGATCCATTGTAAACAATGGTGTACCCTTTTTTAATGCCTGCTCTGAGCCAAGTTAATAAAACACAAATATACTTTTAGATTAAAGGAATTCCAAGCATCACATGTTGGATTATATGAAATGATTATGCAGAATAATACTTTAAAGGTGTTAGTTTCAAATAGATTTACATGAAAAGTTACTTAAATGTTATATCCAAGGGTGAACTCCACTCATGTACTTTGCAGTGCAGTAATTACATAAAAACACTTCATCATGTTATACAGAATATGACCACCAAATTGTGACCACCAGAAAGTGGCACCCTTCGCATTCTTATTTCACAGACATAGTGGCACAGCCCGGCTATGCTCCTTCAACACCATTATGAGTTGGAGCCCAGGCTCCACTAAGAAATAGGGATTTACTGGAGGAATCAGACTTATTTCACGCCCTGATTTTGGCTACTCTGAACAACTGGAGTCCCATTTAGAAAATGTCCGGGCCCCAGGTATCATTGTGTTGCTCGTGTCCCTCAGCGACCCGCTAGCTTCTATCACCCAGGCCTTAGGTTATCAGATGAATCACCTGCAGCTGTAACTGGAGAGCCCTTTTTAGGTTGAGCCTAGACAGCACTTGCACTGTGGCTTAGCAACCAATTGTAGATGGTTTGTGAGGTTCAGCTCCACCCAGTTATTGTGATTTGTGTATGCCAGTGTCCTTTAAAAATCCTTCCTTGCTACCGGGCAACCTTACTCTTTGCCCCACCTTTTTTTTTTGTCTCCTCCCAGGAGATCGAACCAGCTAGTATCTAAATCCCCTGCTCACAATTTTAAGATGTGTTCAGTGATTACTTTGATCGTTCATCTGGAGCACTGGAGAGGAGTGTTTGTCTTTCTGAGCTCTGCTGTAAACAGCGTTGTAAATCTTATCTGGTCAAATTTGCTATGAATTCCAAGACTTTCCTCCCTCCTCCATGCTGTCTTACTCCTCTGTGTACATGACGGGTATAGTTACTGTTTTCCTTTGGAGGCCATGCACCTCTTCACGACGTGCCCACTTTAATTTTCACCATTGCAGGTTGTTTCCTGCACGTGGCAGCCTGCTCTCCCTGTGCCGTGTAACATGTTTTGGTTGGCATTGCATCGCGTGTTTTGCATCTTTTAACGAACCCCCTGTTTTCATTTTCACCATTGCGGGTTGTTTCTTGCTCGTAGCAGCCTGCTCTCCCTGTGCCATGTTGCATGTGTTTCGGTCAGCATTTACATTGTGGTTTTTGCACCTTTCAACAACACACCCACTTTCATTTTCACCATCGCGGGTTGTTTCCTGCTCATAGCCGCCTGCTCTCCCTGTGCCCTCTCTTATTCTATTGGTGTATTACATGTAATTGTTCCTCCTTGGTGTGCCTTGGTCCCTCCCATGGCAATTTCACTAAAGGTTCCTTTTGGTCATCCCACAGGACGAGGCAGTGCCTTGTGGGTGGTGGCAGTGCGGGGTCCGGGCTTCACACTCTTATCTATGGCACTCAGTGCAATGCCCAGCTGCTTGTTTACTTTAGGAGTCTGTTAGACTTTTGCCCTTTTGCAGGGTCATCCTCAATCTTTTTGCCTCCTATTTTCTGACCTGTTGCTGTTCGCTTTTGAACTCTGAGCACTTTTACCACTGCTAACCAGTGCTAAAGTGCATATGCTCTCTGTGTAAATTGTATGTAATTGGTTTATCCATGATTGGCATATTTGATTTACTAGTAAGTCCCTAGTAAAGTGCACTAGAGGTTCCAGGGCCTGTAAATCAAATGCTGTTAGTGGGCCTGAAGCACTGGTTTGTGCCACCCACATAAGTAGCTCTGTAATCAAGTCTCAGACCTGCCACTGCAGTGTCTGTGTGTGCAGTCTTAACTGTAAATTCGACTTGGCAAGTATACCCACTTGCCAGGCCTAAACCTTCCCTTTTCTTACATGTAAGACACCCCTAAGTTAGGCCCTAGGTAGCCCCAAGGGCAGGGTGCAGTGTATGGTTAAGGTAGGGCATACAGTAATGTGTTTTATATGTCCTGACAGTGAAATATTGCTAAATTCGTTTTTCACTGCTGCAAGGCCTGTCCCTCTCATAGGTTAACATGGGGGCTACCTTTAAATCTGATTTAAGAGTAGATTCCCTTTGGGAGCAGATGGATATCTGGAGTTTGGGGTCTCTGAGCTCACAATTTAAAAATACATCTTTTAGTAAAGTTGATTTTAAGATTGTGTGTTTGAAAATGCCACTTTTAGAAAGTGAGCATTTTCTTGCATATCTTTCAGGGACAGCAAAGAATTATATCTGCCAGCACCTGGAGTCTCTGGAGAGACTCCTACTCTGCCAAGTGATGCCCATCCAGTTCCTGGGACCCTGAAACGAGAAGCTGTCAACCTAAGAGGAAGAAATCCACGCACGGACTGACGTGCGGGGAAAAGATCAGCGCGACTCCGATCAGTAGTTGAAAAATCGACACGCAGCCGGCTTCGCGGCTGAAAATCGACACTTGCCTGCAACGCGACCTGACGCTCGATGCCCGGGGCTGGAGAAATGACGCACAGCATCGCTGACGGAGGCTGGTGAGATCGCATCCCGCGCTGCGTGGTTTTCAGATCATCGTGCGGCTGGATTCCAGACGCAACTGCTGGTGGGCATGTAAAAACAACGCAAAGCCTGCCCAGACTTGAGAGTGCTGACCGGATCGACGCATCACTCTCCTGCAGAGAGAAGAAACAATGCACCCGATCCGACAAAAGAAGAAACGCCGCAAGCTCTCGCTTGTGAGTGAAATAGACGCATTGCAAGCCCTTTTTGACGCACACTCACCCGTGCGGGGTTATTTTTGACGCACCCATGGTACATTTTCACGCTAACAGTGTTAGTATGTGTTTAAAACTACATGAAGACTCTTTTTGGTTTTTAATTGATAACTTGACTTGTGCATTGTGGATTTTTGTCATTTTGGTCTTGTTTTGTTTAGATAAATATTTTCTATTTTTCTAAACCTGTGTTGTATCATTTTGTAGTGTTTTCATTAAGTTACTGTGTGTGTTGGTACAAATACTTTACACCTAGCACTCTGAAGTTAAGCCTGCTCCTCGTGCCAAGCTACCAAGAGGGTAAGAAGGGGTTAGCTGTGGGTGATTCTTTTTTACCCTTACTAGAGTTAGGGTCCTTGCTTGGACAGGGGGTAACCTGCCTGACAACCAAATACCCCATTTCTAACAGAGCCATGTTCGTGTTTTGTTGGCCATCCTCTTCCTGATCACTAGTGCAGCCATTTGCCATGATGTCACTTAATCTCCCTGTGCCGTCCCCCCAGGACCCTCTCACCCATCCCACAACATGGCTTGCTTGCCCCCAACACCCATCTGAAGTCTCTGCTTGTTTTTTTTAAAATTTAATATAAAATACCACTTCATTTGCACAGCCGTCCCTTAATCTGCCTGTGCATCTCCCACCTATCCTTTTACCTCTCCCACAACACTGCTTGCCTCTGAGGTATCTGCTTGTTTTTTTTCTTTTAAATTAATATAAATGACCACCTAATTTCCACTACCATCACTTAATCTTCCTGTGCCATCTCCCCCAGACTCCTTACTCCTCCCACAACACTGCTTTTTTATGCATGCTCCTTCCTGGCAACTCTTAGGTTTGCTCCTCGGCTCAGATATCAGCACAACATGCAATTCTGTGCTGAGCTGATGGCATTATTCATCCTCACTTGCTGAAAACTATGACTTCAACAAACGGCTTTTACCCTCTCTTTCCTCTCCTTTCCTTTGTTTGCTCACCTGTGACATGGATCCAAAAAAGAAAGAAACACTTGGCTCTTTTTCTGACATTTTTCTATTCCAAGTGCAGCCTCGGGATAGAGAGGAAAAAAGGTTAAAATACATAAAAATAAAAGTATTGAAGCAAGACTGAGTGGTCACAAAAAGGGCAGACTGGTTTTGTTCAGAACCACCTGTTAGTGCCACTTTAAAGTGTTTGCCAGTAAAGCGCTACTTTTGTTTTCGTGTCTTTCTTTTAACAACATTGTTTTCCCCGGGTGTGGAAGTGCACCATTCCTGGAGGTACTGCAATACCTGGTTAATGCGTACAGTGAAAAACGTTCAACTTTGCTCTTCGGCTCATCTTTGGTCCACTTCTGAATATGATGAATCCCACCCACTCCCCCTCACCACACTCATCTCATACCGCCAACCTCTCTACAGTGTTCACTTCTCCTGCTCTGCCGGTGCCACCTGCCCCCCCTTTCTTTTTTCCTCTTCCTGTTATTCCCCCTCTTTATGTCTCACTCCTCCTCACTTCCTAAAAAACATGACTTCAACAAACAGCTCTTACCCTCTCCTTCCTCTCTTTTCCTTTATTTGTTCCCCTGTGAAATCGATCCAAAACACAAAACAACACTTTGGCTTCAAATGTCAGGCCCGATCCACAAAGGTAAACTTAGATGTTATGTCCAAACTTAGGCTAAACGTCTAAGTTTACAATTTTTGGGAATTCACAAAGGGCATTTAAGAGTAGTTCCTTTACATCCGCACTCAGGGCGGCTCATCAATAATAAAAAAAAAAAACTCTAACAAAAGCAAGACAGAGTGGTTGCAAAGTGGCTAGATTGGTTTTATTTACAACCACACATGTTAGCGCCACTTTACAAAGTTTGCCAGTGAAGCGCTACTTTTGTTTTCTCCTCTTTCTTTGAACAACATTGGGGCTTATTTAAAAGCCCTTGTGCCACCGGTATGTCACTTTTTCCCATATTAAAAGTGACGCACCAGCGGCGCAAGGGGCGTGTAAATAACCCTTGTTGTTCTACCGGGGGGGTTTACAAAAGGCAAGGGTAGCTCCCATGGGGGGCAAATTGTATTTAGGCAATTTCTGCCACCCCTTGGGGGCAGATTGGCCTATTTTTGTTAGGCCAATCTGTCCCCAAGGGGGGCAGAAACCACTAGACACCAGCGATTTGTGTGTGTGTATGTGTGTGTTTTGTTTTGGGGAGGGCAGCCCCTTGGGCAAGGGTCGCTCCCCATGGGGGCACATTACTGTTGGCCATTGGCCTATTTTTGGAAGGCCCATCTGCCCCCAAGGGGGGCAGAAATCTCACCAGAGACCGGGGAAGATTACTTTTTCAAAATAAGAGGGTGGGGTTATGGCCATACCCGACCCCAATTAAATGGGGCCAAAGTTGTTCTGCCCACCAGTGGGCAGATGGGGCAATTACCCAGATCCACACCACAGTGGCAGAAAGTCAAATAGATGCCATGAATTTGAAAAAATAAAAAAATAGTGGGGTGGTGACTACCAACCAGTATGGGCCTGGTTATGCCCTCACCCGATCTGAAGGGGCTAACAGTCATTCAGCTCTCCCCCGCACACTAAAACATCTTATCCCATGGCAAGTAAGAGGACATTTGATTTTTTTGTTTTTTGTTTTACATTTGGGCCATGAGAGCTTGGTAACTCTAAAAATCGTCCCACTTGGAATGGTGAGGGCTGCACCTTTTTTTTACTTAAGGACGCTGCCATGTAGAAAAATCCACAAGACCTAGACACATCTAGTTGATTCCAGGGTGGTGTGCTTCACATGCACCCTGCACCATTTCCTTACCCACAATGCCCTGCAAACCTGCAACTTTGCTGGTAAGCACACATTTTTCCCACATTTTTGTGATGGATCCTTCCGGAATCGGCAAGAATCCACAAAATTACTACCACCCAGCATTGTCTCATCTATACCGATAAACTTTCTGCTGCACTTGTCAGCCTAAAAATGTTTTGTTTCAAACTGCCCATTTGGACCCACTTTGGTTCCCCCTCAATTTCGACGTGTTTTTGGCTCTTCCCTGTCACAAACACTTGGCCCACCTACACAAGTGAGGTATCATTTTTACTGGGAGACTAAGGGGAACGTTGGGTGGTAGGAAATTTGTCCCGGTGAGGTGATCCCACACAGAAATGTGGGAAAAATTTGTTTTTTTAGCTAAATTTGAGGTTTGCTGAGGATTCTGGGTAAGAAAACATTAGGGGATCCACGCAAGTCACACCTCCCTTGAATCCCTCGGGTGTCTAGTTTTCAGAAATGTCTGGGTTTGGTAGGTTTCCCTAGATCGCTGCTGAGTCCAGGACCAAAAATGCAGGTGCCCCCCCCCTGCAAAAACAGGTAGGTTTCTATTTAATAATTTTGATGTGTCGAGATAGTGTTTTGGGGCATTTCCTGTTGCGAGCAGAAGGCCTACCTACACAAGTGAGGTACCATTTTTATCGGGAGACTTGGGGGAACACTGGGTGGATGGAAATGTGTGGCTCCTCTCAGATTCCAGAACTTTCTGTCACCGAAATGTGAGGAAAAAGTGTTTTGTTTTGCCACTTTTTGAGGTCTACAAAGGATTCTGGGTAACAGAACTTGTTAAGAGCCCCACAGGTCACCCCATCTTGGATTCCCCTAGGTCTCTAGTTTTCAAAAATACAAAGGTTTGGTAGGTTTCCCTAGGTGCCGGCTGAGCTATAGGCCAAAATCCACAGGTAGGCACTTTACAAAAAACACCTCTGTTTTCTTTGAGAAAATGTGATGTGTCCACTTTGTGTTTTGGGGCATTTCCTGTCGCGGGCACTAGGCCCACCCACACAAGTGAGGTACCATTTTTATCGGAAGACTTGGAGGAACATAGAATAGCAAAACAAGTGTTATTGCCCCTTGTCTTTCTCTACATTTTTTCCTTCCAAATATAAGACAGTGTGTAAAAAAGACGTCTATTTGAGAAATGCCCTGTAATTCACATGCTAGTATGGGCACCCCAGAATTCAGAGATGTGCAAATAACCATGGCTTCTCAACACCTTATCTTGTGCCCATTTTGGAAATACAAAGGTTTTCTTGATACCTATTTTTCACTCTTTATATTTCAGCAAATTAATTGCTGTATACCCGGTGTAGAATGAAAACCTACTGCAAGGTGCAGCTCATTTATTTGCTCTGGGTACCTATGGTTCTTGATGAACCTACAAGTCCTATATATCCCTGCAACCAGAAGAGTCCAGCAGACGTAACGGTATATTGCTTTCAAACATCTTGCATTGCAGGAAAAAGTTACAGAGTAAAACGTAGAGAAGAATGGCTGTTTTTCTCACCTCAATTTCATTTGTTTTTTTTGTTTCAGTTGTTATTTTCTTAGGAAACCCTTGTAGGATCTACACAAATTACCCATTTCTGAGTTCAGAATTTTTTCTACTTTTCAGAAATGTTTAGGTTTCTGGGATCCAACATTGGTTTCACACCCAATTTTGTCACTGACTGGAAGGAGGTTGAAAGCACAAACAATCGTAAAAATGGAGTATGTCCCAGTAAAATGCCAAAATTGTGGTGAAAATTTGGGTTTTCTGATTCAAGTCTGCCTGTTCCTGAAAGCTGGGAAGCTGGTGATTGTAGCACCGCAAACCCTTTGTTGATGCCATTTTCAGGGAAAAAACCACAAGCCTTCTTCTGCAGCCCTTTTGTGTTTTCCAATTTGTTTTTCTTAAAACGACATTTTGACTGTATTTTGGCTGATTTCTTGGTCTCCTTCAGGGGAACCCACAAAGTCTGGGTACCTCTAGAATCCCTAGGATGTTGGAAAAAAAGGGCGCAAATTTAGCGTGGGTAGCTTATGTGGACAAAAAGTTATGAGGGCGTAAGCGCGCCCTGCCCGAAATAGCCAAAAAAAGGCCTGGCACTTAAGGGGAAAGGCCTGGCAGCGAAGGGGTTAACCCATAATGCTTATGTTTTGTAAGGATAGAAGCAATGAAAATTAAAAATGGGTCCCTTCGGTGTAAAGGTATTACGTAACTATGTTGTTCCTGCTTACATTTCACATGCTTTAATTAATCTTGCATTCCCTATGAGTATTTGCGTTTTTCAGGATGTTTTTACTTTTTTTTCAGCCAGCATAATATTCTTGTCCCCCCCCATTACCTATTTCCAATTTTATGGTTCTCCAGCGCTGCGAGGATGCAAATATCATCACTCCACTGCATACAAAAAAAAAAGTAAAACACTTTGGGGCATAATTAGAAGAAAGTGGCACATCATAGATGATGCACCACTTTTCTTGCGCCTCCCAACGGCACCTAACAACACCGTGGTTGCACAATAATTGCAATACGGTGCACCGTGGAGGTCATCAGCATAATAGTGTCAACATTTTTTACGCTATTGTGGCGCTTTGCTACACTAGCGTCAAAAATGTTGACGCTTGTGCAGCAGAGCACAGGGAGGCCCATTGCATATAGTGGGTGCGTCATTTTAAGGCCTGCTCCGAGAAATGGCGCAGAGAAATGTTATAAATTTCACTGCACCATTTTTTCGAAGCCTCCCTGCGCAGGAACATACATACATACCTACATATGTACATACATACATACCTCTTGCATACATTATGCCTGGCGCAGACATAATGTGACGCAAGGGGTCACAAAGTGGTGCAATGCAACCATCGCACCAATTTATAAGTATGTTGCAGCAGAAAAGCCACCTTAGCGCCACCTTAACATCAAAAAAATGAAGCTATAGCGGCGCTAGAGGCTTGTAAATAGGCCCCTATTGTCATTTTCAAAACCAAGAGCTCTAACTTTCACAAATGCGAGACCGATTGCTTTGCAGGAGCTTGTTTTGTGTGAAAGCGTTGCAGATGTTTTTTTTTTTTATTTCTTTTCCTGTGCTGTGTTCATTTTTTATATTTCTTTGTATATTTATTTAAAATTTTTATTTTACATTCCGAACGCTTAAGCGTGCAGTAAGGAGCTCTCAGCGCTTGATTAAAGTGTTGGATTAGAGGCAGCAGATGCAGGGCTGTACTCCACCTGAACACGTTGACATTTGAGAAAATCTCATTATTTACATCCCTCTGTCCTGTGGCTCAACTGTAAGTCTGAGGCACGTCTGGGACTTGGGACCACAGGACAGTGTAAAAACACTCCTCGGAGTGACGTGTGGCATCGCAATGTCGGGATGCACACAGTGCCTGGAGAGATGACAGCGCCTTCGCGACACTTGCCTGGTCTCCCCAGGCGGTGTCCTGGTGCACTTACCCCGCACGCAGAGAAAATGGGCCTTTTCTCGGTCAGGGAGGGGGCGGCTTCCGCCGGGGGAGGGAGGCCAGACTTTACAGAGGAATGGCAAAAAGACGACCTTCATTTCCATTGCCCAAATAAGATTGCTTTGAGGTGTGTGTTTACTCAAGGGGAACATCGCCGGGTTTCCCTGGCAACAGCCGGCTCACACCGGCGCAGCGCATCGAGGTACGGCGTGGAAGCGGCGGGGGCCACCGGAGTGCCACGAAGCGCGCACAGCGCCGCGCTACAAACAGGACGAGGCAGCTTAGTCTCGGACGCTAAAGAGCTTTCCCGCTTGCGGAGAAGCGGAAAACTCGATTGGTCTCGACTTTTTTTTCCCTATGTGATTTCAGGAAAATAAACACTGAAAAAATGTAGCTTGAAAACAGTCATTCTGATTACTTTCTGATTATCACTTCTAACTGGATACATATGAAAGTGGTAGTGGAATGTGCCGTCCAGTTCCAACTCCTCTTCTACGTCTGCCTAACCGAAATCGCCCCGTTTATGTAAGATGCAAAAATGTAAAGCCAGCCAAAGATCGGATAACGGCATATGTTTATGTTTCACATTATTATTTCATTTTAACAGCGCGCTCGCATTTTCCAGTACCCTCTCTAGATGGGGTTTTTCCCCATTGCATTCTGGGATTTGTGGTTCTCGATATGTATGTATGTATTGGGCATTTATAAAGCGCATTCCGGCCCTCGGGCATCGAAGCGCTAACTGGGTGAGGCAGTAAAGACCTAAGCAAAGGAGCTCCCAAACTTATTGAGGAAACAGCCATGTCTTGACCAGTTTCCTGAAAGTTAAATGGTTGTGTTCTTGCCTTATACTCAGTGGAAGAGAGTTCCAAATTTTAGCAGCTGCAATAGTAAAAGCTCTGTCTCCCCATTTTACTTTCCTAGTACGGGCTATTTGAATTTGATAGGCACCGGCTGAACGCAACATGCGATTAGGCTTATGCCATTTCAGTTTGGTGGTTAGTGTTGTAGGCCCAATCCCATGAGCCGCTTTGTGAGTGATGCAGAGGGCCTTAAAAGAAAGCTGATGGATGATCGGAAGCCAGTGTAGATCTTTAAGGCCCCTCTTAACAGAGGCCCCACGAGGTAATTTTAGTAGCAGCCTGGCAGCCGTATTCTGCATCAACTGAAGTCTGTGCAGAGATTCTTTATTCAGATTAAGTAAAAGCGCATTCCCATAATCCAATCTGGAAATGACTAGGGCCAAAATGACGGTGGTTCTACTGGTCTGAGGAATAAAAGGGAGAATTTTTTTTAATTTCTTCATTGTCCACACACAGGACTTAATTATCAGATTCACCTGAGGTTTAAATGACAATTGCTCATCGAACACTACTCCTAAATTTCTCGAGTGAGACCGTGGAACAGGAAGCGTCCCACACTCTTCCGGCCACCAGCTAGAGGTCCAATGTACCCTGTCAATTCCGAAGCACAAAATCTCGTTTTTTTCGCAATTGAGTTTCAACCAGTTGGACTTCATCAAGTGACTGACTGCCGTCATACAGGCATTGAAGCAAATAGCTACTTCTTCAAGATCATTATCAATAGGGATAATGATTTGAGTATCGTCAGCATAAGAAGTAGGAATGAAGCCAAAAGAACGAACCAACTCCGCCAGAGGTGCCACGTACAAGTTAAACAACGTCGGGCTCAAAGAAGAGCCCTGAGGGACCCCACACGGCAAAAGATAGGGAGGAGACCTAAAATCGCCACAGCTAACTGTGGCCCACCTGTCAGATAAAAAAGATCCGATCAATTTGAGAGCCTGGTCTCTAATGCCTACCTGATAAAGGCGGTCTAGCAGGATATGGGGAGCGATGGTGTCAAAAGCTGCTGACAAGTCCAATAGCACCAGAAATGCCCCCTGCCCCTTATCCACCAGTCTACGTATAGTATCAGATGATGCAATGAGAGCAGATTCAGTACTGTGGGCTTTCCGGAAACCATGTTGCGAGTTGTCCAAGCCTTTAGAACCCGACAGGAAATCCACCAATTCCTTATTAAGGTGCTTTTCCAGAATCTTGGCCGCATAGGGGAGAAGGGCTATAGGACGTAAGTTCGTTAAGTCATCAGGTTTACCCGCTACTTTCTTTTTTTAGCGGAATGATAGTAGCTTCTTTCCAAACCCTAGGGTAAAGACCCGATGCTAGCACTTCCTGAAAAATAGGGGCCAACATAGAAACCACTAACTCTGGTACTAGTTGGAGAATAGCCGGGGGGCAGGGATCCGTAGGGGAGCCCGATTTACCTTCCCGGAGCAGTTTACACAGAGCCTCCGAAGAGGGCATCTTAAAGTTAGATAGTAAAAGTAGGTCGTCTGATGCCCCGTTGGTAGTCCCCTCAGGATGCGAACAAGCAGTCAGTCGTGGAGATGGGCTAATTAATGTCTCCTCCAGCCTAAAGCTGGAGTAAATATCTAGCACCTTGCATTCAAAAAATTTAGCTACTTTGTTACAGAAATCTTGGGAATCTTTGGGGATATGGAATTAGAATTACGAGTGCCAGAGTATAAAGACCAACTAGGGGCCGGGTGACCTAATTACACATAAAAATTAGACACTTGAGAGCTCTGTATCAACAGTTACCTGTCAAGCAAGGAGCATCTTGGAAAGGCCAGGAGGGTTGGGTGGAGACAGTCGTGTGGCAGACACTTCTAAAATGATAGTACAGAGGCTTAAAAGTCCCATGCTGTGCCCAAATGTGAAAATACAGGCCGAGGGGGTCATATTACACACAGACCCTCCCCGGGGTCATGACTGTCTGTGTCCCTGTGTCTCTGTTGGATTAAAGAAGGGGCCCCGGATGCTTACATACGGTGACCAGGCATCCCAGATTTGTTGGGACAGTTCTGGTTTGTCACCATTTGTCACTGCGTAAATTACGCACAAGTCACGGTTTTCAGAGAAGGTCTGAGCATAAAGTTTCTTTGGGCCAGATGTATCATCATCCCGGTTTGCATTTCCTAAATAGCGATTTTTAAGAAATCGCTATTTAAGAAATGCAAAATGGGATGTATGAAAAATGCGATCTGGTAATAGCGATTTCTTAAAATTCGCAATCGCTATTACTCAATCACAATTCCATAATGGGACTCCATTCATCCCCATGGGCCCGTAGGCCCATAGGTGCGAATGGTTTTGAATTTCCCAATTTGCGAATTCCAGTTAGGAATTCACAAATTAGGTAATGCAAACCCCCTGGTGCTGGGGGCCTAAGCCCCCTCTGATGCACCCCAAAAAATATATTTGCGGACATATGAATCACACACATGCCCTAGGGCCTTATAATGCATTTTAAAAAATTGCACATGCTTACCATCAAATTGGATTTGGTGTTAATTGCATTTCCTAAATGAACAAATCGCATTTAGGAAATGCTTGATACAAGTGCTTTGGAAATCGCAAATAGGAATTCCCTATTTGCGATTTCCTATTTACAGAATTGAAATTTGAGATTGTCTAAATAGGGTCGCAATTTTGAGGAATCGCTATTTTTGCGCTTCCTTAAAATTGCACAGCAAATGCCTTTCATACATCTGGAAAGGCATTTTTGCATTCTCAAACAGCCGAACATTGTGATTCGCACCGTTTGCGAATGCAATATTGCTTGATACATCTGGCCCATTGTGTTCTAGTTCAAGATTTGTTAGCAGCGCTTATGAATAAGCAATTTAATGAAAACAGATTATATTGTGTTGCATCTCGCTTCACCCCCCCTCCCAGAAGTAGAGGAGAAGAAATTGTACCTAGAAAGTTAGAAGCTAGACTTATTGGCTTTGTGCCTGGGTAGAGACAAGTAGTGTCTAATACATCAGATTGAAAAATGACAATAAATTACAATGTTGTACCATTTCTTGAAACGATGTTGATAGACATAACAAATAAAAAAAATACATAACCAAACAGAAGACAAGTGTATAGAGAAACAATAATATCCAAAAGTCAAAAATGTTTAATTAAAAAAAAGAATATATAAACATTTTTTTTATATCCACATAAATACAAACAAAGAGAGGAAAACATATATGGATACAGAATACAGAAACCATCAGCCGACACGTGTTTCGTCCACACCGGACTTCTTCAAGGCTGAGAAAATCACAACAAACAACACGCCATTATAACAAATATATACATAGCTCTTTATAAAACAATCTATTACATAGTCCCTTTTCTAAAGTAGATAGATGCATTTTTTATCAATAAAATAGAAAAGCCACCACACCAACACCATAATTATGGTGTAACAATTCAAGAAATAGTGAAGAAAAAGCAAGAAACCAACACCATGTGTCCACTGTTACAGAATATTATCTATTGTCCGAGAGAGTTACGTACAACACTCCACATCACGCCAAATATCAGAATTCAAGAGCCATAAAGATATTGTTTAGTATAGCATGCAACCCCTAGTGAATGAGGAATTCGCAAACAATAAGCTACTTTGGGTCCAAAATGACCCCACACCCCGCCTTAGTGAAAATATTATTTGTGATAAGTCTGTACCTTCAGTCACTTAATTGGCAGTTACACTTATGTCCCTCTTTGGAGCTACCACAGGATACAAGAGGAATGAACTTGCCATTTGTACACGTATTACTTTTATCGAAGAGATGTCTAACGCATACTAACAAAGATCATACATTTAAAGAAAATGGTACAATTCATCATCCAAATTCATTCCCAATTCAGTAGTTCTTAATTTAATGATCCATTTTGCTTCATTTTTATGTAAATCAAGTGTCCTATTGCCACCTCTAGGGTTCATTGGAATATGATTTATGCCCATGTATTTAACTAGTGGGACCTCAGTCCCTGGATGTTTTTCATTGATATTTCGCACTATCGGTGATGCAGTGTCATGGTTTATTAAGGCTCTGATATGCTCCTGAATTCGTTCCTTTAGGGGCCTAATGGTGCTGCCTACATATATTTGGCCACATATACATTCCAATATATATACCACAAATTTCGTGTTACAGTTGAAGAAAGTAGAGATTTTAAATTTATCACTACCATTATAACTGAATTCAGAAGTTTTATGCAGTGCCATGTGGCACATGTTACAATTGCCACACCTATTGAAGCCCGTAATTTTATTGGAAAGCCATGTTGATTTACATTACATTATGGGTGGTAAAAAACTCTTACATACTTCATTTCTAATGGTTTTACCTCTTTTATGGATCATTCTTGGCCTCTTAGGAAGTAGACCAGCAAGTGTGTTGTCGTTCTGTAATATATTCCAATGTTTACATAGAATACAATATTAATTGTGACTGTTCTGAGTATATGCTGTACAAAAGTTCGCTGCTCTATATGATGAACCATCTCGCGTTTTGATGTTTTGGTCCAATAGGGTGGTTATACAGACTTGATCGATCTTTTTCCTTGCTGCCTTGATAGTACGTTTGGAATAGCCTCTCTGTAAAAACCTATCTCTCAATTTATTCAATTCTATATTGCACACATTAGGATCACTACAGTTTCTTTTTAACCTACTCATTTCCCCAAACGGGATAGCTGAGATCTGACTTCTAGGGTGAGCACTTTCAGCATGTAATATAGAATTACAGGCTGTTGGTTTGCGATGAACTTTCGTGTGGATCTTATTATCCTCAATGAATATATCCAAATCCAGAAAGCAGACATTGTTCTTACTGTATTCATACGTCATTTGTATATTGAAAATGTTAAGATTAACATAGTCATAAAATTCCACTAATAGTTGTTCTGATCTGGTCCAAATCATTAAAACATCATCAATTTATCTTCCCCAAAAGAAAATATTGTCAGTAAGGAGAGGAGGGCCCTCCTTCCAAACATGTATTGCCTCGAAGAAACCCATATACAAATTTGCATAAGATGGAGAAAAACGTGAGCCCATGGCTACTCCTTGTGCTTGTTTGAACCATTGCCCTTCATGTACAAAGACATTGTTCTCCAATATAAATTCCGTCATGCACAATATCATTTCAGTGTGTTCCATATGGGATGCCGATCTTCCAGACAAAAAGTGTCGCACTGCCTGTAAACCCTTATCTTTAGGGATACATGTATATAAGGAGGATACATCCAGTGTGACCAAGGTCATATCTGCAGTCCAGGTCACATCCTCTAGCTTACGGAGAACATCCTTCGTATCTTGTAAGTATGAAGGAATGTTCTTCACAACAGGCTGCAAATAGCTGTCGATAAACTCAGATAGCCTTTCAGTGGGTGCTCCTATTCCCGATATTATGGGTCTGCCTGGTGGTGAGGTTGTACTTTTGTGCAATTTGGGTATACACGGTGATGTAGGATTAAAAATATACTTGAATTCCAAATCAGAAATTAAACCCTTATTGCACCATGATAATAGCATTTTCTCTAGTTCGCATAGTTATATATCTGCTGCATTTGCCACCAAGCCCCAACTTGACTCCTGACAACATCGGGACTCCACTGTTCAGGGGCATCATGTTGGAAATGGGAAGGCACCTCAGGGGGTGGGTGGGTTCGGGGTGGGGTGCTTCTCTTTGGGAGGGGGCTCCTTGGCCTCTGGTTCTGGAGGGGGCTCCTTGGCTTCAGATTCGGGAGGGGTCTCCTTGGCCTCTGGTTCGGGAGGGGTCTCCTTGGCCTTATTTTTGGGAGGGGTCTCCTTGGCCTTTGTTTTGGGAGGAGCCCCCTTGCCCTTTGTTTTGGGAGGGGTCTCTTTAGCCTTTGGTTTTAGAGGTGGCTCCATGGTTTTGCTTTTTTGTTTGGGAGGGGGCGGAGGAGTGTCCTTGGGCGAGGGGCCGATGTCGCACTCATGTCCCCCTTAGTGGTAGCTGGAGACTTGGGGGGTGGAACAGGATCAGACTGGGTGCTGGAGGTTCTGGGCTGGGGGGTCGGGACCTTCCTCTTATGGGCAGCACAGGGTTGAAGGGGGAGGGAAGAGGTCAAGGCGGGAAAGGAAACGCTTCTTAGGGCCAATGGGGCGGTATGTGGGAGGAGGGATGGGAGTGGAGGTAGAGGGAGTGGTTGTAGGAGGAGGAGGTGTGATGGACTTGGGTGCAGGTGCATGGACAGTGTGCATGTGTGTGGTGGATGGCTGTTGGGGGTCTGATTGAGAGCGTTTGTGTGTCTTTGGAGGGGAGGCAGACAGGTTGGGGGAGGTCAAACAGGATGTGTGGATGGATGTTGTGGTGGTGTCTGCAAGTGAGGTGAGTGTGCTGCATGAGGTGGTGATGGTGGTGGTGGTGACTGCGCATGTGGTGTGTGGGGTGCATGTCTGCGGGTCTGCTGTTGTGGTGACTGTGGGCAAGGCTGTGCAGGTGGCAGGTTCAAGGTCTGTTGATGCAGTGCATGCAGGTGTGAGTGCGGATGTGACTGTGAGGGAGTAGGAGGAGGGGGGCAGTGGAAGCAGTGGATGATGTTGTGTGTGCATCTGTGTGATGGCTGTGTGAGTGCTTGTGGACTGAAGTGTGCTGCCTGTGTGTGTGTCTGTGCGAGTCTTGTCTGATGTTTTGTGTGCATAATTGTCAGAATGTGTGCATGGGATGGGTTGGGGTGAGCAGACTGAGACTGGGAAGTGATAGTTGGAGGGGGGACAGAAGAAACAGGGAAACTGTCTGCCATCAATGAAGAGGCCAGAGCCTGAAACGATCTCTGTAGGGTCGCCAAGCCACTGTGAATGCCCTCCAGGAAGGCATTGCATTGCTGCATCTGGGATGCCAGCCCCTGGATGGCGTTCACTATGGTTGACTGCCCTACAGAGATGGATCTCAGGAGGTCAATAGCCTCCTTACTGAGGGCAGCAGGGCTGACTGGGGCAGGGCCTGCGGTGCCTGGGCGAGGGAGACACCCACCCTCCTGAGTGTGCAGGCATGGCAACTCAATGGGGGCTACTGGGAAGGCGGGGTGGTACAGGGATGGTGGTAGAACCTGTAACCGGGTGGCCCCAGAATGGTCCGCCACTACCAGGGAGCGCCCATCGGAGGAGGAATCAGAGTCAGTGGTATCAGCTCCTGTCCCCCCGTGGTGCTCCCCTTGCCCTCCGTCCCATTGGTCCCCTTGGCATCGGTGGACTCTGCCTCCAGTGCCCCTGCTCTTTTGCCAGATGATGCTAATGCACACATGGACAGGATGACAAAAGGAAAGGGGGGAGAAAGAAAGGGAGCAT
This sequence comes from Pleurodeles waltl, assembly GCF_031143425.1. NCBI lineage: Eukaryota > Metazoa > Chordata > Amphibia > Caudata > Salamandridae > Pleurodeles > Pleurodeles waltl. The sequence goes on along the minus strand of NC_090440.1, from coordinate 49,806,037 downwards.
AGGGTCAATCACAGCACCAACAGCACAGATGGCAAACACATCACTGTCACACACTGACACTGAGAATGGGCAGTATGGACCACACTGGCATACCATTGGCTAAGTACCACAGCAGGTTGCAGCCAAACACTGCCATCTGCACACCAACTGGGACCAACTAAGCCCTGTCTGCCATGGAAAGACAGCTATCAAAAACATGCATTTCACCCAATTACCCAAAGCTGGACCACGCAGCAATGTCTGAACTGGCATATTGGAGCATCCACTGACTAGCACCCTGCACCCAAATCCCATGCCAGGCAACAGAGATGGTTGTCAAACACACTGTACTCGCCCCCTTGTGGCTTCTGTGATGCCCTCAAGCGCTCATCCTGCTCTGGGTAGGCCACCGCCAGTATGCAGGCCATCAGGGGGGTCAGGTTCTGACAGGTACCCCTCCCTCATTGGGAGGCCATCCCCAGCTGGGCCTCAGCTGTCTTCTGGGCCTAGCATCTCAGTTTCTCCCACTGTTTCCTGCAGTGGGTGCTCCGTCTGCTATAGACCCCAAGGGTCCGCATGTCCTTGGCGATGGCACACCACAACCCCTTCTGATGGGCGCTGACCTGCAGAGGAAACACGAACAGAGGGACACCATGAACCAGACAATACAACCTGTCACACATCTGGCCTACAAACTGCATTTGTCCCTCATCAGGCACACACATGACCTGTACCTCTGCATTTACACTGCCACCAGCCATACCCCCCCAAATAACACACTGCCAGCACACACACACACATATACATGCAGCCATGTCGCATGCAACATACCCATGGTGTACTCACCTGTTGGTCTGGTGGCCCATACAACTGACCATACAGGGGTAGGACCCCAGCTCAAGCCTCTCCAACTCCTCAGACGAGAAGGCAGGGCCATTTGCCCTGTCGCATAGGCAATGGCAGGTTCCAGACATAGGTCACAGAAGCACACAGTGGCGATGTCGTCCTGTGGAAAGTCAGGAATCAAGTGAAGTGGTAGAAATAAAATGATCATCATTGCTTCCCATACTCCATAGGGGGCCATGTTAGCCAATGAGGAATTGCACGGCGGTGCACACCGCCTTCCGCCATGACGCAAACGCCGGCGGAGTGAGGTCACTTCGACTGTCCCTGCATACAGGAGAGGCGGTTGCCATTTTCTACTGCTAGTACACATGTACAGATAAAAAAGTGCATAATTGTTGTCGAATGTACACAGCTAGACAATTCCAGTGTCCAACATACAAGCATGCTCTCTGTACACTGATATAGTGTGTACATAGTTCCTGTTGTCACTCCCTTCTTACTTTTGGGTCTCTTAGGTACCAACCACTGCGGAGGAACAGGAGGAGGAGGCAAGTACCCGTTACAGACCCCTTGTGGACTTGGCTACATTGGAGGACAGGCACATCATACTCATCTATCATCTGGACAGGGTCATAATCACAGAGCTGTGTGACAACTGGAGCCTGATCTGGTACCTGCTATCCATTGCACAACAGTAATATCCACTCTTGTGCCAGTACTCTCAGTGCTCCATTTCCTGGCAACTGGTGACAGTTGGCTTGGCTGCAGGAATGTCACAGCCAATGTTCTCTATTGTGCTTGCAAGGGTTTTGGCAGCCTTGCTCAAACACATGTGCAGCTACATCACATTCCCCCAGATAGATGAATTATCCACTGTGAAGGCTGGATTCTATGCAATGGGACATATACCACATGTTATTGGGGCCATTGACAGGACTCATATTGCCTTAGTCCCCCCCCCCCCCCCCAGGGCCAATGAACAAGTGTACAGGAATAGGAAGAGTTACCACTCACTCAATGTCCAGATGGTGTGCCTTGCTGACCAGTACATCTCCCATGTCACTGCCAAGTATCCTTGGTTGGTGGATGATGCCTTTGTCCTGAGGAATAGCAGCATTCCACAGCTGATGGCACAACTACAGAGGCACAGAGTGTGGCTTATAGGTGAGCCTGTGTCCCCACCCAATGTATGCCAGTGTATGCCTTCAGGAGTCATACCCCATGCCATTGTGCAGGGCTAATGTGTGTCCCTCACTTCTTGCAGATGATTCCGGCTACCCAAACCTGTCCTGGCTCCTGACCCCTGTTAGGAATCCGAGAACAGGGGCTGAAAATAGGTACAATGATGCTTATGGGCGTACCAGGAGTATTGTTGAAAGGACCTTCAGTCTCCTTAGGGCCAGGCTCAGGTGCCTCCATCAAACAGTTGGATCCCTATGCTACTCCCCTGAGAAGGTTTGTAGGATTGTTGTTGTGTGCTGCATGTTGCACAACTTGGCCCTCAGACGCCATGTGCCCTATCTGCAGGAGGAGCGGGGTGACAATGCAGCTGTGACAGCAGTGGACACGGAGGACAGTGAGGAGGAGGAAGAGGAGGAGGATGTGGACAACAGGACACATATGATACAGCAGTAATTCCAATGACACTCAGGTAAGACTGTTGAATTAAACATTTCTCCATTTCAGTGTTGTGCTGTGTGGCTGTAGCATATTGCCAGTCATTACCTTTGCATCCCACCAGACTGTCACCTATGCCTTCCCTTATTGCAGATGTTGCTGTGGTTACACACTGTAATGCTGTGATGTGTAGAGACTGATGAGACACAATTGTAGGATGGATCAACATATTCCTGGACATTTGCACAGGATCAAGCAGTTCAGTACAGTTCAATACATTGTACATTGCCTTCAGATAAAGCACTATTACTTAAGTTGCATCCAAAGGTGTTTATGAAAAATTGGCATACAATGCAAAGTGCAATAGAGTAGGGATGATGGTTGGGAAAAATCCAGTGTAGTGGCCAGTCTGTTTGTTGCACAGGTCCAGTGTCCAAGGGCCCATTGGAAGGGGAGCAATGGCAGTTTTAAGTGGACATTGTGATACAGTGTGGCACAAACCGGACATCCAGGAGGGGCTCATTTCCTGGTGGTGGTCTTGGTCTTGGCAACTGTCTCTGGTGTCTGTCTAGGTCGCAGGGACCGTTTGCGGGGTCGTTCACCTTCTGCGGGGGAGGGGTGCTGGTGGTCTTTGGGTCCTGTGGCAGGGCCTCCTGTCCACTAGCTGCAGCAGGTGTGGAGGGCTGGTCAGTACACTGGCTAGTGGAAGGGACCCGCTGGTGTGCTGTGTAGTCCCTCATGATGTTGGCCATGTCACCCAGCACCCCTGCAATGGAGACCATGGTGGTATTCGGGGCTTGCACTTCTTGCTTGATTTCCTGGTGGTGTTACACGTGCAGCCGCTGGCTCTCCTGCATAATGTTTAACACCTGACCCATCTTGTCCTGGGATTGTTGGTAAGCCCCAGGAGATTAGTGAGTGCCTCCTGGGCAGTCGTATCCCTGGGCCTGTCCTCCCCGTGGTGCACAGCTGCCCTCCGACCATCCCTGGCCCCCTGTGCCTGTGTCCCTTGAATAGATTGCCCACTACCACTGACCCCAAGACCTTCATTGTCTCGCCTGTGAGGTGTGGACTGGGGTCCCTGTACAGGTGGGCACACTACTGATTGATGTGTCCTGGGGACAGAGGTCTGGGGATGTTGGGTGACTGCTGTGGTGTTGGATTCTGAGGGGGGAGGCTCTGTAGTGGACTGGGTGTGGGATGGGGTAGCCGACTGACCAGTGGTCCCTGATGGGCCAGGCAGTTCATCCAGATCCAGATCTCAGAGTTGCTGTCATCACTGGGGGGATCTTCTGGTGAGGGACTGGATAGCTGTGGCACCTCCTCACCGCTGAGATTGGCTGGGGCACCTGTGGGGATGTAAGTGGTGTATTATGCTACATGTCTGTGACATATTCTTCATCACTAGCTTCGCCTATGTTATTGCTGTTGCCCTGCCACCTTTGGTTGTGCATGGTAATGGATTGTGGGATTGTTGCTGTGCATGCATTGGTGGTGGGTGTAAATGCAGGGCTGGAAGGCATGTACATGCAGTGGGTATGGCATGCAGGCTTGACATTTCATTTTGCTAATTGTAGTGGTGCACTGTGTGGGATGGAGTGGGGTGATGGTTGTCAGGGTCCTGGTGGCATGGAGGTATGGAGGGGTGATAGGTAGTAAATGTTGACTCACCAGTGTCCAGCCCTCCAGCTACTCCAGTGAGTCCCTCAGGATGCAGGATTGCCAAGACTTGCTCCTCCCATGCTGTCAGCTGTGGGGGAGGAGGTGGGGGCCCACCGCCAGTTCTCCTGATGGCGAGCTGGTGCCTTGCTGCAATGGAACACACCTTCTCCCATTGGTCATTCCACCTCTTCCTTATGTTGTCCCTTGTGCGTGGATGTAGTCCCACTATGTTCACCCTTACACGATCCTCCGCCATAGCTCCATCTTCCTGGCAATGGATATCTGCTGGACTTGTACTCCAAACAACTGTGGCCTGACTATTTCCTCAACCATGACCTGCACCTCCTCATCGGTGAAACGGGGGTGGCATGGATTTTGTGTGGTGTGTGTACATTGTGCAGAGGGTGATGTGTGATGTGGTGTGGTGTGTGGTGCATGTCGTATGAATTGGTAGTTGTGATATGTGTGTGCAGTTCTCTTTTGGATTAGTGTCGCAAAGTGTAGCCATCTTCTCGTGTTAGCAAAGGATTGTGGATGATGTGGGTATGTGTTTTATAGTGCTGTTGGTGGGTGTGTGGGGTGTGTGTATTTGTGTCAGGTGTGGGTTTTTGTTCAGGCCACTGTTGTCTTGTTTTGTATTTGGATGGCCATTTCCAATGCGGCGGTGTTCACCAACAATGGTTTACTGCTATTGAATGTCCACTGTGGTGATAAGTGGGTCATTATTTGGAGGGCGTAGTATTGGTTGCGTAACAGTATGGGTGGTAGTACTGACAGTTTATCATGTTCAGTGGGTCTGGCGGATTTGTAGTTGTGGCTGTTTTTTATCTGTTTTGTATGTATGTTTCATAATCTGGCAGATGGATGTCCACCTCTGCGGCAGTATGCTGAGGGCAGTCAGCGTGGCAGTATTCGGTATTTACCGCCAAGGTCATAATGAGGGCCTATGTGTTGCAGCATAGTGGAAAGCTCTTTGGAAAGATGGACTGTCACCTTTCTGTTGCTTATTGCTAGATTTCAGTATTAAATTGGTACTAATGAGTTGCAAGCAATGCCAAGAGAGTGTTATCAAGGTTAGAAATGCTGAAATAATGAAGTAATTCTATTACAAAATGTACAGCATTATTCTGCATAATTTGTCTTTTCTTACAGCATAATTTACTCAACCCTGCCACTTAATGTGACCCTCTTCTACCACATAATTCCAGTGGCCTTGCATATGAGGTATAGGTAAGAGTTTAACAAAGAGTTGTGTTATCCAAAGGTTGGGGTGGCCAGGAATGAGGGCACTGAGTATGTTATAGGGGTTTGTCATGCACATGCTCAGAGTAATAAAGGTCAGAACACACTCGTACCCTCACTTTAGCCTTAAAATACCTTAAAAAAAGGGTAAGAAAAATTAACCTTTGCTTTCATCACTCCAGTTTCTGCATTAAATGAAAACAGACCATATGTTGTGTTAGTGTATCATTGCTCAAATAGATTGAAGTTATATTGTGAGGGAAGTGCCTACAAATATAGTCACACTGTTTTTGGATGAAATATTTGATTATGAGTGTTTGCTAAAACAGATAATGATGGTCAGTGGAGGACCAGGGCACTCTACAGGTATCTTTGCATTTTTGGGCCACACATTGATCAATCAGTATGTCTCTTCACTGTATCACTCAGTCTACTGAGCTGGTGGAAGTAACAAATAATTTGGTTAAGGAAGCTAGGGTCACATGTACGAAGCATTTTGTACATCGCAAATGGCGAATCTGGCCGTTTGCGACATGCAAAATGCAATTTGGGATGTACAGACCCATTTTTGTGATTCGGTAATCTATTTACCAAATCGTAAAAATAGTTTGCAAGTCGCAATTAGGAAGGGGTGTTCCCTTCCTAATTGCGAGTCGCAGTCCCATGTATGATTGTTTTGTGACTGCAAATGCGGTCACAAAACAATCGCAGTTAGCACCAGTTTCAAACTGGTGCTAACCCATTTGCAAACAGGAAGGGGTCCCCAGGGGACCCCTTCCTCTTTGTGAATGGCAGCGAAAACATTTTTTCAGAGCAGGCAGTGGTCCTATGAAAACTTTTCATTTTTTGTTTTTGAAATGCATCTCGTTTTCCTTCAAGGAAAACGGGCTGCATTTCCCAAAAAAACCTGCTTTATTTAAAAGCAGTCACAGACATGGTGGTCTGCTGTCTCCAGCAGGCCACCATCAATGTGATGGCGGCCATTCCCAATGGGGTCGCAAATTGCGACCGACCTAGAATATTCATGAGGTAGGTCATTTGCGACCCCCTTGCAAATTGCAAACAGTGTCATTGACACTGTTGTACACAAGGTTTTGCGACTCGCAAAGTGCGAGTCTCTCTGACTCGCAATTTGTGAGTCGCAAAACCTGTATTTCGTGCATGTGGCTTTAAGTATCTGGAATCAAGGGTATTTTGTTTTCAATTCATTAAGTTTGGAAAAATGTACTTTTGTGATATGTTATGTCATATATAATGCGGAGAGGGATTCTGTGCACTGGTTTTGTAAGTTTGTGTTAGACATCCATGGTCTACTTGGTGAAGACTTATGACGTGGTCCTGCTAAATAACCCACTTACTGGAAAGCTAGTCCACATCTTTACGGAGAGCACATAGGAGACATCTTTTCAGAGTGCACTATGGAGATGTGAAGTTAGAGTATATGCTGCAGGCATAGAGGTTGAATCCTCAAGAGGTCACTGGGAGTTGCCTTTTATGATGAAGTTGCCCCCTGCTATAAATTATTAGGGCACATGATTTGCATTCTGGTTATTCTGGAAGACACCTCTAAGATGGGCTGAAATTTGTTAAACTCAGTGAAATCCTGGAGGTAGTTGTAGTTTTGTATGTACTATTTAGTTGTATGTGCATTAAATTACTGGCTGCACAATGGCTTATTGTATTATTATTGTGTGTTGCAGTATTCCGAGCTTCTAGCCCATAATACCGCTCTGGGTAAACCCTGCTGTGCTCTTAAGAGTCAAGTGCTAAAAGCGGACTTAACCCCAGTTTGAGGGTGTAGCCTAGAAACCAAGACGTAAAGTCATAACTGATACATTTGAGGCCCAGTAACCACTATTCTTCCTCGGAGTCCTGAAACAGATCTGTCATAGAAAATCATAGTATTCCAATTTGGTGGTTATACAATATTCTAGATGTGTACACCATTACTGTCTGGACTCCAAAAGAAGAGACAATGAATGTGTAGCAAATCTGGTGTGTGTGCATGTATGTGGTGTCTGTATGTCAATGTGCTTGGTACGTTGTTAAACTTGGGCTTTGAGTCTTTTCAGGTTTTTCATCGTTAAGGAATTGCAACGATGTTGCAACATGCATTTCCTGACCCATGAACAGCCCACACTCTGCACTGGAATGTCTGAATAAAAAATAATAATAATTGGTGCCTTGTTTTAAATTCATTACACCAGTAACACTGTCATATATGTTGTAAGCACTCTTTGTAAGTTTTAAAAAGTAAGTTTATCATGGGTGAACAAAATATAATTGGAGATTATATGTCGGAACCACGAGTGCTTCAAGCACCCGAGGCTCAACAACGAAGTCGGAACAACGACCTCGTTCTAATCACTAATGCCTTTACCAAGCATGAGTTTACACCGATTTTTCGTTGTAAACGCATTCCTCGTAAAGGCATTAGTGATCAGCATGCACGGTTCCAGCATGCTTCCCCCCTAGCCCCCACCCCCAAAAATTACCGCAACCCACCATCCCCACAACTACCCCAACCCCACCCCCAAAATTACCCCAACCCCAACCCCCCTCCCCTAAAACCTAAACCAACCCACCCCTTAAACCTAAACCCTGATCCCCCTCCCCCTAAACCCTAATAACCCCCAGTCCCCTACCCCACCCCAAAAACAAAAAATACCCTGAGTCCCCACCTCGCCCCTAAAACCTAAACACCCCAACCCACCCCTTAAACCTAAACCCTGACTCCCCTCCCCCTAAACCGTAATCACCCCCAGCCCCCCACCCCACCACAAAAACTAAAAATACCTGAGTCCTCACCCCGCCCCGCCCCTAAAACCTAAACACCCCAACCCCACCCCTTAAACCTAAACCCTGACCCTCCCCTCCCCCCAAACCCTAATCACCCCGAGCCCCCACCCCACTCCACCCCCCTAAAAAAACCCAGCCCCAGTCCCAGCCCAACTTACCTCCTCCTTCACCGCGTCGACTCCAACTCCCTTCTTCTGTACCTTAACCACGCATGTGCCTGATTCAGCCATGCGTGGTTAAGGTACGAAAACCAGGAAGTTGTGGAAAACGAAAGCGTTGTTTCGCTTTCTTTTTTTACGACTTCGTGGTTTCAGAGTCGTTGTTCCGGGTGTTTCATGCATTATAATCTATAATAAAAATATAACTGAAAATATAAACATATGACATGAAATAATGAGGGAGAGGATATAGATAGTTCACAACAGGGATAACATGGATAATGCATGAAAAGATGTTGATTCATATGAGTAAGAGATGGAAATAAAAATTGATAATGTCACAAGGGAGAAGTCAGGGAGGTCTAAATATTTCTTCATTAGGTTGTCGGCAAAAGAAAACTTTGCTGAATTGTCTATAAGGGAAGTGACTGGGGCCCATAAAGCAGTATGTTTTAAACAAGTGGAATAGGGTGCATATATGCTGTATCAAATTTGTGATTATGACATACTGCATACCACCAGTCATGAAATGTTAGTACGATGAAATCTTCCCATTTTGTGTATTTACTGGTATCCTAAAGCCAATAACAGATCCAGTATCCACAGACCCATAGAAACATGCCCCAGTCATTCTGATACACTTCCCAAGGAAATATTAGTAATAGACATGGGAACACGCAAATGAAAAACTGTGGTATTTCGTTTCCAAATTTGAGAATAAAAAATTATGGACATGTGAACAGTAAATGCTTGAGATCTCCATGTTGTGAGGTACACAACCAACGTGTATCATGGAGGCCTAGGTAGATTTTGTATAAAGTTGAGGAAGTTAATAAAAGTCTGTGATATATATATATATATATATTGAAAAGTGTTTGTGTAGTATTCGTTGCCAGAGAAGATTCCCTAATTTTTGTCCGCATCTTCCTCCAAAATAGAATAGGCCATTCTGCACCTAAGCCCTGTTCCTAAGATAATTCTGTATATATTTTATTTCTGTCAGCTGAAGTATGGTGCTGATTGGAATAAATAGAAAAGTCCTTTTGAAGTGTAAGTAGGGGATTTCTTAAACGATTATTGGGGGTGACGTGAAATGAGTGTTAGATTGAGAATGAGTAAAAGATGCAGATAAGATTTCCTGTAAAACTCAAAATTTATTGTGAAATGAACAAGGGAGTCCGAAAACAGTATGAGCGTGCTTAAAGGATATCAATTGGTTGTGTGGTATAAATTGTTTAACCCAAATTATACCCCTTCCTCTCCGTTTTTTCTAATAACTAGGCCTATTATTAAGTTGTTTGGAAGTATATAGTGGAGTTAAATGTGTGATTGTCTTTGGGAGAAGATGATATTATAAGATCTAATAATTTACATAAGAATCTAAAAACAGGAGTTGAAAGGGTTTGTGGTTTCTGTGCAAATGTCAAATAATCTTGAAAGGAAAAAAAGGGATACAAAATATCTTTCTAGATCAGCCTATAATAGGTTGTGCCTAGGAGAATCTGAAACTAAATAAGCAGATTGTTTCAATATAAAGGCTATCGGATATTTAGAAAAGTCAGGAAAATGTACACCTCCATCGCATTTAGGATATGTTAATATCAGTAAAGACATACAGGGCCTTTTACTTTGCCAAAGAAAAGAAGAGAGGATGGAATTATTATTCTTAACATTTTTGAGCGGTCTATTTAATGGAATATTCGAAACAGTATAATGAATAATTGGTATTGACATCATCTTGATAGTGTCACAAGGCCCCCACCACGAGAAATGTAAAGAGTGCCATAGACTAATTACTGTAATCACTTTTTGTATACAGTGTCTCATAATAAAGGAAATAAATGTCTTAATAGATTGAGTGAACTATAAACCATGATATTTAATTTGCTGAGAGTTCCAAGTAAACTTGGAGGATGAAATATCTTGCTTGAAAGTGAATTTATTTAAAAGCAATATCTCACACTTTTCATTATTCAAATTTTAATCAGACACAAAAGCAATAGAAGCAAGTTTGTATGAAAAAGCTTGGAGGGATGATTGAGGTTGTGAAATAAATATTAAGATGTCATCATGGTATGCCACTAATTTAACTTGTTGATTATTGAAAGTAAAACCATGAAAGTCTTGTTTGTGTTGTAGTCTAGATTTAAAAGGTTTTATAGCCAAATTGAAAAGAAGGAGTGAAAGGCCCATATCAGACAACCTTGCCAAACTCCTCTACTCAAGGTGAATTATGCAAAAGTAAGTCAATTTGCAAAGATAGCTGCTTGAGGAGATGAATAAAGGAGAGATATTAGATCAATAAGTGTGGGATCAAAACAAAACCTTTCAGGGGTCTGAAAAAAATGAAAGGCCTCTGTTGAAAGCTTTTTCAGCATCTAAAGTTATTACGGAACATGTTTGTGTCTCCAAAAAATAAAAACAAATAGTTTTACAAGTTGAAATAAGCAAAAGAGCATATTTTCTCTGTTCTGTGTGTAGCTGCATATTTCTGAGCATATGTATGTGTTGCACTCAAGATGTTAGTGTTTGTTTTTTTCCTAACTGCTGAAGCACTTTCTCCCTGCTACCCAGAGGTAACGTGCTGGGTTTCCTCTTTCAAGCTGATCAAATTGGTACACCCCTGATTGGCAATTTTAAAGTACCTGTAAGTCCCTACTATATGGTACAAAATTGTACCAAGGGCCTGTATGTTAAATGTCATAAAGGACTGCAGCACTCATTGTGTAATCACTGCACTGACAGTAAGGTTCACTGACAGAATATTGAGGACACAAACATTGTGTACATTGAAAATTGTGTCAAAAATATTGAGGATCAAAATATCAAGAAGATAAGTGCAAATAGCTGAGTATAGATTTACTATTCTTAACTCCACATCTACTTACCTTGAAGGTATATATATCATCAATATACATGTGTGTGTGGAGTTAAGTATAGTAAAACTATGCTTTCCCATAGAAACTCACCTACAAAATATTCTTGACATGATATTTTATCCATACAATATTTTGGACTTAATATTATGTCCAAACACCAACAGTATAAACGTGACTGCAGGCCTGCTATCTGTAGCATGACTGTTCATACTTAAACTTCAACACTGACCTGAAGAACATAGTTTGACCCAATGTACCAGAATTCCCACTACATCTGCCATAGTAATAAACAAAATACTATCTAAAAACACTGGGAACATCTAATGCATTGATCAAGTGACCAAGATATATTTTTGCTGCACAACAATAAATTAAAGGAAATTTTTTTCTGCACAACAATAAATTAAAGAATACATACAGGTCATTTCCCTGAGTCCTGCCTAGCAATGAACATTGATATGGGCACAGAGGTAGTTTCTCTAAGTGGCAGTGAAAATAGATACAGTCAAATGACAAACTGTTTAGAACAAATGTACTGATAAACACACCTTCACATATTTATTACCGCAGCGCAAAAATCGAATTCAAGTTTATTACCATTAAACTTGACATGCGAAAAACACTATTTGCTGCCTCACAGATTGCATAATACATTTACTTTACACATGTGAACCAACTCTTCTAAAAGTCATAAGACATCTGTAATGCGATTTTAGTTTGCCACACAAATTTTACACCTTGCTTCCTGATTTTGGAGGATATCTTTTTTAAACAAATAACATGACAACATTCCATGCCATAAACTATATATGCTGACGTGCAGGAAGTAATGTTTTCTATCATCAGTGTTGGGAGAACGAGGGGCATCAAGGCACAGTCACTTTACCTCCTGTGAGTTATGGCCATTCCCCCCACACAAAGATAGCAATAAAGAGCATGTTACACCCTGTGCATCTGTCCACACACCCACACACAAACACACACACACCAATTACAAAACAAACAGCTGTGATACAAGCTTCCCTCACACACACACAAAACAGTTCCAGCAGAAAGAGCTGTGATGAAAACTTCTCTCACACAGGCATGCACACACACACACCAGTTGCAGAACAAAGAGCTGTGATATAAGCTTCCCTCACACACACACAAAACAGTTTCAGCAGAAAGAGCTGTGATGAAAACTTCTCACACACGCATGCAACACACACCAGTTGCAGAACAAAGAGCTGTGATACAAGCTTCCCTCACACACACACAAAACAGTTCCAGCAGAAAGAGCTCCTGTTGCAAGGTTCCCTCACCAACAAACACACACACACACACACACACAGCACACACCAGTTACAAAATAAGGAACTATGATGCAAGCTTCCCTCACAGACACACAGACACACACACACAATAGTTCAAGCAGAAAGAACTCTGATGCAAGCTTCTGTCACTCATACACAGGCAGACACACATACACTTTTTCAGGCAGCCTTTTTATACTCACACTTCATATCTCTTATCTTGCAATTGGTTCTGGTAGTCCCTTAACCACCCAATCTACTTGGGAAATGCAGCTCCATACCACCGCCACAACAAATCTCAGAACTGTCTTAGATGAAAGAAAGTACCACAGACAAAAGACAAACTGTGTAATAGAGCTGTAGTAGGTGACAAACAGAATACTACTGCCTTGCAGTTTACATCCTAAGACCACAAAATCAGGAAAAGGGAGTGGCAAACACTGGCATTGTTAAGAGTCCCAATCTAACTTGAAATAATGAAGTGAAAATTTCAGGAAGATATTAAGCTGAATTCTCTTGAATATCAAGTTGATAACCAGGCAATGAAGCTAAAAATCCTATTTTAATATATGATGCAATCAATAGAGTCATTTGACTTCTTACTCATAGAGGTTTGGGGTTTTAAGCTTGCCTACTCTTCAAAACACATCTGAATTTCTGGTGATTTAGAAAGTAGCAACTCATTTCCATGGATGATTCTTGCTGGCTTCCAAAAAGACGTGATGGCTATCCATGGTGTCTCAACTGGTAATGTTTATAGACTTACTGCCTAGTATGTGTCATTCTGTATTACACTTCTAGCTACCCTGTTTCTTATATATACAAGCCTTGTGCTGTGCAGTTCCCATTTTTAAGGAGTGTACATAATTTCCCCAGCACTCTGTAGCCACCTCTCCTGAGGATTAAGATCGCGGGTGCCACTCAGCACAACATGGCTGTTCTACTTTTTCACTGCGCTGTCTCAGCTTGGAAGCCCTGAGGGAAAACAGTGTTTGGCCTAGCTAAATAATTTAAAGATTTTCTATTATCTTTCCTGGTTCCTACCTTTGCACCCTCGGGGAGGAGATGGTCATGAAGATCAATTCTCCTCTCCCCCGCACAATGTTAAGATCAAGAAACCTATTATTAATATGATTCGATTGTTCGCAGCTTGGCAAGACGATGAGTTGAGCCAAGTCCCCTTGGCAATGTACCATACAAGCAGCTACCTGGCTCTTAACAGGGCTTTATAACGCTCGCTTCGCAATCTCAGACATTTTCCTTTTCATGAAAGGAATTTATTTCTTTTTAAATATATGATTTTATTTAGTTGCCTTTAACCTGGGATTACATGAGTGGATAAGCACCTAAAAATGTCCAGAAGCAGCCGAAACTCATTGCCCTGTAAAACACAACTAATAGCCCAATCACAAGTCAGCCATAATAGAATCCCGCTCCACCCAATCACAGCTCGCCAAGAGTCCTGCACACAGATTTAGCGGGTGTGGTAACACTAGACCCAATTTTAACAACAGCCAATGAAAAGTGCAACAACGGCCAAGCCAGTGTCCTTGTCTCCACACTACCTTTTTCTGCGGTAAGAGGTGTGTGCTCCCCTCTACCAGGGCACTTTTCTCATTCCCTCTTCTTCCTTACTCACACCTCACCCTTCACTCATGCCTGCACCTGCTTCCCAAGTCATTGTTACTACCTGGTCAGATCAGATGGTATGTGTGAGTATTAATCCCCACAGAACTGGGAGTACATGTGCAGAATGTCGCCTGGTAAATATGGGTCTGCACATTTCTTCCACATTTTGTGTGGGGGAATTAATTGCACCATACTGATGAGGCAGTATTGCACAGCACCTTAACTTCATGTCAGGAGTTTGCACCTCAACAATACCAGGCAACTCATATTCAGGATCTAAGTGCCTTTTATACTATGAAGGCAAACTGGAGTATTGTTAGAAATGGGGTTTCTAGTTGGCAGAGGTATACACCCTTGTCCAAATAGGGACCACACTCCTAGTCAGAGTAAGTCACACACAATCCAAATTACCCTGTGCCCACCCTCTGGTAGCTTGGCACTGAGCAGTCAGGCTTAACTTAGAAGGCAATGTGTAAAGTATTTGTGCAATAAATCATGCAGTGACACGGTGATAACACTACAAAAAGACACCACACAGGTTTAGAAAAATATAAGATATTTATCTGATTAAATTAAGCTCCAAACAATCAAGATTTGATAATCACAAGTTGAAATATAACTTTTGTAATGATAACAAGAGTTTTTAGATCTTAAAAGCAACAATTGTGTCTTGCAAGCACAAAGTACCTGATTTGCGTCAAAATTACACGCACAAGGACCGCAGAGGAGGAGATGCATGGAAAAAGGTAGGTGTGTGTCGGTTTTCTGGGCACACACAGATGATGCTTCGATTCCTTTCCATGCGACAGGGGGCTTTGCGTCGCATTCCGACACATAGGCTTGAAACCTCTTTGTGATGCAGGATCTTTTGGCGCCGCTGGATGAAGTCACAGATGCTGCGTCGATCCAGTGGGTGAAGCATCAGAGTTTCTGTTGCACGGCTAGCACTGCGTCAATTCCTCATGCAGGAAGTTGGGCTGTGTCGTTCCGGTTCGGCGATGCCTCAGTCCAGTGGGCTGTGCATCGAAGTTCCGGTCGCAATGCTGGCGCTGCCTCGGTCTCCACTTGGGGAGCCGTGCTGAGTCGTTCCGCTTCGGCGATGCAGTGATTTTCTCACCGCTGGGCAGGGTGTACGTCAATTTTTGCCGCACAAGGACTTTCTTTGCAGAGTTGAAGTATTTTTGGCCCTGAGACTTCAGGAACAGGAGGCAAGCTCAATCCAAGCCCTTAGAGAGTACTTCTCAGCAGAGCCAGAGGCCAGCAAGGCAGCAGGGCAACAGCAAGGCAGCAGTCCTTTACAGCAAAGCATTCCAGGTGAGTCCTTTGGGCAGCCAGGCGGCTTCTCTTGGCAGGTTGCAGGTTCTGTCCCAAGAAGTCCAAAGAAGTGTCTTGTTTGGTAGGGTCAGGGACCCGGTTTTTATACCCAGAGGTGCCTTTGAGGTGGGGGAGACTTCAAAGAGTGGTTTTGAAGTGCATAAGGTTCCCTTTCAGTACAACCATGTCTACCAGGGTCCCAGTAGGCGGTTTGGTAGTCCTTTGTGTGAGGGCAGGCCATTGTCCTTTGAAATGTAAGTGTCAGGCCCTCCACCCTTCCAGCCCAGAAAGACCCATTCAGTATGCAGATGTGTGCAGGTGTGACTGAGCATACTGTGTTTGTGGTTGCCTGGGTGAAATGCACAAGGAACCTGTCAACCAGCCCAGCCCAGACATGGATTGGAGACAGGCTGAAAGGCACAGAAGGATTTAAGTGCAGAGAAATGCTCACTTTCTAAAAGTAGCATTTCTAAAATAGTAATATAAAATCCAACCTCAGCAGTCACCAGGATTTTGTATTACCATTCTAGTCATACTAAATATGACCTGCTTTCCCCTTTCTAAGCAGAATCTACCACTCAAATAGTTTATAAGGGTAGCCCTAATGTTAGCCTATGAAAGGAGCAGGCCTCAAAGCACTGGAAAATGAATTTAGGCGTTTTCCACTACCAGGACATATAAAGCACAGAGATATATGTCCTGCCTTTTACCTACACAGCACCCTGCCCTCTGGGTTACCTAGGGCCAATCTTAGGGGTGACTTATATGTAGAAAAGGGGGAGTTTAAGGCTTGGCGAGTACTTTTAAATGCCAAGTCGAATTGGCAGTGAAACTGCACACACAGGCCTTGCAATGGAAGGCCTGAGACATGGTTAAGGGGCTACTTATGTGGGCGGCACAATCAGTGCTGCAGGCCCACTAGCAGCATTTAATCTACATGCCCTGGGCACATGTAGTGCACTTTACTAGGGACTTACGAGTAGATCAAATATGCCAAATGGGTATGAACCAAGGTTACCATGTTTTAAGGGAGAGAGCATATGCACTTTAGCACTGGTAAAGTACATAGTCCTAAAACCAGCACAAACAGTGTCAAAAAGTGGAGGGAGGTATGCAGAAAGTTAGGGGTGACCACCCTAAGGCTGTCAGGTATAACAAGTATATATTTATCTAGTAATCCAGTTAGAACATCTTCAACGTACAACCCCATTACATTAAATCTACTATCTTGATGTACCAATATACAAGATGTAGTTCCTCGAAAATGCAATTAAGTTGGGTAAAGTAATTATAAGAGTATAATGGTAAGCGTTGGGGGTATGGGGCAAGTTTACAATAAGAGTTGAGCTATTGTTGTGATGGGAATAAGGTTATGCTAAGGGGTGGTGTTAGGTGTAGGGATATGTGGTTCTTAGATCAGGATCACAACTGGTATGCAGAAGGTTAATGCAAAGGTTAGGTTTAGTTTTAAGGACTTTGGTTAAGTACAGACTTAGTGGGTAAAGGAAGCTTTGGGCTCCTGGGTTACTGGTAGTCTTATGGCCAGAGTATTAAGCAGGTGATAAGAGTATTAAGAGCATCAAGAGGTGTTAACCACAGGAATAGGTGTGGGTTTAGGTTAAGGATCAGAGCTAGGTTTAGAGCTAGGGTCGGAGCAGGTTTGGGGCAAGATAAGATTTAATGTAAGGCCAAGTTAAGGTCCAGCACGTGGCTCATTGGACTAGTTAATAACAATATATACATTCCTTGTCAATGTAGTGGTATGTAGCTGTACTAGTAGGTGTAGAAACTCAAAGCAATAAACTGCATCTTAATCCAGTGGTTCGACCTCACTCAGAAAACTATTCTAGACACAGTCTGCATTTGCTTTCATACCTTATCTAGCTGGAGAATGTCTTGGGTTAGGTTTTAAGAGTCAGGGGAAATGGGGCAGGCACCAGAAGAGTAATTGCCTTCGTAATGATGCATTCATTTGATGAATTATTCTGCCAGAATGTAAAATTTGTATCCTGCATCCGACATGCTTTCATTTTCTGTTTCCTAGGTAGAGTTTATCTGTTTTACCTGTCGGCTGAATAAACCAATATTGGTTCATAGGTCCCCCAATCCAGCGTGTACTGAGAACAATATTTTATGGCACTTTTTATGAAGATTAAAGTCTTAGTAAATCAGTTCTAGCCCCCCCTCCCCCACACACAAAAAAACCCTGCCCTCCTCCCTCCTGGTCTCTCCTTTCTTCCTTGCCACCTTTATTCGTATTTTTTGTAGCCTTCTAAAGTTTAATGTGTCATTAACAATTATTCATTATCGTTCCACTCTCCTTATAAACGTCTTTTTAACTACAATTTTATCTTCCTATAGTCATATAAAGTAATTTGAACAAAAAAATGATTTTTAAAAGTTCCAGGAACCGATTGATCACAATTATCCTTAGCAGTATAGTGACCCTTTTTACAGCAGTCAACTGAAATGTCTCTAGCTGCTGAAATCTGGGGGTGCGCTAGGCCAATAATGTCTGTTATAGCCCTTCTCTCCAAACTTTCGACGTTTGACTTTGTGTCCTCCCATTTATTCAAGAACATTTCACCCTCACTGAGAAGAATGTTCCATTAGCAATATATTTATATCCCTTTATGCTTTGCTTATTTTTAAAGCCTTTGACAAGGGCTTTAAATTCAGGGACATTTAACAATAGTATGGGTCTCAGCACCTTGTATTATTGCAGTATTGTTAAATTAAACACATACACCACTGTACATAATACCCCCATATTTTCCAGTGACTACACAACTGTGCAAAGAGGCTTGGGCAGTTGTGATATCACAAGCCCTGCCCTCAGGGCTTGCAGAATGTACTCCACCGCAAGGCCATTCCTTCGAACCAACAAGCCTTCACTTTTTAAAGAAATAAAATACACACCATGCCCCCACACTTCATTCAGACCCAAGTTTCAGTGTTCACCTGAATTTCTCACCACGTCGGAATTGTTTTGTGACCTCCAACTCTCCACCAGCAGTCACAGTGCTGCTTTGTCTTCTTTATGGGCTGCAAACAACAAAAGTAAAGTTAAAAAAAAAGAAATGCAAAGCATCTTCCACTCTAGATACAAATAACTAGAGTTCTCACATACCATCACTTTCAGAAAACAAAGACAGCCTTTCTAAAACCTGAAATCGAAGCTCATTGACTGGTTTGAAGATATGTTACGTGACTGTGTTCTGTGATGCACACAGTCATCCCCAAAGGGATATCCTTGCTTCGCAAAGCAGGTCACAGAACCAACAAGCATTTTCAATGCAACGGGTCTTGAATTTGTTCGAGTTAGAGCTATTAGCGTTGTAAAGCAAAAAAAAACGCAGCGCGATCACGCTATGTAAAATGCAGCGCTCGTGTAAAATAAACAGATAAAGTAGTCCGGACTCCAGGCTGAAAAGATCGAGCTTCGTATGTTTTTGGTACTTTACCGGTGCTGTGTAGGAGGGCTAAACACCAGAAAAGGCATGACGTATGCATGCCTTTCACAAATGAAAGCAAGCGGATTTTAAAAGGCAAGCTCACGAACCAATGTAAGTGACTGACGTGGCATGGGTGTGGTTTGAAGCCCAAAGAGAGATTACAGAATGGACGGAGCACTTTGTGCTCGCCCATAAAAGGGAGACACAGGGCCTGATTTACATCTTGGCGGAGGGAATACTCTGTCAAAAACGTGATGGATATCCCATCTGCCTTATTACGATCTCCACAGGATAGCACGTGTAGGAGGATGGTTATCAGTAGAGGCAATTACGCACCTACCACTAGCAAAAATGCCCCAGAGAGTGTTAGGTCCAGTCAAGGTCTCAAAACATTAGCCCCTGTCTCAACCCCTGGTAGCTTCACAATCAGCAGACAGGCTTACTTTTGGAGTCAGGTATGTAAAGGTATGTAAAGCATTTAAACACACCAACACAGTAAATAAGTAAGACACTACACACAATAAAAATCCCACACCAATTAATAAAAATGGTAACATTTATGTCTTTAAAATGACACCAAAATGATAAAAATTCAGTGTAGGGAACTGGAGTTATGAATTTATAAAGATTAAATAAAAAAATTGCTTTCCAATGCTTAGAAATCAATAGTGCCAACCGTGGACATCTAGTCTGCTTGACCGGGACAAGGTCAAAGTTTGACACGATGGAGTCCTGCTCGGATACACTGAGTAGGAGGCCTTGGTCAAAATTTTACCTTCACACCTAGAAACTTTTCTGGAGCTTTTCTCGTTCAACGACATGCGGTCCTCCTTAACAAGCCTGTTCGGATGCAATGTCGTTGGACTGCTTTTCCCCAGGGCCCAGGTCAAATCCTCGAAGTCTGGAGCTCCGGAGCTTTCAGTGGGACTAACCTGAAATTCTGGCCGGGTCGCAGTTGAAGGTAGTCGATTTGACTCTCAACAGCAAGTCGGTCCACTTATGTAGGTTTTTCCAAATGTTGCTCCAAACTTCTCCAAATGTCTGGAACTTCTACCTCTTGAGGGTTAAAAGTGTGCAAAATAAAAGTCCAAGGGGCATATTTATACTCTGTTTGCGCCGGAATTGCGTCGTTTTTTTTGACGCAATTCCGACGCAAAACTAACTCCATATTTATACTTTGGCGTTAGACGCGTCTAGCGCCAAAGTCCATGGAGTTTGCGTAATTTTTTAGCGTGGACACCTACTTTGCGTTAATGAGATGCAAGGTAGGCGTTCCCGTCTAAAAAATTGACTCCGAGGCATGTGCGCCGTATTTACACTCCCGGGCAAAATTCACGCCCGGGAGTGGGCGGGTCAAAAAAAATGACGTACAGCCGCTTTTGCGCCGTTTTTTTTGCGCCTGGACAAGGCAGGCGTTAAGGGACCTGTGGGCTCGGAAGGAGCCCAGAGGTGCCCTCCCATGCCCACAGGGACACCCCCTGTCACCCTTGCCCACCCCAGGAGGACACCCAAGGCTGGAGGGACCCATCCCAGGGACATTAAGGTAAGTTCCGGTAAGTTTTTTTTTTTTTTTTTTTGTGGCATAGGGGGGCCTGATTTGTGCCCCCCTACATGCCACTATGCCCAATGACCATGCCTAGGGGACAGAAGTCCCCTGGGCATGGCCATTGGGCAAGGGGGCATGACTCCTGTCTTTGCTAAGACAGGAGTCATTTCTATGGGGGTTGGGAGTCGAAAAAAATTGCGCAAATCGGGTTGAGGCGAAAAATTTGCCTCAGCCTGACTTGCCCCATTTTTTGACGCCCAAGCTCCATATCCCCCTACGCCGGCGCTGCCTGGTGTACGTCGTTTTTTCCACGCACACCAGGCAGCACCGGCGGCTAACGCCGGCTAACGTCATTGATTAAATACGGCGCCCGCATGGTGCTTCAGAATGGCGTTAGCCGGCGCGATTTTTTTTGACGCAAAACTGCGTTAGCGCAGTTTTGCGTCAAAAAGTATAAATATGGCCCCAAGAGTCTAGGTTTCAGATGTTCCTTGGAAGTTTAGGGCCACAATTCCCACAATGCAGCTGGCAAAAATCCTTAAAAGTCTCCTGGGTGCACTCCAGGCTCTGGATTTTGTGATTGTTGGTGCAGGCAAGCTCGATTAACCTGTTGCTTTCAGGGAGTCCACCCCTGAGTCCTTTTTGAAGCAAGGCAAAGTCCTTAGGCTGTTGTTCTAGTGTGCAACAGGAGCAGTACTTCAGGTTGCAGTCCTTGGGGCTGCAGACCATGGCTCCAGCAGGGCAGTCCTTCTGTTTATTTTGGTTTCAGGCAGCAGATCTGAGTTGAAATGCAGATCAGCCACGTTTAGTCAATCATCTTGAGGGACAAGCAGAGGGGCACCCTTGTCCAATGAGTTGCAGGGTGCCGCCCAAAAGAATGACAGGTTCCTTCAAAGTGTGGCATTTTCTTGTCCCATAAAGCACTGCACTTTGAAATTCTAAGAAGGACGATTTTCATCCAGAGAAGCAAGACCTGGTTACACCAACCTACTGGTGTGGCTCATTTCCATTAACACTCCCTCTCTGGACAACTACAAACTCCTGTCCTGGGCCTGCTATCTATCTGTGGGGTGCAGGGTGCGAGGAGAGGCTTGGCTGGCATTCCTTTCTGTCCTGCTTCCTTTGAATCCCAGTTTGATTTACCCAGTCCTCATCCTGGCCTGACTTCGGAAGCTGCCTATACCCCTCCCCATCAGATAACCTCTGCACAGTGCAGACCACTTATCACCTCATGAAAGCAGCCTGGCTAATCCTGTTAAGGCTGACCAATCAGGAGAGGCCACTTGCAGACTGGAATTCGGTTTACAGAAAGAAAGACTTATAACTTCTGTTCTGTATTAGTTATTAAGAGCTAAGTATCTACAAAGATCAAAAATGAAAGCTGCAATGTTTCCCCCACAAGGGCATATAAAACATTTTATGATGTCCCTGCTTATAGTTACATGACACCCCACCCTTGTGCACCTATGGGAGACCTCAGCGGTGACATATGTAAAACTAAGGTAGATTATCACTTTGGAAGTACCTTTAATTCCAAAGTAGAACTCACACATTTTACTTTTTAAAGACAGTCTGTGAGGCAGGGCTGCCTTTAAAAATGACAGCAGGCAACACAGCAGTGCACACTCCAGTGCAGGAAATCTATTCGGCCTCTAAACGTCCCTGCCCTATTATTTACTAGGGACTTATAGGTAGTTTGAATCCCCCTTGCCTTATTATCTACTAGGGACTTACAGGAGTCTGTCATTGCCAATTGTAATTGTACCACTTTACCATATACCTTTTATTTAGAGTGCTGACCCTGCACCTAGCTAGCAGTGCCCAGGGCAGAGTCAAGGACAGTTACCACCAGTATCAGTCAGAAACATCTGGGTGAATATGATAGAAGGACGAATTTCCACATGATGGGATTGTAATAACGCAGACGGGATACCCATCATGTTTGAAACTGAGTATTTCCCTCCATCATGACCTAAATCAGGCCCAAAGTTGGCAAAAAGAAGGCCAGAAACCCTTAAGCAGAGGCTATCATCACTAACGAGGTTTTAAAAAGCTTCATACATTGCAAAAAATTCGAAGTTAGCTGCAAGTTTAAAGGAAGTGTGTTCCTATAGATGGCAGCAAGATGAGTATTCTGGCCCGTTAGATCTGCCGCATAAGGATAGTGGATAGTAACTGATCTAAGAGTCCTAAAGGGCTTGTAGAAGTAGACTCAGGTAGTCTGGGCTACTGCAAAGAGAGCATGAAGTATTTGGCAGATAATCTTGAAGATAGCTCACTTATGGACAGGTAGCCAGTGCAGGGAATATAGCACAGGGGTTGAGGAGTGGGGATGTTTTAAGGCATGGGCAAAGTAGACACTGTCCCAGGGCCCCAGCCTTTCAGGGGCCCCCCTGATAAAGCCAGCTGTGTCCTGCAGAGACTCTTGTCTTGATGACCTTGAATAGTTCTTAAACAAATTGTTTTAAATAGCATTTTCCTTTAATACATTTTTAATGTGAGTAATGTGTGAGAGTCTATTACTGAAATTTTACAGAGAGATGTAAAGTTTATGTTTCACGCAACATCCACAAAAAGGTTTCTTTTAGATCAAAACAGGACCTCACATATGAGAAATGGGAGGCTGCCATTGTGATTATTCACAGTAATATTAGTGAGCTGCTGCTGTGGTACAATATTGAAAAACACATGACACTATCCCTGAATATTATATGTAAACACTTCTAGAATTTAAAGCAGTGTTCCTGTGCGCTGTCAGTAACCTGGGAACCTGGTCGTGCGATAGCCGGAGAAAGTCACAAGTTCCGGCCGTCCGCAATGGAGCAGGAGTTGGATACAGTGACTAGGTTAGTCCAACTGAAAAGTTACCTTCTCAGTCCAGCGCAAAGAGCCCCATTCGAAGAGGCCGTGAGAAGCAAGAAGTATTGTGGATGGTCATCATTGCAGCGCAAGGAGCAGACCGGGTGTCGCGGAAGGTCATCTCTGTTGCACGGTGATCCTGTTGCCATCATGGGTAGTTAGGCAAGAGCTTTGCGATGACTCTCCATGTGAATGGTCGGTGCTGTAGTGTGAAAGGTTGGGTGGATGGAACTTCATGTTGGCGGGCAGTGCAAGCAACAAGGTTTTGGCACCAACTGGCTCAATTTGCAGCATTGAAGAACCCCAAAACTTCAATTTTTAAGTTTCCCTTAATATATACTGCTAATCAGGTTATACCAGTAAATGTCTAGAGTGCAGTGCTTTGATTTATCTGGTTTTTAATAGAATTAACAGAAGCAGTACGCAAGTGCCAAGATCCAGGAGTGAACAATGACTTATTGTGACCTTCATATCAGTGCATTTGCCAGCAGCAACGTACTGAGCTTTCAAGGTACAATAGCTAATGGAAACCATTGTTTGCACTTTGCTAATGTGACACCTGCTGCTTTCCCTGTTGCTATGGGTTAAATAGATGCATGTAGGTGCTAGGTCTCAGTCACTCCTGTAATCTGTCCATCCCGGGAGGGGAGTTACATCAGCCCCTGGCTGGAGGAAATCTTCAATCATTTCGGGGGTGGAAAGAGGTCAGAGAGATTGTGGGGATGATCACAAACCTATGTTTGTTGGTTTTTCCAAAATGAAACAATGAAACGTGTCTGGAAAAGCCCATTTCCAGCCGTTGGAATAAAAAGAAAAGCGCGTAAAGTTTTAGTGCAAAAACAAAAGAAACAAACATATTTGAAAAGAACAGAAAGGAATCAGGGTAAGGGCATGAAATGTGGATTGGGTTTATAAATAGTGCAAGGGAACATCCTTGAACTGAGTTTAAAGAGGGGATAGAAGGTAGGCTAGGGATGTGGAGAAGGTGTGTAGGTAGGATTAGGGTAAATTTAGGGTTATGATTACACTTAGTAATAGTGTCAACAAATGGGTATGAAGGAGGGCTGAGCTAAGGATAATGTTAAATATTCACATAGGCATTGTAACAAGGAAAATTAAAACCCTTAAACTAGTGTTAGTGCAAGGGGTGAAGCTAATGCTAGGGGAATAATTAGGGTCAGGAATTGAGTTACTGTTTGAAATAACCTAAGACAACATCCTTGAAGTAGGGTTGGAGCAAGGGTAGAAAGTAGTCTAGTGATAGGGCCTATGTAGAGGTAGGGTTAGTGTAAGGGTTGAGTTTAGGTTTAGAGCTATCAAGAAGTTTAGGTATAGTGTGAATACAGAGATAAGGGAGAGGGTTGAAAGTAGGGCTATGGGCAAAGTTTAATATTGATCTAGAATTTGGAATAAGATAAGGGGAAGCCCTTAAACTAGGGTCAATGTGAGGGATATAGCGCAGGTTACATCTAGTCTCAGGAGAAAGATTATGGTTAGGGAGTCTTAGATAATGGTGGAATGTAGTCTCTTTTTGTTGCTCACTTTTTTTCTCACTTTCTTGTACCTTACGCTAAAAGTCCATGTTTTTTCACTTTGAGTTTCGCAATGTTTCAAATGTTTGTAACTTTTCAAGAAAGGTCTGCTTTGATCAGCTGTAATGCTGGTGGGTAATCCCCAGTATAGTTGCAGCTTAATCACATACCACATACTATGACCCCCAGTTATAGAAATACTTACACAAGACAAATGGTTTCTCTACCTCCTTTGACGTTCCTCCCCTCACTGTGTCTGAGGCCACCCTCTCATGGTCCACGCAGTCAGACACGCCCTGCCGCCATTTTGTAAATGTCACAATAGAACCACTGTGACAGAACATATTGAGACAAATGTGATTATTATAATGACAATTGTATTTTTATATAAAATTTACTACCAAGACTTAGCCGCCTTGTGAAAAGTTCCACTGCTACCCAATCAGATAGATCTAGGTCTATCAGCCTTGAAAAGATGAAGGGCTAAGGTGGATCTGATGTGATTCACACTCATGACCTACAATTCTCAGCTGGATGAGAAAATAGTAGCTCACTGATCCATCTCACAAGTCGGCTCATGAACCCAGCCGCTGGCTGATAATCCTTCTGCATCATGTTCCTACCACTCCCACCTGCACACCGGCGGAGGGCCTAAAACACAATTACTAGGAACAAGATGTTGTTCCACAATTAAATGTTCTGAGGGTTGTTTGCCAGTCTTGAGCAAGAAAGAACTCTATCAAAGGCAGCCCTGAGCAGTGGAAGGTTCCTTGGATTTACGTTGTTTTGTCTAATACTGGCTAGGGGCGCGTGCGTGATGACATTAGTGCACAGGTCACCGAGAAGCTAGTTTGTTGTTTGCGCCAAATTGTCGCGACTCCATCTGAAAGAATCCATTGAGGGGGATTGCATTTGCCCGTTGCCAACAGCTACTTGTGTTACGTAAAACGTAACGCATCCTCTGAGCAGGCAGACGCCTGTGGGTCACAGCTTGTGACGTGCCATTAATAGGCCCTCGTGGAGCAGCACGGCTACAGGCTGCAGCTCTTGTCAAATGTTATGGAGGCAATATATAGTTATTTGTTACACAGTGCTGCACTGTGACCTGAGTCCAGTCTCAGCCCTATTCAATTATAAAATGTGTTTTTTTCTGTAATATAACTCACAACAGGTACGGCAAGACCTGTATTCCTATACTCATTTCAAGAATAATGAAACTGCGCTTCAAAAAAAACAAAATAAAAAATAAAAAAAAGATTTGGATGAAAAAGGCCTCATCCCCTCTTTTGTGGCATGCTTCATCATCGGCCAGTCCAACCCACCATGTTAGGATGATACTAACATGGTGGTCTCAACCTCATTGGGAAGGGGATCAGACTAATTGTTTTCTAGTAGTAAACAGGGTCCAGATACTTATCTAAAACAACCTCAGTGTAGATCCCGGTATTTCTTTTATTCCTGGGTACACTGGCCTGGATTGAAAAATGAATATGAGGATGCTACTGGGAACCTATGTCTCAAGCATCACCTCAATTTATCATCTTTCTGTAGTACCTGTTGTTGGACCCGCCCCTTTCTGCAGGGTCACCCCAGATTTTTTGCCCACCACTGTCTTTCTTTGCAAAACCTGTTTCTGCTGGCTTTAAGAATTCTGAACACTTTTTCCCCGCTAACCAGTGGTAAACAGCTTGTGCTTTCCCTTCATAACATAGTAGAAGTGGTGTACACCTGATTGGTACTTCTATTTTACTTGTAAGTTCCTAGTATATAATACTGCATGTACTCAGGGCCTGTAAATTAAATACGACTAGTGGGCCTGCAGCACTCATTATGCCACCCAATAAAGTAACCTTACAAAACATGTCTCAGGCCTGCCATTGCAGTCTGTAGTGCAGTTTCAAACTGCCATTTACACTTGACATAATAAACCATTTGCCAGGCTTTAACCTTCCCTTTAAATGCTTATAAGTCGCCCCAAAGGAAGGCCCTAACCACTGAGGGTTTTTACAATGTAGGCTATGCATGTTTATGTTTTACATGGCCTGACTGTAAAACACTCCTAAAGTCGTTTTCACTGTGTAAGGCCTGTCTCCCCCATAGACTAACACTAGGTTGCTGTATTACACTTAATTAATGCAAATTTAGAATGGGGACAAATAAAGATATGGGCCCTCATTCTGACCGCGGGAGCACCGCCGACAGGCCGGCGGTGCTCCAATGGGGATTCCGACCGCGGCGGTAAAGCCGCGGTCGGACCGGCACCACTGGCGGGCTCCCGCCAGTGTACCGCCGCCCCATAGAATCCTCCAAGGAACTTGTTTTTCTTCCAAATGACAGTTCAAACTAAAAAAGAAGATACCAATATAATTTCAAAAGAATTTAGAGGTTTTAGAAATCCTAGCCCACGTAATTGGTTTCCACCTGTTGGCTTACGGATTCAGGCCCGTATTTATACTTTTTTTAGCGCCGCATTTGCGTCGTTTTTTGACGCAAAAACGGCGCAAACTTGCAAAATACCATTGTATTTTGTAGGTTTGCGCCGTTAGCCGTCAAAAAGCGGCGCAAATGCGGCGCTAAAAAAAGTATAAATACGGGCCTCAATGTTTTTAGACTCGAGCTCTACCTCACCTCTTGTGACGTACCAAGAAGTGGGGCTTGCCAGTATGTCAATCAGAGAATGAAATACCATTCAAATGAACGAAGAACTGCATAGACGAGTATCTCGCACAACTTAATGTATCACTTGCTGTGTCGTCATCAGGGTCAAAGGTCACCATGGTGCCACCAATATCAAAGCTCATGTGGTGGTATTCTATGTCATGTCATCGCAGAGAAATGCCATTTTTGAATTGCTCTGTACAAACATTATCTTGAATTAGTGTTTAGATATTTAAAGTCTCAAAACAACCTAACAACCAGTGCTTAATTTGAGACTGTGGTTTCTGGTGCAGGGCACCAGCACTTATTTTTGAGGGCCGGCACTTATTTTTCTGCCTCAAGCATTTACTGAGAGCAAAAGACACACATGAGAAAGACGGCGGAAGAGAAAAACGAAAAAGCGTCCAAAAGGGAGAAATGCAGAAAGCTGCAAGAGTGATTTGAAGGAGAAGGGAGTGGCTGTAAGTGAATTAAAGAGGCCCAAGAATGCTTCAGGATTATGCTGCCTCAGTATTCCGTGCTCGCACATTTAATTGCAGGAGCCGCGTGATTCAGAGAGGAGCTTTTGGCACCGGCAGGTTTTTATTTACAAATTAAGCACTGCTAACAACAGCCTAACAATACACTCGAGAAAGTAATCCGAAAGATAGGAAATCAAGAGCTGGGAAAAGGAAAAATATTTGCAACCATTAACCTCAGCTGAATGTTCGGTCATATCGCGGAAGAATATGTCAGATTGCGCTGGAAAAGGCGATCAGAGTCGCACCCGTTGGTGCCCTCCCGTCACAGTGGCATTTCACCATTTTCAGATGTGTGCTTCATGCAGGTGATCAAATGCCAAAATCAGGTTCATTTCTTCAGAGCTTGGAAGTGCAACCCTCATTGTTAACCAAAAATACCATTAATTCAAGACACAAAAAATGACATGTAAATTACCTACTAGCTTTTTGGTCACTCAGTGCTTGCGAGCTTAAAACAGCATAAAGAGACCAGCATGGGAGAACGACAAAAATATATTAAATTATTGGAAAGGGTAAAGCACTTCCTCTAGAGGTAATTGATGTGCACATCCTGATTGAGCCAAATACTTGTCATTACAATATTTTTCGGTGATTACTCCGATTGTTTCTCTGCTGCCTGATTTCCCTCTCAGCCCCACCTGCAGCGCCGCCAATCAGGGGCCACCTCCATGTGTGAGATCACGAGGAATTGTTTTTTTTCTCTCATTGGAAATTGCATATTTCCAGGTGTGACACTCCTGCAGTAATTACGGGGGCTAGGAGTGGGAGAGGCGGCAGTGATTGACACGTGGCAGGTGTGCACTTGAGTGCAAGCCTCCATATCGGAAACTGCAAAACTTCCAGAACTTTCTACAGAGATCTCTAAGGACCATTTTGCTGTATTTTTAACGCCTTCTCGAAGCAGGCGTTAAAAGGAGGCACACCATTATTTATAATGGGCCTCAATGTGCTTTGTAGGATTTTTACGCTAATCTTGCAAAGTGCCAAACTAGCATCAAAAATGTTGACGTTAGTTCCCTAACTACTGCCATGGTTCATTGTTTCCCAAATACGGCGCACACATGGTGGTGTTAGGGGGCGCTAAGGAGCGCAAGAAAAATGGTGCTGCCATGGATGCAGCACCACTTTTCTTAAATCTACCCCAAAATGTCTCTTGACAAAATATTTTGTACGTGAACGAGCCTCTCATATGAACAAATTATGCAAACTAGTGTAATGGAAAACTTCAACGAAATTACCGTTATCCAAGATTTGGGAAATATGCAAATTTTGACATCGTATTTAAACTTTCACCAGGCCTCCAAATTTTGTGCTCGTCTAGGTGTAGTAAATGCATGAGACGTTCTGCAAAAAACACAAAGTAGCTAGTTTGCAGGTGGACACCTATGTTGTACTTATGTGACACACTCCTCGGAAGGGCTAAATCTCACATTCATAACGATCTTATGTCTATTTACGTTAATCACATTACGTTGTTTAATTTACGTTCAAGTAGATGACGTCGCCATATGTGTAATGTAGCTGTGTCAATCATACATACATTAGACATGCACATGTTTATACTATTCATCAAACTCTCAATTTAAAAGTTTACTGGAGTTGGACCATCATATGTCCAAAAGTGTTAGCCTCATTTGACATGTTTGGGGGAGCTGTCAACAAACACCCGCGACAAGAACAGAGGGTAATAGATGTTATATAAGAGTACCAAAGGGTATGCACCGCACTGCAGTGCAGAGCAGCGAAACCCCTTTGCATGTAAGGGCACACCACTCAGCTCCCTTACTTATGCAAGAGAACAAGGGGTATCTACTCCAGTGAACACCTCCCAGCGCCCTTATGTACTTATGTAAGGGCCCTGAGGGGTATCTACTCCAGTGAACACTACCTAGCGCCTTTGCATACTTACATAAGGGTCCCCGAGGGGTATCTACTCAAGTGAACGCCACCCAGTGACCTTACATACTTATGTAAGGTCAAAGGGATATCTACTCCAGTGAACGCCATCCAGAGCCCTTACATAATTATGTAAGGGCCCCAAGGTGTATCTACTCCAGCGCATACCACTCAGCTCCCTCACATACTTAAGTAAGGGCACCAAGGGACGATCTCATGAACACCACCCACGGGTCCCGAGGAATATCTACTCCAGTGAACGCCACCCAGCCCCCTTGCATACTTATGTAAGAGCCAGAGGGGTATCTACTCCAGTGAATGCCACCCAGCACCCTTGCATACTTATGTAAGGGCCTCAGGGGTATCTACTCCAATGAACACCACCCAGCTCCCTTACATACCTATTTAAGGGCACCAAGGGGTATCTACTCCAATGAACGCCACTCAGCGCCCTTGCATACTTATGTAAGCGCACCAAGGGGTATCTATTCCAATGAATGCCACCCAGCACCCTTACATACTTATGTAAGAGCACCAAGGGGTATCTACTCCAGTGAACGCCACCCATCGCCCTTGCATACTTATGTAAGTGTCCAAGGGGTATCTACTCCAATGAATACCACCCAGCGCCCTTACACACTTATGTAAGGGCACTGAGGGGTATCTACGCCAATAAACACCACCCAGCGCCCTTGCACATTTATGTAAGGGTCCACGAGGGGTATCTACTCCAGTGAACACAAATCTGTGCCCTTACATACTTTTGTAAGGGCACCGGGGCACCAAAGGATATCCACTCCTCTACATACCACTCAGCTCCCTTACATACTTATGTAAGGGCCCCAAAGGGTAATTACTCCAGTGAACACCACCCACACCCTTACTTACTTATGTAAGGTCACTGAAGGGTATCGACTCCAATAAACACCATCCAGCGCCTTTGCATATTTACGTAAGGGTCCACGAGGGGTATCTACTCCAGTGAACACAAATCAGTGCCCTTACATACTTATGTAAGGGCACTGAGGGATATCCACTCCTGTGCATACCACTCAGCTCCCTTTCAAACTTATGTAAGGGACCCAAGAGGTATCTACTCCAATGAACGCCACCCTGCACCCTTACATACTTATGTGCTCGTCTAGGTGTAGTAAATGCATGAGACGTTATGTAAGGGCACTGAGGGGTATCTACTCCATTGAGAGCCACCCAGTTCCTTACATAAGTATGTAAGGGCACTGAGGGGTATCCACTCCTGTACATACCACTCAGCTCCCTTACATACTTATGTAAGGGCTCCAAGGGACATTACTCCAGTGAACACCACCCAGCTCCCTTACATACTTATGAAAGGACCCGAGGGGTATCTACTCCAGTGAACACCACCCAGCACCCTTATGTACTTATTTAAGGACCCTGAGGGGTATCTACTCCAGTGAACGCCACCTAGCGCCCTTGCATACTTACGTAAGAGCACTGAGGGGTATCTACTCCTGTGCAGACCACTCAGCTCCATTACATACTTATGTAAGGGCCCTAAGGGGTGTCTACCCCTGTGCATACCACTCAGCTCCCTTAAATACTTATGTAAGGGAACGAGGGGTATCTACTCCAGTGAACACCACCCAGTGCCCTTACATACTTATGTAAGGCCCGAGGGGTATCTACTCCAGTGAACACCACCCAGAGCCCTTACATAATTATTTAAGGGCCCCAAGGGGTATCTATTCCTGTGCATACCACTCAGCTCCCTTACATACTTATGTAAGTGCCCAAGGGGTTTATTACTCCAGTGAACGTCACTCAGCTCCCTTACATACTTATGTAAGGCCCGGAGGGGTATCTGCTCCAGTGAACGCCACTCAGCTCCCTTACATACTTATGTAAGGGGCCGAGGGGTATTTACTCCAGTGAACGCCACCCAGCTCTGTTACATACTTATGTAAGGGCCCGAGAGGTATTAACTCCAGCGAACACCTCTCAGCTTCCTTACTTACTTATGTAAGGGCACAAGGGGTATCTACTTCAGTGAACACCACCCAGTGACTTGCATACTTATGTGAGGGCACCAAGGGTATCTACCCAGTCAATGCCACCCAGTGCCCTTGCATACTTATGTAAGGGCACTGAGGGGTATCGACTCCTGTGCATACCACTCAGCTCCATTACATACTTATGTAAGGGCCCTAAGGGGTGTCTACCCCTGTGCATACCACTCAGCTCCCTTAAATACTTATGTAAGGGAACGAGGGGTATCTACTCCAGTGAACACCACCCAGTGCCCTTACATACTTATGTAAGCCCCGAGGGGTTTCTACTCCAGTGAACACCACCCAGAGCCCTTACATAATTATTTAAGGGCCCCAAGGGGTATCTATTCCTGTGCATACCACTCAGCTCCCTTACATACTTATGTAAGTGCACAAGGGGTTTATTACTCCAGTGAACGTCACTCAGCTCCCTTACATACTTATGTTAGGCCCGGAGGGGTATCTGCTCCAGTGAACGCCACTCAGCTCCCTTACATACTTATGTAAGGGGCCGAGGGGTATTTACTTCAGTGAACACCACCCAGTGACTTGCATACTTATGTGAGGGCACCAAGGGTATCTACCCAGTCAATGCCACCCAGTGCCCTTGCATACTTATGTAAGGGCACTGAGGGGTATCGACTCCTGTGCATACCACTCAGCTCCCTTACACATTTATGTAAGGGCCCCAAGGGGTATCTAGTTCAATGAACGCCACCCAGCGCCCTTACATACTTATGTAAGGGTCCGAGGGGTATCTACTCCATTGAACACCACCGAGCTCCCTTGCATACGTAAGTAATGGCACTGAGGGGTATCTACTTCATTCAAACCACCCAGCTCCCTTTCATACTTATGTAAGGGCCCGAGGGGTATCTACTCCAATGAACAGCACCCAGCACCCTTACATACTTATATAAGGGCACGAGGGGTATCGACTCCTGTGCATACCACTCAGCTCCCTTACACATTTATGTAAGGGCCCCAAGGGGGATCTACTCAAATGAACACCACCCAGCTCCCCTACATACTTATGTAACGGTCCCGAGGGGTATCTACTCCAGTGAACACCACCCAGCTCCGTTGCATACTTAAGTAATGGCACTGAGGGGTATCTACTTCATTGAAAACCACCCAGTGCCCCAACATACATAGGTAAGGGCCCGAGGGATATCTACTCCAGTTAACACCTCTCAGCTTCCTTACATACTTATGTAAGGGCACAAGGGGTATCTACTTCAGTGAACACCACCCAGTGACTTGAATACTTATGTGATGGCACCAAGGGGTATCTACCCAGTCAACGCCACCCAGCGCCCTTGCATACCTATGTAAGGGCACTGAGGGGTATTGACTCCTGTGCATACCACTCAGCTCCCTTACACATTTATGTAAGGGCCCCAAGGGGTATCTGCTTCAATGAACGCCACCAAGCTCCCTTACATACTTATGTAAGGGTCCGAGAGGTTTCTACTCCATTGAACACCACCCAGCTCCCTTGCATACGTAAGTAATGGCACTGAGGGGTATCTACTTCATTCAAACCACCCAGCTCCCTTTCATACTTATGTAAGGGCCCGAGGGGTATCTACTCCAATGAACAGCACCCAGCACCCTTACATACTTATGTAAGGGCCTGAAGGGGATCTACTGCAGTGAACACCACCCAGCGCCCTTACATACTTATGTAAGGGCACCGAAGGGTATCTACTCCAGTGAACTCATCCAGCATCCTTACATACTTATGTAAGGGCACTGATGGATATCCACTCTAATGCATTCCTTCCAGCTCCCTTACAATCTTCTGTAAGGGTCCCGAGGGGTATCTACTCCAGTGAACACCACCCAGTGCCTTATATACTTTTGTAAGGGCACTGAAGGGTATTTACTCCAGGGAATGCTACTCAGCGCCCTTGTACACTTATGTAAGGGCCCGAGGGGCATCTACTCTAGTGAACCTCACCCAGCGCACTTACGTACTTATGTAAGAGCACTGTGGGGTATCTACTCTTGCGCATACCACTCAGCTCCCTTATATACTTATGTAAGGGCCCAAAGTGATAATTACTCCAGTGAACACTACCTAGTTCCCTTACATACTTTTGTAAGGGCCCGAGTGATATCTACTCCAGTGAACACCACCCAGCTCCATTACATAGTTATGTAGGGGCCTAAGGGGTATCTACTCCAGTGAACGCCACCCAGCGCCCTTTATATTTATGTAAGGGCCCGAGGGGTATCTAATTCAGTGAACACCACACAGAGCCCTTTCATACCTACATAGGGGCACTGAGGGATATCTACTCCAGTGAATGCCACCCAGCTCCCTTACATACTTATGTATGGGCACTGAGGGGTATCTTCTCTAGCGAACGCCACCTAGAGCCTTTACTTACTTATGCAAGGGCACTGAGGGGTATCTACTCCAGCGAACGCTACCCAGAGCCTTTACATACTTATTTAAGGGCCCAAGGGGTATCTACTCCAGCGAACGCCTCTCAGCACCCTTACTTACTTATGTAAGGGCTCGAGGGATATCTACTCCAGTGAACGCCAACCAGAGCCCTTACATACTTATATAAGGTCCCGAGGGCTATCTACTCCACCGAACGCCACAGAGCGCCCTTACATACTTATCTAAGGGCACCGAGGGGTAGCTACTCCAGCGAATGCCACTCAGCGTCCTTACATACTTATGTAAGGGCACTGAAGGGTATCTACTCCAGGGAACGCCACTAAGCACCCTTGTACACTTATGTAAGGGCCCGAGGGGTATCTACTCTTGTGAACGCCACCCAGCGCACTTACGTACTTATGTAAGAGCTCTGAGTGGTATCCACTCCTGTGCATACCACTCAGCTCCCTTACATACTTATGTAAGCGCCCAAAGGGATAATTACTCCAGTGAACACTACCTAGTTCCCTTACATACTTTTGTAAGGGCCCGAGTGATATCTACTCCAGTGAACACCACCCAGCTCCATTGCATAGTTATGTAAGGGCCTAAGGGGTATCTACTCCAGTGAACGCCACCCAGTGGCCTTTATACTTATGTAAGGGTCCGAGGGGTATCTACTCCATTGAACACCACCCAGCTCCCTTGCATACGTAAGTAATGGCACTGAGGGGTATCTACTTCATTCAAACCACCCAGCTCCCTTTCATACTTATGTAAGGGCCCGAGGGGTATCTACTCCAATGAACAGCACCCAGCACCCTTACATACTTATATAAGGGCACGAGGGGTATCGACTCCTGTGCATACCACTCAGCTCCCTTACACATTTATGTAAGGGCCCCAAGGGGGATCTACTCAAATGAACACCACCCAGCTCCCCTACATACTTATGTAACGGTCCCGAGGGGTATCTACTCCAGTGAACACCACCCAGCTCCGTTGCATACTTAAGTAATGGCACTGAGGGGTATCTACTTCATTGAAAACCACCCAGTGCCCCAACATACATAGGTAAGGGCCCGAGGGATATCTACTCCAGTTAACACCTCTCAGCTTCCTTACATACTTATGTAAGGGCACAAGGGGTATCTACTTCAGTGAACACCACCCAGTGACTTGAATACTTATGTGATGGCACCAAGGGGTATCTACCCAGTCAACGCCACCCAGCGCCCTTGCATACCTATGTAAGGGCACTGAGGGGTATTGACTCCTGTGCATACCACTCAGCTCCCTTACACATTTATGTAAGGGCCCCAAGGGGTATCTGCTTCAATGAACGCCACCAAGCTCCCTTACATACTTATGTAAGGGTCCGAGAGGTTTCTACTCCATTGAACACCACCCAGCTCCCTTGCATACGTAAGTAATGGCACTGAGGGGTATCTACTTCATTCAAACCACCCAGCTCCCTTTCATACTTATGTAAGGGCCCGAGGGGTATCTACTCCAATGAACAGCACCCAGCACCCTTACATACTTATGTAAGGGCCTGAAGGGGATCTACTGCAGTGAACACCACCCAGCGCCCTTACATACTTTTGTAAGGGCACCGAAGGGTATCTACTCCAGTGAACTCATCCAGCATCCTTACATACTTATGTAAGGGCACTGATGGATATCCACTCTAATGCATTCCTTCCAGCTCCCTCACAATCTTCTGTAAGGGTCCCGAGGGGTATCTACTCCAGTGAACACCACCCAGTGCCTTATATACTTTTGTAAGGGCACTGAAGGGTATTTACTCCAGGGAATGCTACTCAGCGCCCTTGTACACTTATGTAAGGGCCCCGAGGGGCATCTACTCTAGTGAACCTCACCCCGCGCACTTACGTACTTATGTAAGAGCACTGTGGGGTATCTACTCTTGCGCATACCACTCAGCTCCCTTATATACTTATGTAAGGGCCCAAAGTGATAATTACTCCAGTGAACACTACCTAGTTCCCTTACATACTTTTGTAAGGGCCCGAGTGATATCTACTCCAGTGAACACCACCCAGCTCCATTACATAGTTATGTAAGGGCCTAAGGGGTATCTACTCCAGTGAACGCCACCCAGCGCCCTTTATATTTATGTAAGGGCCCGAGGGGTATCTAATTCAGTGAACACCACACAGAGCCCTTTCATACCTACATAGGGGCACTGAGGGATATCTACTCCAGTGAATGCCACCCAGCTCCCTTACATACTTATGTATGGGCACTGAGGGGTATCTTCTCTAGCGAACGCCACCTAGAGCCTTTACTTACTTATGCAAGGGCACTGAGGGGTATCTACTCCAGCGAACGCTACCCAGAGCCTTTACATACTTATTTAAGGGCCCAAGGGGTATCTACTCCAGCGAACGCCTCTCAGCACCCTTACTTACTTATGTAAGGGCTCGAGGGATATCTACTCCAGTGAACGCCAACCAGAGCCCTTACATACTTATATAAGGTCCCGAGGGCTATCTACTCCACCGAACGCCACAGAGCGCCCTTACATACTTATCTAAGGGCACCGAGGGGTAGCTACTCCAGCGAATGCCACTCAGCGTCCTTACATACTTATGTAAGGGCACTGAAGGGTATCTACTCCAGGGAACGCCACTAAGCACCCTTGTACACTTATGTAAGGGCCCGAGGGGTATCTACTCTTGTGAACGCCACCCAGCGCACTTACGTACTTATGTAAGAGCTCTGAGTGGTATCCACTCCTGTGCATACCACTCAGCTCCCTTACATACTTATGTAAGCGCCCAAAGGGATAATTACTCCAGTGAACACTACCTAGTTCCCTTACATACTTTTGTAAGGGCCCGAGTGATATCTACTCCAGTGAACACCACCCAGCTCCATTGCATAGTTATGTAAGGGCCTAAGGGGTATCTACTCCAGTGAACGCCACCCAGTGGCCTTTATACTTATGTAAGGGCCCAAGGGGTATCTAATTCAGTGAACACCACCCAGAGCCCTTTCATACCTACATAGGGGCACTGAGGGGTATCTACTCCAGTGAATGC
Source organism: Pleurodeles waltl (assembly GCF_031143425.1). Classification (NCBI taxonomy): domain Eukaryota; kingdom Metazoa; phylum Chordata; class Amphibia; order Caudata; family Salamandridae; genus Pleurodeles; species Pleurodeles waltl. Next base: position 49,768,657 of record NC_090440.1, on the reverse strand, counting down.
CACCCAGCTCCCTTACATACTTATGTAAGGGCACCGAGGGTATCTACTCCAGCGAACACCAACCAGCGCCCTTACACACTTATGTAAGGGTATCTATTCCTGTGCATACCAGTCAGCTCCCTTACATACTTATGTAAGGACCACAAAGGATATCTACTTCAGTGAACACCACCCTTCGCCCTTGCATACTTATTTAAGGGTCCAAGGGGTACCTACTTCAGTGAATGCTACCCCTGGTCCTTGCAGACTTATGTAAGGGCTCAAGGGGTATCTACTCCAGTGAACAGCACCCAGCGCCCTTACATAGTTATGAAAGGGCACTGACAGATATCTACTCCTTTGCATATCACTCAGCTCCCTTATATACTTATGTAAGGGCCCCCGATGGGTATCTACTCCACTGACTGTCACCCAGCGCCCTTGCATACTTATGTAAGGGCTTGAGGGATAACTACACCAGTGAACGCCACCCAGTGCCCTTGCACACTTACATAAGGGGCCTGAGATGTATCCAGGGCAGTGCACACCACCCAGCACCCTTGCATACTTATGCAAGTCCCCCAAGGGATATCCACTCCTATGCATACCCCCCAGCGCCCTTATATACTGATGTAAGGGCCCTGAGGAGAATCTACTCCAATGAACACCACACAGCACCCTTGCATACTTACGTAAGGGCCCGAGAGGTATCTCCTCCAGTGAACGACACCCAGCGCCCTTACATACTCATGTAAGGGTCCCCGAGGGGTATCTACTCCAGTGAACGCCCCCTGCGCCCTTACATACTTATGTAAGGGCCCCAAGGGTTACCTACTTCATTGAACACCACCCAGCGCCGTTGCATACTTATGTAAGGACCCGAGGGGTATCTACTCCAATGAATACCACCCAGTGCCCTTGCATAATTATTTAAGGGCCCCTAGGGGTATCTACTGTAGTGAACGCCACGCAGCGTCCTTGCATACTTATGTAAGGGCATAATTATTTAAGGGCCCCTAGGGGTATCTACTGTAGTGAACGCCACGCAGCGTCCTTGCATACTTATGTAAGGGACTCGAGGGGTATATACTCCAGTGAACACCACCCAGAGCCTTGGCATACATATGTAAGAGCCCTGAGGGGTATCTACTCCTCTGAACAGCACCTAGCGCCCTTCCATACTTATGTAGTGGTACTCGAGCGGTATCTACTCCAGTAAACGCCACCCAGCACCCTTGTATACTTATGTAAGGGCCCAAGGGGTTTCTACTCCAATGAACATCACCCAGCGCCCTTGCATACTTATGTAAGGGCACTGACGGGTATCTACTCCAATGAACACCATACAGTGCCCTTGCATATTTATGTAAGGGTCCACAGGGGTATCCACTCCAGTGAACACCACCCAGCACCCATACATACTTATGTAAGGGCACAAGGGGTTTCTACTACTGTGCATATCACTCAGCTCCCTTACATACTTATGTAAGGGCCCCAAGGTGTATATATTCCAGTGAACTCCCCCCAGCATTCGTACATACTTAGGTACATGCACGAGGGGTATCTACTCCAGTGAACGCCACTCAGCTCCCTTACATACTTATGTAAGGGTCCAAGTTGTATCTACTCCAGTGAACGCCACCCAGCGCCCTTACATTCTTATTTAAGGGCCCGAGGGGTGTCTACTCCAATGAACACCACCGGGCACCCTTACCTACTTATGTAAGGGTCCGAGGGGTATGTACTGCAGTGAACGCCACCCAGTGCCCTTACATACTTAGGTAAGGTCAGTGAGGGGTATCTACTCCTGTGCATACCAATCATCTCCCTTACATACTTAGGTAAGGGCCCGAGGGGTATTTACTCCAATAAACGCCACCCAGCGCCCTCACATTCTTATGTAGGGGCCCGAGGGGTAACTACTCCAGTGAATGCCACCCAGCACTCTTACATATTTATGTAAGGGCTCCAAGGGGTATCTACTCCAGTGAACACCACCCAGCACCGTTACATACTTATGTCAGGGCCCGAGGAGTATCTACTCTAATGAACGCCACCCAGAACCCTTACATACTTATGTAGGGGCACCAAGGGGTAACTACTTCAGTAGAGTACAGCTCCCTTGCATACTTAGGTAAGGACCCTGAGGGGTATCTAGTCCTGTGCATACCACACAGCTCCCTTACATACTTATGTAAGGGCACTGAGGAGTATCTACTCCAGTGAACGCCACCCAGCGCCCTTGCATACTTATTTACAGGCCCCAAGGGGTATCTACTCCAGTGAACACCACCCAGCGCCGTTGCATACTTATGTAAGGGCACCAAGAGATATCTCCTCCTGTGCATTCCAAACAGCTCCCTTACATTCTTATGTAAGGGCCAGAGGGCTATCTACTCCAATGAACACCACCCAGCCCCTTACATATCTATGTAAGGAATCCGAGGGGTATCTACTTCAGTGAACACCACCCAGCGACTTTAAATACTTAGGTAAGGTCACCAAGGGGTATCTACTCCTGTGAACACCACCCAGTGCCTTTGCATACTTATTTAATGGTCCCCGAGGGGTATCTACTCCAGTGAACGCCACCTAGCGTCGTTGCATACTTATGTAAGCCCCCATGGGGTATCTACTCCAATGAACACCACCCAGCACTGTAGCATACCTATGTAATGGCACTGAGGGATCTCCACTCCTGTGCATCCTACTCAGCTCCCTTACATACTTATGTAAGGGCCTCAAGGGGTATCTTCTCCAGTGAACGCCACCCACACCCTTAAATAGTTATGTAAGGGTCCCTGAGAGGTATCTACTCCAGTGAACACCACCCAGCTCCCTTACATACTTATGTCAGGGCCCGAGGGGAATCTACTCTAATGAACGCCACCCAGCACCCTTACATACTTATGGAGGGGCACCCAGGGGTATCTACTTCAGTAGAGTACAGCTCCCTTGCATACTTAGGTAAGGGCCCTGAGGGGTATCTAGTCCTGTGCATACCACACAGCTCCCTTCCATACTTAGGTAAGGTCACTGAGGAGTATCTACTCCAGTGAACGCCACCCAGCGCCCTTGCATACTTATGTACAGGCCCCAAGGGGTATCTACTCCAGTGAACACCACCCAGCGCCGTTGCATACTTATGTAAGGGCACCAAGAGATATCTACTCCTGTGCATTCCAAACAGCTCCCTTACATTCTTATGTAAGGGCCCGAGGGCTATCTACTCCAGTGAACACCACCCAGCCCCTTACATACCTATGTAAGGACTCCGAGGGGTATCTACTTCAGTGAACACCACCCAGCGACTTTAAATACTTAGGTAAGGTCACCAAGGGGTATCTACACCTGTGAACACCACCCAGTGCCTTTGCATACTTATTTAATTGTCCCCGAGGGGTATCTACTCCAGTGAACGCCACCTAGCGCCGTTGCATACTTATGTAAGCCCCCATGGGGTATCTACTCCAATGAACACCACCCAGCACTGTAGCATACCTATGTAACGGCACTGAGGGATCTCCACTCCTGTGCATCCTACTCAGCTCCCTTACATACTTATGTAAGGGCCTCAAGGGGTATCTACTCCAGTGAACGCCACCCACACCCTTAATTAGTTATGTAAGGGTCCCTGAGAGGTATCTACTCCAGTGAACACCACCCAGCTCCCTTACATACTTATGTAAGGGGCCTGAGTGATATCTTCTCTAATGAACGCCACGCAGCGTCCTTACATACTTATGTAAGGGCACTGAGGGGTATCTACTCCAATGAACACCATCCAGTGCCTGTACATACTTACGTAAAGGCCCAAGGGGTATCTACTCCAGTGAACACCGCCCAGAGCTTTTGCATACTTATGTAAGGGCACGAAGGGTATCTACTCCAGTAAACGTCACACAGCTCCCTCAGATACTTATGTAAGGACAATGAGGGGTATCTAGTCCTGTGCATACCACTCAGCTCCCTTACATGCTTATGTAAGGGGCCCGAGGGATATCTACTCCAGTGAATGCCACCCAGCCCCCTTACATATTTATGTAAGTGCCCTGAGGGTTATCTACTCCAGTGAACGCCACCCAGAGCCCTTACATACTTATGTAAGGGTCTCCGAGGAGTACATACTCCAATGAACGCCATCCAGCTCCCTTACATACTTATGTAAGGGCTCCAAGGAGTATCTACTCCAGTGAGCGCCACCCAGTGCCCTGGCATACTTATGTAAGGGCACCGAGGTGTATCTACTGCAGCTATCGCCACCCAGCGACCTTACATACTTATATAAGGTTGCCCGAGGGGTATCTACTCCAGTGAACACTACCCAGTGCCCTTACATACTTATGTAAGGGCCCCAACGGGTATCTACTCCAGTGAACGCCATCCACACCCTTACACACTGGTGTAAGGCCCGAGGGGTATCTACTCCAGTGAACACCACCCAGCTCCCATATCTACTCCAGTGAACACCACCCAGCTCCCTTACATACTTATGTAAGGGACCCGAGGGATATCTTCTCCACTGAACACCACGCAGCACCCTTACATACTTATGTAAGGGCACTGAGGGGTATCTACTCCAGTGAACGCCACCCAGAGCTTTTGCATACTTATGTAAGGGCCCGAGGGGTATCTACTCCAGTGAACGCCACCCAGCTCCCTCTCATACTTATGTAAGGACACTGAGGGGTATCTACTCCTGTGCATACCACTCAGCTCCCTTACATACTTATGTAAGGGACACAAGGGCTATCTACTCAAGTGAATGCCACCCAGCGCCCTTACATACTTATCTAAGAGCCCGAGGAGTATATACTCCAGTGAACGCCATCCAGCTCCCTTACATACTTATGTAAGGGTCCCGAGGGGTATCTACTCCAGTGAACACCACCCAGCTCCCTTACATACCTATGTAAGGGCACCAAGGGGTATCTACTCCAATGAACGCCACTCAGCGCCCTTGCATACTTATGTAAGGGCACCAAGAAGTATCTACTCCAGTGAACGCCACCCAGTGCCCTTGCATACTTATGTAAGGGTACCGTGGTGTATCTACTCCAGTGAACGCCACCCACTGGCCTTACATACTTATATAAGGGTCCTGAGGGGTATCTACTCCAGTATACACCACCCAGCACCCTTACATACTTACCTAAGGGCCCGACTCCAGTGAACACCACCCAGCGCCCTTATATGCCTATGTAAGGGCCCGAGGGGTATCTACTCCAGCGAACGCCATCCAGTGTCCTCACATACTGTAAGGACACTGAGGGGTATCTACTCCTGTGCATACCACTCAGCTCCCTTATACTTATGTAAGGGCCTGAGGGGTATCTACTCAAGGGAACGCCACCCAGCATCCTTGCATTCTTATGTAAGGGCCCGAGGGGTATCTACTCCAGTGAACGCCACCCAGCCCCCCTACATACTTATGTAAAGGCCAGAGAGGTATCTACTCCAGTGAATGCCATCCAGTGCCCTTACATACTTATGTAAGGGCCCGAGGGGTATCTACTCCAGTGAACGCCACCCAGCGCCCTTACATACTTATGTAAGGGCCTGAGGGGTATCATGTAAGGGCACTGAGGGGTATCTACTCCAGTGAATGCTACACAACGTCCTTACATACTTATGTAAGGGCACATAGGGGTACGCACCGTTGTGGAATGGATTAAACAAGGCTGGAAGAGAAAGCAGTCTCTCCTCTTAAACTTTATCTGCAGTGTTTTTTAAACACAGAGGGACATCTAAGTATTTCAGCCCTGTTAAATTAAAAACCACTGCATATTAATTCTGCTGGTGGAGTGACACAGAATTAACAAATTTCTCCAATTCCTCCAGTGAATTACAATTCTGCCTACCCTTACTAATTTGTAAAAAAAATAAGTGCCAGGGCCTGCTTCAAGCGGCCAGTGCAGAATGCACCATCCACTGCTCGTGCTAGAGCTGCTCATGCCATGCCAACACCCTCTTGCAAGTGTGACATTTCAAACTATTCCATGCCCCAGTGCTAAAAGGTAGGCTTGGGGAGCAAATGTTAGTCATTTTTAAAGTAATTTGAATTAATGAACAACAATTGTTGTGCTAATTTGTAATTCAGACAGACAGCGCCACCATGTGACAGTCTGCCATATGTGCCGGTGTTGAAAATTAAGTGCCGGTGCCACGCACCAGAAACCACCGGCTCAAATTAAGCACTGCTCTACTTACATTATGCCCGATATAGAAGACTAGCTTACACATAACAATTCCTATTTTTTCTTATGTCTCCAAATGTAGAGGGATGGCAGACCATTTAGTGGAGGGTACTCAGAAATTTCTATGTCCAGCTATGCTAAATTCTTAGTCTAAGCAATGGAAAAACTTTAAGCACTTGTGTTCTCTTAGATGTTTGTCTCCTGTGAGCTGAGATTTTGCCTCCATTATTCAGTATCTATTTGATGGATTTAAAAAGAGACTAGCAACAGCTACATTTGAAGTATTAGAAGTCTTTGAGTTTCTTGACCTGAAATACAATCTAAAATACCCAATGTGGCATATATTTTTGGCTATGGAAGCTCTTCAGTGAGTTCTTTTTGAATCTCTGAATTCAGTAGATTTCAGATATGTGACTATAAAATGAGTATTCATAGTGGAAATTACCTTGGCAAGTGGATTTGGAAAAAAGAGGTAGTGTTGTACAAACCACATTTTCTGTGACGGCTGATTGACGGGATTGTGTTTGAGACCCAACTTCGCCTTTCTTCCCAAGATGTCTTCCCGGAGTCACAGAGAATAGAAGGGTATGCTACCAGTGTTTTTTGTCTTTCTCTCCTAGGGAATAAGAGTTATGTAATTTACTCGATTTGAAAAGGGCAGTTACAATCTACCTGACCTGGTCAAAAACAGTCAGAACTTCAGATCTTTTCATTTGAAAGAAATGCACAGGGAAATAATGCATCTAATATGTCTATCAGTAGCAATAGCTACAGGTTAACCCTTGTCAGAAGTTCTGACCGCAGAGGGGATACAGGGTAGGGCATCAGATGGGTGCCTAAAATCTGGGCAGAGAAGTTTTATTATCAGACATGTGTAGAGCAGGTACCAGGGTTTCTTCACATACGTTTGTTAGACACTACAGGATTGAAGGTATTGGACTGCGAACAAAACTCTTTTGGGCACACTCTGACAAGGATGAGTTAAGCTAAGCAACTAGGGAATTCCACTGCAAATTCTTTCATTGATGCAATTTCCCTTAAACAATAGCCACTAAGCAACTAAGCAAGAATGTATAGTTAATGAGCTGAGCACTTTACAGTGCAATATGGATGGGAGGAGCTCATGTCTAGAAAGAAAAAGAACTTCATAAGGCAATGGGGCTTGGCAATGGCAATGGGAGCTCTTAAGTCATAAGCCTGAGTCATAAGGAATTGAATGAATGTCTCATTCTTTAATGATCGGTCCACATCATCTCTTGATTTATTTGAACTAATAAAAACACTATGAGCCCATAGATGTTATATTATGTTAAGTCGTTTTGCGGAGTGCCCTATTTACGGGCGCTGATGTATGGTTTTGAGGCTCTCGCATATATATTTAAGGACCCAGATCTTCAGCTTTTTGCATAGAAGAAGGAGCGACCTCATATTTTGGTTTTGTGGATACAGGAGGTGTGTGCTAATGTGAGTAAGGCTGAGCATAAGTGTCTGGATGGTTTGTGAAAGTGTATGTGGCTGTTGAGGTGAGATGTGGGGTCATCCTTCACAGCACCATGGACCTGGGGACCCTGCTGCAGCTAAACTCCACTGTAACTTACAGAAAAGGCTTTGTTGAATCGAGTAGAGTGAGGTTTGCATATTAGCTTAGACTATTGAAATTAGAGCATATGAAAACTGTGTTGGAAAGCTAAAATTCCTTCCTTTTCTTGCTCCACAATTCCAGCATCAGATATCCCCACCAAAGAAGCTTTCAAATTGCCTTTTTAAAAAGTCCACCACAACTTGCTGACTCTCTTTTCCCATCACATGTTCTATGTGATTTTGCAGATAAAGGTCTCAGAATCTATCCCTCACTTGGTGATGAAGGCACTGGCAGTACTGATCCTGAGACTTTTCACTAACACTGAGTTGCCTGCTTCCACCCCTACACATTCCCAGCCACCCCACATTAGCAATTTTAAAAGATCCATTAGAAAAGTGAAGTCAGGATTCCCTCAGATCACTGTCCGGCACACATTTTCCAGCTAGACTGTGACCCTGTCAGCCCGGGGCTTCTTTCTTTTAGTGCGTCTTTAGAGCACCTTGTAGTCCTTCATTGGCAAAAGGCTGCCATGGTTGCCTCTCTACTGAAGGAATCCAGTGCTGACCTTAGAATGGTAAGTAATTATCAGTGCATTTCTCTCCTTCCCTCATCTGCTAAAATTGTGGAAACAAAGTGAATCAGCAAATGTTGGTTTTCATAATAGACAACAATATTTTGGAAGCACTGTAAGTAGGGTTTGTGCATCTGCACGGCACCGAAGGTGCACTGCTGGATGTCACAAATGATATTCATACCTTGCTGGATATTGTGATGCTTCATTTGATACCTTGAAATACCAACGTTAGAAGTCCCATTCAGAAGTTAGCACAGCTAAGTCGTCAGTGTGTAATCCCATACTCACCAATGGGGCTACTGGCTTTTCTGCAATAAAAACGACAACTTGGGGTTTTTAACTGTACATATATATAAAAACACATGTCCTGCTTTTAATATACATTAGCATGCCTTAGAAATCACTAGGGATGCTGTAGGGGAGACATATATATCATAAAAGTGAGGTTTGGGCTTGGCCATTGGTTTAAATGGCAAAGTTGAGTTAGCAGTTTAAAACTGCTCTGCCAGTCCGCAGTGGGAGGGACATTCAGGATGGAGCTATAAGTGCTGCTGCCCTAGTGGGACACTTTAACTCATAGGCCCTGGGTACCTCTGGTACCAAATGCTGAGACTTACAAGTATATTTACTTATAAGGGTGTGAGCCCGAAAGAAGCGCTTCAAAGGGGAAGCTGCATTTGAAGGGCCAATGTTGGACACACATGAGAGGAGCTGCTCTTTTGTCAAGTCAGAAGGGTTGGCATCAAGGACAGAGAGGAGAGCCAATTTGCCTTATTGTTTTTTCTGTGCGCTTGTAGGCCTCAGGTAGCCACACCCCTACGTGTGGCTACCAAGCCCCACACATTGAGAGTGGGGTTGTGCCATCTTGGAAGTGGGCAGAATAGTGCAGAGATAGCACATCGCAGGAAGTCATCATCGGGTGGGGTTACTCCTCGTAGCCCATTGGCTAGTAACTGCTGCATCCCAAGGGCACTTTCTATGGGATGCCTGGCACACAGATCTCAGATCACATATGGACTGGAGAGAGGACCGCCCTGTTGGTGCCTTTACCTGGCAAGAAAGGTTGCACTGACCACTGGACTGCAACTGCTGATCCTTGGGCAAAGAAAGTACTGTGCCCTTGGTGCCTGGCTCATGGACAAAAGGCTCCTGAGCCCCTGACAGAAGAGGTGAACTAAACAAGGAGTTAGCTGACTTCCTGTTACAACATCAGTGCCACAAAAGCTGAAGAAGCCAGTCAGCAGCCACAATCGCTTGATCCCCTCTGACCACCAATGTACACCCTGGATGGCCAAGGGTCATAGCTCGAAAGTTGTACACAAGTCTGCTGGACCTGGAAAAGTCATTGGAGAGCAGTTTGGTTGCGCATGATGGACACTGGCCTTCACCAAATAGAACTGCTAGGTTCGCTGTGATCTGAAACCAGTGGCAACTGGGCTGTTCCTGGACCAAAGAGGACTTCAAGGAACATCGATCTTCATGGCCAAAGTTGTCCCACCTGGACCCAGGAAGATCCCCTTCAACCGCACAGCATCCTCAGCATCTTATACCATCTCCTGCATCAGGGCCACTCAGTTAAAGTCAGTGGCGGTTAACCCATAAAGCCTGGAACTGGACTTCAGATTGCTTTGGTGACAAAGTAACTGTCCTACAACTCCGTTCTGCCCCCCTTGACCTTCTGTCTGGCTGCCGAAGTTAGGCGCCCAAAGTGGGTGAGAGTAGGCAAACACAACTCTTCAATTAAAAGTTTCATAAAGTTATCAAACTTTGAGGTTAACATTGCTTGTTGTTATTTTGCAGTGATTTTTCGATCTATACCCCTAGAGCCCTCCAGTCGATTGTGTTCATTATGGTGTCTAGGAATTCATAAAAATAAGGTCATTTTTTATAAATTGATATCAAATTTCTTTCTTGTTGCGTGACTTTCATATTTCATTGTTTTGGTGCTTCTAAATGTGTTGCACTTGTTCCTTTCTTTAAGCGTTACTGCTCAAAGCGCAGCTACCCAAGATTGAGCTAAGGTTAACAAACAAGCCTGACTGGACCTAAGGCAGTATCATGAGTACACTAAACAGTGAGATTACACAACTATCCCAATTACTACAACACTTTTCTCACACTCACTCTTCCATCTACAGTGAATTTGGGATCTTTCACTTGGACCCTTTTAGGTCTAAATCCGACCTCTGCTCTTTGTCCCCCCATCTGAGGCAGCTGCATTGCCAGTGCAGAGATGACTCAGCTATAAAGGCCTATGCTTGTACCACGAAGCTTTTTACAAATCAGGACCAACGTTTATACAATATGTGATTTTTCAATATGTTCCCAATGCTCTACATCTATTAGGTCCTTGCATTGCCTTAAGATTGGGCATGTTTTTTCAATAGCTTGGTCCTAGATTATGGAACTCTCTCTGTCTCTCCACATCTGCTTGGAAGTCAATCACTTGAAGCTTCGTGAAGGCCTTCTGGTCTGGTTCTTCTGCTAGGTCACTCCATTGATACATTTCCTAGTGCTAGGCAGCTGTTTCCGCTCTATAGTAGTTCATTCATTCATTCATTAAGAAAATAAACATTTGTGATGGAAGATGATGAAACACCTCTTCAATTCAAGGTAGAACATTTCCCCCTGCAAGAGAAAAGAACACATCCTGTCTTTCATGAAATTCTGTACTTGTGTAAATGCTGGATGCTTAATCAAGTGTTTATGCTACTAGAGAAATTAGAGCTTTCGGATAATTCAACTCTGCCCACAAAGGGAAGAAGGTGCATCAGATCCCCTACTTTGCATGGTCACATCTTCACATGGCCCATGGGTAACGTGCAGCAAACAGAATAGGCATTGGCAATGTTTTTTCCGGTGTAACGATGTGCAGCATTACTGCAGTAGGTATGCAGTAGAACCACATCAAAGCAAGCAAACCTATGCCCATTTGTAACAACAAAAAGGTTGGTGTTAACGCCACACCAACTGATGTTAGAAAACTAATATTTTTTCACAGTCTAAATAGAAGTGAATTATACAATTGTGTGTTTGTACTGCTGTAATCACTAATTATGAAGGAACCCCAGGAAGGGAGCACCCTGCCTCACACTCTAGCATGCAGTCAGCCCCAATGCATCATGGTAAATGCAGTCAAAGTTTGTTTTTTAGCCATAAAGTGTAGTTTTTCACCTTAGTAGGTGCAGCAATTGCTCTCTGGACACGCGTTTCTGGGATCAGCCCTTCATCAGCAGAGAGCAGCTTTGTCTGAGGGGTTGCTGGAAATGCTGACAAAAGTTCTCTCAGGTTTATGTACCACTCACTGGCACGCAGGTGCTCAACCAGACCTCGTCAGCTCGCCCTGAGTATTTTCTTTCATGTATGTGAATACTGTGTGACTACAGTGGTATTGCATGAGCTTTGCATGTCTCCTAGTTTGACCTTGGCAGTTCATCCACACTACAGCTAGAGAACCTGGCTTCTAGACACTGTCTACATTTCACTAATAAGGGATAACTGGACCTGGTATAAGGTGTAAGTACCTTAGGTACCCACTACAAACCAGGCCAGCCTCCAACATTGATGACAGGGGTGGGATAAGTACTTGCAATTGCCTTATCACTCCGTCACCGGTGCTTTCCACAGGGAAGAACACTCTATACCTAGAGCTATACACATATACCTAGTACAGAGTTCTAGTCTCTTACTTTCCTCTACAAGAGATTAGAGGTTAGGTAGGTTAGGTCTTCCTTACACTACACTAACACACACATCATGTCTACTGCTGGGCCTAGCTCTGAGGTCATGGGTACTCCCTATGAGGGCATGACCTTCAAGGAATTGAAGGGGCTATGCTCAAACAGAAGACTGGATGTAGGGAAGAACCTCAAAAATAATTTACTCTTGAGCCTTCTCCTCAGAATGATTAAGAACATGCTGATAACCAGGAGGGGGAGGGGAAGGGAGATTCTAACCCCTTAGAATTAGAGAATCATCCTTCAGATTCAGGGGAGGGCTCTTCCAAAGATCTTCCACCTAGCAAACCCACTAGTGTAGCTGGTAGTGGGAGGGGGAGTCACTCAGTTAGGGCTCCCTTCATACCCAGAGGTCAGGTCACTAGGGCTACAAAAGCTAGGGAAAGAACTACCTCTGCCCATTCCCATAACACCTCAGTTTCTGAGGGATCCCATGGTTCCACTCCAGGTGATGACTCGATTGATAGGGAGCTCAGGAAACTGAGACTGGAGGAGGCCATGCTGAGGCTGCATCAGCCCGCCCTAAATAGGGAAGCCTTTGCTGTGGAAAGGGAAAGTCAGGGGTTGGGGTTAGTTCCCCATGGTGGCAGCAGCTTCAGGAGTTATGGAGTTAAGGAGGACACCAATGACTCTTGAAACTTGCACAAAATTGTTCCCCCATACAATGAGGGGGGTGATATTTACAAGTGGTTTGCTGTACTTGAGAGGGCCTGCAAAGTTCAGAGGGTCCCTCAAAGGCAGTGGGCTGCTATTCTGTGGTTGTCCTTTTCTGACAAGGAGAGGGATAGACTTCTCACTGTCAGGGAAGATGACCTACACAGTCGATCTTACACCTTAGACCAGTGGTTCCCAACCTTTTGACGTCTGTGGACCCCCACTTTGTCATTACTGGAGCCCGGGGACCCACCACTGAATCTTTATTGGAATCCGGGGACCCCCCACTGAGTCATTACTGAAACCTGGAGACCTAATCTATTGATATTATTTAATTTTCCAAGCAGTCGCGGACCCCCTGAGGAGGCTTTGGGGATCACCAGGGGTCCTCGGACCACGGGTTGGGAACCACTGCCTTAGATCATGAACCCTAAGTTTAAAAGGCCCACAGATGGACACATCTCAAGGCTTAACATTGGCATCACCACCTAGTGCTAAAGTCTCTGAAAAGCTCTCTGAGTACCCCATGTAGTGTCTGATTGTACAGTGACTGGAAGATGGGCACAAGGTGCCCTGACTACCATATAATGTTGCTTTCTATTCAAAGCCTTTTGGTTTCAGTTTCAGTTGTGCGATGAATGACTCATGATCATGTTATATGAGACCCACAATACACAGACTCCTCAGATCATTTGTTTCCAGTATACGTACAGTGATGTGTGTGAGTGCTGTGGCACTATCAGCTTTGGAAAATATTAGCACTTCAGAGTGACAAACATTTGTGGCACCAGAACAGTGGGATGCATTGAACTGATTTTAAAACCTTCTTAGACTCAGTTTTGTATCACTTTAACATGATCTTTGAATAAAATGTCATAAGAGGTTGACTCCAGGGGGCACTGGGAAGGGATAGTTGCGAAATTACCCCTTTTAAGTTCTCCCATTGCTGCATGGACTGCTTTTGGTGTAAATTACCTGGAATCAGTGGGGTTTCTCAACCATCACAGATGGGTATTACATAGAGCTTGATCCCTTGCTTCACTCTCTTCTACAACATGTATCAGGCCTGACAAGGCTCATCTGCCCACCTCCTAGAAGAGACGCTGTCCCTACCTGTTAAGGAGCCATTCAGAGAGCACTCCATCTAGTGTCTCATCTCTAAGAAGGATGGTACACCATGCCCTGTCCTCTATGAAAGCTATTGGTTTTGTCAATGTTTTTTAAGACATTTCACATACAGCATGTCTCAAAGTTTAAAAAAAAAAATCTATGTCGTGGCCAGTATTGACGCATTAAAGTTTAGCAGTGGTTGCATCATAGTGGATTTTTTTAAACTTTAAGGCATCCTGTGTTGCTGTTTGACATGTCTAAAAATCATTGACAAAACCAATAGATTTTGTAGAGACGAAACCTATTGGCTTTGCCAAAGCTTGTTTCTTTCTTGCTTCCTTTCTCTTTCCTTTGCTTTCTGTTTTTCCTTCTTTCTTTCTGTCTCCCGATATCTCTCCATTATTGCCTCAATCTCTGTCTCTCTCTAAATCATCTTGTCCTCTCCTTCTCTATCTCCCTCTTTCTTTCTAACTGGTCCTTTTGTCTAAACTCCCTCTGCTTTTTCTCATTTTTCTCTCTTTCTCTCTTGCTCGCACTGTTTCTCTCCCTCTGGCCCTCACTGAATCCTTCCCTCTAAATCTACCTCTCGATGGGCCACATGTACGTAGGTTAGAAATTGCGAGTTCCTAATTGCTACTCCATGCGAATCGCAATTAGGAAATCGCAATTTTAAATGTACGAAACTCTGTTGAGTTGCATTTGTGATTCCCAGTGGTTGGCAAATAGACCTACCTCACTAATATTCATTAGTTAGTTCTCACTTTGCGACCCACTGGGAATTGCAAAAATCACAGGGATGGTGCCCTGCTGGGGTCAGCAGACCACCATGTCTGTGATTGCGTTTCAATAAAGCAATCTTTTTTTCTTAAAATAGGACCGCATTTTGGTCGCAAAACATTCAAATTCATCACTGCGATTCAGTATTAGGAAGGGATGCTCTAAACACGCCCTGTCCTAATACCGAATTTTAAAGCCAAAATGCAATTTGGTAACAGTTCCCGAATTGCAGTTCTGCATTGATACATGCCAAAAAGCTTTTTAGTGGTTGCAAGCACCTGGTTCTGCAAATCGGACCGTTTGCAACCTCTGAAATGCTTTGTACCTCTGGCCCATGATTGTTTTCTAATCACTCGTATTATTCTTAGCAGCTGCTGCTCGGTTTTTTCCTCTGGTCCATCTCTTCCCTTTTACTGTAGCTGTTCTGTCACTTCCTGGTTTCTTTGGGCCATGTGTACGAACACTTTTTCCCATAGACACAGAATAGGTAAAAACCTTTGCTACATCTGGCCCTTTGTTCTCTGACCCACCTCCTCTCACGTCTTTCCTGTTTCTAACAGGTACCCTCTATCATTTCTGCTAAAAATTGGACTTCTTTTTAACTTTACTAATCTGGGATGCAAGCTGTCAGAGCTCGTTTCTCTCATCCTTTTATTCCTCACATGCTCCAGTGGAATGTAGCCAAGTGATGCATAATGCATCTCACATTTAATATGTTTATGAACATGATCTGAATGTGAAAAGTGTTGAAAACCCTGGGATCTGAGAGTAAAAAATAAATTTCTTCTGTGGCTTGCTGCTGGCTGGACATCTTGGCGTAAAGAAGCAAATACAAAATCAAGGACTGCAGTCAATCTTTCGAACTTTTTTGCACCCTTCTCCTCAGTTTCCAGACCAAGAATGAATAGCTCCCACTGGGAAGCGCAAATGATGTCAAGATAGCCATAGGAGTTTCTTGACACTGGTGATGCAAGTTATCATTTATTTACACTGAATATTATGTGCAAATGCAACACGTGTAACCAGCCCTTGTATGTGTGCACACATTATTTTACATTTAAACTTAGTGAAACAAGTGTTTTTTAATGTTTTCCAGTTAGGCTAGTTATAGAAATATATGCATCTTAAAATGGACATGAGTGGTCCTAGGGTGTCCGACTTCATTTTCAAGTAAACATTATGGCCCTCATTATGAACACAGCGGTCCCTTCCGCGCCGCCGGCGGTAAAAACCGCAAACAGAGGAGCGGGCCGGACCGCCAAATAATGACCCATACTAAAGACAGGCATCCCGAAAACCACCCACCGCAAGCAGAGGAGTGCTGCCGCCGGACGTCAGCGTCCGCCCACAGGCCGACGGAAAGGCCCAACCCGTCCATCAAATAATTAATCACCAGTCCGCCGCCAGTTCCGGGGCAGGAACCACCGCCACACAAAGCCAGGCGGAAATGAACCAAATCCAATGAAACACACACTGAGGCGCTCTCAACGCACCGAAGCAGACATGGATATAGAGCTGCAGATCATGCTAGCCCTACTCCTTGCCATATACCTCCACGACCGAAACCACTGATGAAGACGACGACGGTAAGTACCGCAACCTACGAAACAAGGGAGGAAAGGGCACAGTCACATACCCACCCACTCCACCCACCCAGCAGTGCCCCCTCCAAACCATCACAGCAGCACAAGTCATACACCCCACAGCAAGAGGTACTTACCCGACACAAGGCAAATCCAACTTGATCATAGTACATACAAATGCCCCACACCCATAAACAATGAAACAAAAGACCAGGGTTCAACAGTGTGGCGCCAAAACATAGGCCACACAGATATTTTTAATGAAAGCTCACAGAGCTAAATAGTCCAAACAGGGCCAATGGCCAATTCGTACAGCTACAAGTGCCATGGGCCACAATGGACCCAACTTGACTTCCTAAAAGTGCACAGTACTCCACCTAATGGGGCAACAAAGGGACATCCATGCACCTCACAGAACGGGGGCAGGGGGTGGTGGGGGTGGGGATTTGCGACAGGGGTGGGCCTTGGACTTTCGTTTGGAACGTGGAGGGGGGTTGGGCTTGTCCTTTGAAGGGTGGGAGGGTGTTTTGAGCGGGTGGAGCCAGATGGACTAGGCTCTGCCCGGGCCTTTTTTTTTTCTCTGAGAAAGGGGCACAGGAATGTGAAGGGTGGACAGGGGTGGGCTGTGAAGTGGAAGGAGTGGAAAGGGCAAGGAGGTGAGCACGCTTGGGGACAAGACGGGGTGGGCCAGTGGGTTGGAAGAGGTCAGCACGGGAGAGGAAAAGTTTCTTGGGAGCAATTGGGGTGGGCCTGGATGAGGGCGTGGGAGTGGAGGCAGAGGCAGTGGATGTATGTGGTGTAGGGTGCGTGTAGTGGGTGCAGGTGACTGAACAGTATGCTGTGGTGTGGTGGATGTGTGATGGGTGGGTGTCTTGGTGCGTTTGTGTGTTTTTGGAGGAGGGGGGTGGACACAGTGGAAGAAGACAGGCAGCTAGTGTGGATGTATGTTGTGTGGGTGTCTGCAAGTCTGGTGAGTGTGCTGCATGTGTCAACTACAGTAGTTGTGGTGAGTGCAGGTGTGGTGCATGTATGGATGTCTGCTATTGTGGTGAGTGCAGTAAGAGGAGCAGCAACAGTGACTGAAGGTGCAGTGCATGAGGTTGTGGATGTAGAGGGAACAGACAGGGAGCCGGAAGAGGTGGGCACACTGGGGAAGTGGATGTTGTTGTGTGTACATGTGTCTGTTGGCTGTGTGAATGCTTGTGGTGGGAGGTGTGGTGCTTGTGTTTAGAAGTGTGCTTCTTGTGTGTTGATGTGCTTGACTGCGTGTCTGAATGTGTGCTTTGGACGGGTGAAGGGATTGGGGTGCTGGAAGGGGTAGAGGAGGTTGGAGGGGGGACGGAATGGCCAGAGAAACTGGCTGCTGTCCAAGAGGAGGCCAGAGCCTGAAAAGATCTCTGTAGGGCAGACACGGCACCATGAATGCCATCCAGATAGGCATTTGTCTGCTGCACCTCTGATGCTAGCCCCTGGATGGCATTGACAATGGTTGCCTGCCCTACAGAGATGGTTCTCAGGAGGTCAATAGCCTCCTCTGTAAAGGCAGCAGGGCTGACTGGGGCAGGGGAGGTGGTGCCTGGGACGAAGGAGACGCCCACCTTTCTGGGTGAGCAGGCATGGGCAACACCGTGGGGAGCAGAAGGGAGGGCGGTGATGGAATGGAGGGTGGCGGAAGATGTCACTGAAGTGGTGTGGCCATTAGGGTCCGCCACCACAGGGGAGCCCCCATCGGAGGAGGTCTCGGAGTCACTATCTCCAGTGGTAGTTGCCTCCCCCGTGGTACTCCCCTCACCCTCCCACCCACTGGTCCCCTGGGCGTCGGATGTCTCTGCCTCCGAGGAGCCGTGGGCCGCTGCTTCCCCACTTGCCGGTGCCTCTGCTCCCTCACCAGATGTTGCTGCTGTACCAAACCAACACAAGAGAACAGGGATGGGGAGACAAAACAGGAGAGACAATTGTAAATAGCTGAATGGAGGTACATAATGGCCAGACATACACCCACCCAGAAGACACACCCAACAGGCAGCACCGTTCACTATGCCCCTGACTACTGACCAGAATACTGCTTTATACCCATCCCCTGGACTACCTAAGGATGCGATGTGTGGGAGACCTGACAAAGACACTCCTACACCCTTTGGGGACCATAATGTAGATGGACACCAGTCGAGTTCCTGCCTCTAAGCAGCATGAACCCTAATGCACACACAGACATCCTTCCAGACTGAGGTTTGTGAGTACTCACCCCCTTGTGACTGCTGTGCAGCCTTCAAGCGCCTATCCAGGTCTGGGTACGCCACCGCCAGGATATGTTGCATGAGGGGGGTCAGTGCCCGAGGGGCACCCCTTCCACGCTGGGAGGACTTCCCCAGCTGGGCTTCACAGATCTTACGCGCCCAGAGCCGCAGGTCCTCCCACCTCTTTCTGCAGTGGGTGCTCCGCCGGTTGTAGACCCCCAGGGTCCGCACCTCCTTGGCATGCCAAAGTGCCCTCTTCTGGTGGGCGCTGACCTAAAAGGGCGACACAGATATGGAACACAGAGGTCAGGCACTTGCAAGATAGGTACAGCTGGCTAATTGTCCACTATGGGACGGACAGTACTCTCAGACTTACAGGCCATACGCACGCAGCATGCCATGCACCACAGCCCATGCAGGCTCTGAGGTGCACACATATGTCCATTCAACACCATCCATTACACCCAAACAGTGCCCCCAAACCCAGACTCACCTGAACCTCTGGCCATTCATACAGTTTTGCGTACAGGGGCAGGACCCCGTCCACTAGCCTCATCAGTTCCTCCTGGGTGAAGGCCGGGCCCTTTCCCCTGCAACACGAGCCACATCCATTGCCAGAGGCAGGCCACAGCACAAGATCAGGGAGTCAAGTGAATAATCGATGACAAAATCGAGTACGTACTGCGGTGGTGTGCACCGTCACCGCCGGAGGTGATCATGATACGCCAGGATTCCCCATTGGCATCCATGTTAACCAATGACGGTGTGAACAGCGGTAAACACAGCCTTACGCTGTGGCCTCAACCGCTAGCGGTATGAGGTCACTTCCACAACGAAAGGCCTGGATTACAGTGGCCAGACATTTTGGCAGTAACTACGCATCTATAAATAAAACTTTGCACAATGCAGGCCCTACTAGCCACATGAAGCACCTAAGCATGTGTCCATTCTGTAATATACCACACATGAAAAACTCTGTTCCCTCATTGTGGTGTAGATGTAGATCTGTCAGGAAGCAGTTAATGTTGAGTCACTACAATGAACTATGCAGTGCACAAATAATGAAAATGTGTGCCTATGTATGTGTCTTCATCACACCTTTTTGATACCCCTCGTAGGTACCGACACTTGTGGCGAAGAAGGGCACCATCGGTGTACAGACCAGTTGTGGATATGAGGACCATGGTGGAGCGACAGATCATAATCAATTACAGACTCACACGTGCAACAATCCAGGAACTTTGTGCTTTACTGGATCCTGCACTAACTCTGGGAAATTGTAATCAGCATGCCATTCCAACTGAAGTGAAGGTGCTGTCCGCACTCCATTTCCTGCCCACAGGCTCATTTCAAGTGACAGTGGGCATGGGTGCTGGTTTCTCACAGCCAATGTTCAGCCAGGTACTGACAAGATTTCTGAATGCATTTGTACGACACCTGCAGTCCTATGTGAGGTTTCGCCAAAGTACTGACCTCCCTGCCATCAAGTCTGAATTCTATGCCTTTGCCAACATACCCCATGTTATAGGTGCCATTGATGGCACCCACATACCGTTCATCCCCCCAAGAGTGAGTGAACAGGTGTGCAGAAACAGAAATAACTTTCACTCCATGAACATCCAATTGGTATGTACTGCAGACCAGTGCATCTCACATGTGAATGCCATGTTCCCAGGTTCAGTCCATGATTCCTTTGTGTTGAGGAACAGTAGTGTGCCACAGAGGATGGAACAACTCCAAGAGGACAGAGGGTGGATCATAGGTAAGTGTGTCTGTCACTAACTGACACATAGCAGACAGCCAGGCTGTCTGACTAAGGGGATTAACAATGACGACTCTGTATTGTACCTTTTTCTAGGTGATTCTGGCTATCCAAACTTGCGTTGGCTCCTGACACCAGTGCGGAATCCCAGGACGGATGCAGAGAGGTATTACAATGAGGTCCATGGACGTACTAGGAGGGTGATAGAGCACACAATAGGTCTCCTGAAGGCTAGATTTCGTTGTCTACATATCTCTGGGGGTTCCCTGGCCTATGGGCCTGAAAAGGTGTGTAGAATAGTGGTGGCCTGCTGCATGCTGCACAACGTGACAGTGAGACATTCTATCCTCCTCTTGGAGGTGGAGGGTGCTGTATGTCCTGACCAGCTACCTCAGAGAGGTGAGGAGAGTGATGGTGATGGTGAGGAAGGGGAAGATATCATTTCCAGGATCCAACTGATACAACTCTACTTCCAGTAACTATGTGGGACTTTGGGCTGACATTGGGGTTTGTGACACATACTGTCAGAGTGCTCAGTCATATAGGGGGGTTGATAATCATAGGTGAAACATGGTCCACTTCTGCATGGTACAGGTTGAAATTTTCTGCATTTACTTATTGCCCACATTTAGGCACACAGGACTCCCTTCATGCACAGATTTGACAATAAAGTAGTTATCAGCCAGTTGCATCCATACTTCACTTTGTTCACAATTTAACACAGGGGACAGTGTTACAGGTGTGATATGTGTTTTATTGGTTGCAGGGAGTGAATAGTGCTATTTACAGTGATGGCAAGTCATAAGGGGTGGGTGTCCTCAAAACCAACATGGTGGAGGCCTTGTTGGTAGTAACGATGGGTCCATCTTTTCTTACATTAGTTCATATTGCCTGTTAGCAATGTGTGGTGGCTGATTGAGTGGGATGGTTGCTGTGCAGATTGTTGCTGAGTTACTTCTTGAAGGGAGCCTTGTTCTTTGCTGGGGTTCCAGTGTCATATCTTGGCCCGAGGGTCCGTTTGGGCACCTGCTGTTGATCTTCAGGGGATGACATGGTAGGCCCTTGGGTTTCCTGTGAGGGTACTTCCTGGGATGTTTCTGCTGATGGTGTAATCTCATGGTGGGTGTCCGGTGCTGTAGTGTGGACCTCCTGTCCTATGTGGGTGTCAGACTGGGTTTGGACCAGCTGCAGCAGTGCTCCTGCTATGGTGGCCATTGCGCGTTGTGCTGTTTCCACTGCTGCATGGCCTGTTGGTGGTGTTCCTGCTGCATCCTCTGACTGTGCTCCAGGGTGGACACAATCTGTGCCAACCTGTCATGGGTATGCTGGTAGGCCATGAAATACCTCTGATATCACGTCCTGGGCTGCTGCATCCATCCTGTGGCCTCCCCCCTGGCCCACTGCCACCCTTGCACTTGCCTAAGCCCCCTGTGCCTGTGTCCCCTGCACAGGTCTGGCAGTACAACTTGTACTGGGGCCCTCACCCTCCTGCATTTTGGGAGTGGGAGACTGTGGCCTCTGTACCTGTGTTCCACCAGTCTGTGGCCTGGATACACTGGTGTGGGGGCGCTTGCCCTGGGCTGCTGGTCTTGACTGGGTGGTAGGGGTGACAGTGGTTTCCTGGGTGGGGCTGCTGCATGGTGACAGTCCAGGACTTTGTGAGGGGCCTGTCTGCTCATCAGTGTCCAGGGATCCTTCACCAGTGTCCTGTGAGGTGCCTCTGTCTTTCTGGGGGGCACTGCCACTCCTTGTCCCGTCCGTTAGGGTTGCATGGGTGGTGGTGCCTGTTGGGGAACATAGACATGTCTGTTACAGCTGCATGAACGTTTGAGGTGAACAGGACTGGGATATTTTGTGCTGGGGTTACTTTCAGTGGCCTTACAGGATGCCTTTGTGAGGTTGACACTGCATTTAGCGTCAACTGTGGAGTTGCATTGTGGTGGGGGGTGTCGTTCCATTCTGGGTACTTGCAGGGGTAGGTGACTGTGCACATGGGGAGGGATGTGGGCCTGTTAGCGGGTTTGTGGTCATGCAGGGGGGTGGATTTAGTGGCTGATGCCTGGGTGGAGTGTTGGTCCTGGTGGGTGTGGGTGGGGTGGGGTGGTGCATGCATAACAGGTATGGTGTATATGGGCTATATTTTGATGACTTACCCAAGTCCATTCCTCCAGTGAGTCCAGTGAGTCCCTCAGGGTGCAGAATGACCAGTACCTTATCCTCCCAGTCAGTGTATTCTGATGGTGTTGGTGGCGGTCCTCCCCCAGTCTTCTGGACTGCAATGTGGTGCCTTGATGCCATGCCCCTGACCTTCCCCCGCAGGTCGTTCCATCTCTTCCGGATGTCGTCCCTGGTGCGTGGATGGTGTCCCACTGCATTGACCCTGTTCACAATGGTCTGCCATACCTCCATCTTCCTTGCGATGGGTGTGTGCTGCACCTCGGCCACGCATATTTGTGGCTCCACCTTCAGGATCTCGTCCACCATGGTCCTTAACTCCCTTTCTGTGAAGCGTGGACATTTGGGGGTGACATGGTGAGTGTGGTATATGTTGTCGGGGCTGGGAACACGGTGAGGGTGCTCTTCTGTGGGTTGGTGTGCATCTTGTGTATGCTGGCGTTTGATATCTGCCTCTGGTGCTCTCCGTCTTCTTGGCCTGGTTTCATTGCAAAGGATTGTGGGGTATGTCTAGGGGTGTTTTATGGGGTTATGGATGTGTGTCAGGTGTGTGGGTTGCACGCTTATCCAATGTGTGCACTTTTTGCTGTTAAGTCCACTTGCCGCCTGTGGCGGTCGGAGCTGCCAATGGTCGTCTGTCCTCCACTGTCTGCCAAGGTGATGTGTGCATCATTTTTTGGAGGGCGGGATGTGGGTGTGCTCAGCGGTGGCAGGGTGGGGAGGTCCCGGATTCCCGCCGACAGGGTCATGGCGGGGAGTGGTGGTCTGGTGATTTTTGGAGAGGTTGGGATTTTTGTTCATTATATGGCGGGATTCCATTCACTGCCAACGGCGGTCTTCTGTTCACCGCTGTGTTCATAATGACCGCCTATATTTCTGCTTGGTGTGCTTAACTTTCAATTTTTTTCAGGCACCAGAATCACCATGTTTCCATTAAAAAACTACTTTTTATTAGCTTTCTGTGTGAAAGTTGCCATGTTGCAATTCATTTCCCGGATCATGAGTCTCAGCACCTGCATGGGATGGGAGGCATTAGAGATGGCTACTCCTTTGCAAGATACCATGAAGGCCTCAATGAGGGAATGTTGTTTTTATTATTGTTTGTTATTAGGGTGGGAACTTTGCGAGATGTATCTTAACTTGAATTTAATGATTTAATTATATGCTTTAGTTAGTAAGACTTGCCTCTGTCCACATTTGTAGGTGGACACCCACCCCCTTGAGACACAATGATCCTTTTGTTTCTGTTCATAGACTTACTTTCTAGCGCAAATTCTTTTCCCCTTGTATGCAACTTTCATTTGGTTCTTCTGTCAATGCTTCATTTGCTGACACCTGTTGCTTTAAACATTTCCAACTCACTTATGGCAATGGCATTTAATTTTACTTTGCATATGTTGTCTTTAATAACGTATAATTGTACTTGCCAAATTAAATTGGCTAGATCACATTAAATCATGCTGTATCCTACTGATCTATGCTTTACTGATTTGATATGAGATTGTAACTTCACTTATTGCTTTTTAAACCTTGATGGTTTGCAAAATAGCTCTTCTCTGTCTTTCCTGTGGGGCAAACTCTGCTTCACTGCATACATTGCTGAATTTAAGATTTTAGCTCAAGTAATAGACAAAAGTCCATCCCATTGGACATAGCTGTGGTTCGAGTTTGCCCTGAGTTTGTGCGGTGCAAACACCATCCTTCTCTCTCGCACTTCAAACACCATGGAAGTCTCAGCTTTTTATGGACCGGTTTACATAAGGACTTTTGGTTGACCGCCAAGTGCCCAAAACATGGAAAAAGTGAGTTTGTGACGGGGAACACAACACTGAATGCAATGTGTGACCTAATCTCAGACAAAGGTAACACTGAGACTGGGCTGCAATCCAGACCATCATTTTTATTCTTCATTGTGTCCCTACAAATATAGTCCAGCCACACTCATTGTGCCGTGTTCTGCTCATGTACCTACCTCCCCTCCATAAAGAAACATGTCTTGCCTCAGTGGGCTGTACAGTGAGATGTGCACCCCATGTCATGATATATCCAACACACTCAGGACATCTGTGTGAAAAAAAGCTGTATGAAATCTTTGAAGGCCTGAATTATAATCCTCTCGAAATGTAACACCCTGGGCAATAACCGTGGTACTCTGGGGCATATTTATACTTTTTAATGCAAAACTGCACTAGCGCAGTTTTGGATCAAAACGTTTAGCACTGACTTGCGCCATTCCTGAGTGCCAGCCGGGCACCATATTTATGGAATGGTGCAAGCCGGTGCAAAGGGTGGGCTGGAGTCAAAAGAAAATGACGTTAACCGGGTGGGGGTGGCGGTATGGCAGAAGGGGGTTTTGCACCAAAAAATGACGTTAGACTGGTTAGAGGCAAAAAAATGCTTCTAACCAGCCTGGTGTCATTTTCTGATGCAAAACCATCCATACCACATGACTCCTGTCATGTCCTGTCGTAGGAATGACAGAAGCCATGCCCACCACCCCAATGGCCAGCACATTGTGCACACTGTGCCATGCAGGGGGGCCCAAGTTGGGCCCCGATGGCACTTTAACTTTAAATAATAAATACTTATCTGGGATGGGGTCACCCATCCTCCGGTGTCCCTCTGGTGTGGGTGGAGGTGTTTCTGGTGGTTGAGGAGGGCACCTGTGGTTTTGCATATGGCTGGTCGTCTGTCCAGAGTTGTACAGTGAGTGCAAAATGAAAGACTGGAATGTGGCGCGGTGAGATTGGCAGTGGCGTAGAATAATTCAAGAACTCTTTCCTTTTCTTTCTTTGTTTCTGAAATCGGTAATCATAAAATATTTAGGATTTCAGCTCACTTTCAAATAGCTATACCTTATGCACAGAGAGTAATTTATTGTGAAGGGAAAACATCTTTGATGAACATTATCTGAGGATGTTGAATGGTGTTTGTTTTACATAAAAACAAATGTTACGGAAAAAGTGCCTTTGAGGACAGTCTTGTACGGCTTTACAGATGTACAAAGCTGCAGATTCACACTGCCTAGGATGTTTTATCTTCATTTCCACTGGATAAGCTATGATGAAATATTAAAGCTACTGATGTGGGAGGGGTGGTGTAGGTATCTTTACCAACCAAAAACAAAAACAAAGACTTTGAGGTATCTGGTCTTAGACCCAACATGCTAAGGTAGTGGTTCCCCAAACCTTTTTTACTTTCTCTAGGAGGCGTTGCTGATTCCTTCTGAGTGGTCCTCAGGCCCAGTGCACTTTTCAACTGTGAGTACAGAGTGAAAGTGCGCGAGCCCTTACTACTTCTGCTAGGAAGTGGTGCCTGCCTGCATGTGCACACTTGCACAACTGGTGTTTTCAAATGTATAAGGAGCCTGGCACAACTTTCCAGTATGTGCGCAGTTGTACATTAGGGTTTTTATATATGTACATAACCTGATACAGCACGCCTAGATTGGTGCACTTGCTGCCTTGTGGTGTTCTCAAAGCTTGCGTCCAGTCTGCCGCCGCATGCTTGTGCATGCACCAGGGCACATGTGCCAGTGGATTCTGAATAATTCCCATGTGTGTTTTCACTGCCATTGAGAGCTAGTCTGCCCATAGGTTAATATGGGGGAAAGTTTATAATTAATCCGAGTTGCGGTGCATTGCAGTGGAGTAGCCTCATCATGTTTACTATCATTACATTTCTGAAGACAAACACTTTCCAATGATAAAGATGGTTTTGTCAATAATATCTTGGAAATGCCATTTGTAGAAAGTGGGCACTTCCATCTTCTAAACTCCCTTTTGCGTGCCTTTTTAATTCACGCTTCTTTTCACTGGTGGCCGGGGGAAACTACCTCTGTACATTCCTCAGCATCAGCTATAACACTTGGGCAACTGGAATGACAGACCTCTGTCAATTGAGGGCCTGGCTGGATAAATTTAGGGAGAGGTTCTGACACTTCGCCTCTTGGAGTCAGATCATGGCATCACTAAAGCTAAAGATCTATATTCCAGGGCCCCATGGCAGACAGGACTGACATTTAGGGGAGTCAATAGTAGTTCAAAGGGGAACCCTTTGAACTACTACCAACTTCAAAAGCCCACTTCAGTATAAGTAGGGGGATCACACTTCAGCAGTTTAGAGATGCACTTGAAGGAGTGCAGGACAGAGTCCCAGTACTGCATGTGCACACTGCCAGAGGTATCTGTTGTGCACATGAGTATTTACTGTCCTGGGAGGGGATCGTGCACCCTTCCTGTATCGCAGCTGGTCTGGGCACACTGCTTGCTGTGCCAGTGTGCTCTAAGTGTGCATTAAGAAAGAGGAAAAGACTAAGGGAAATAAGGATGTTTCTCTGTGATGTGCCTCTATCGTAATGCATTCAATTATAATGCATTCTAAGGTTTGTCTTGGTAAGTCTTGGAAGGCCCCAAAATACATGGGTGGATACGTGTGAACGGATAACTGATCGATTTATAACATATCATGACGCAAAAATAGCGTGTATTTTAGGCCATTTGGCAGATTAGCATATTTTAATTGGGCCGATTTGCCCCAAAGGGGAGTAGAAACCACTAGGCACCAGGGATTTTTTTTTTATTGTTTTACTGATGAAGAGCGACCCCTGGGGGCAATTTTATTTTAGGCCATTTATGCCCCCCTTGGGGGCAGATCAGCCTATTTTTCTTAGGCCAATCTGCCCCCAGCAGAAACCACTAGGCACAAGGGGTTTTTAGTTTTTTAAATTTCTTTTACAGATGGGACGCTACCCCTTAGGCAAGGGACGCTCCCCTGGGGGGGAAATTTATTTTAGACCATTTCTGCCCCCAGAGGAGCAGAAGCCACTAAGGCACCCGGGATTGGTGTGTGTGTATGTGTCTGTTTTGTTTGGGAGGACAGCCCCTTGGGCAAGGGTCACTCCCCATGGGAGCACATTACAGTTTGTCATATCTGCCCCACTTAGGGGCAGATCGGTCTATTTTTGGAAGGTCTGTTTTTGGAAGGCCCATCTGCCCCCAAGGGGGGCAGAAAGCCCACCAGACACCAGGGAAGATTTTTTTTTTTTTTAAAAGAGGGTGGGGGTATGACCATACCCCCACCCCAAATAAATGGGGCCAAAGTTGTTCTACCCACCAGTGGGCAGATGGGGCAATGACCCCCGATTCACTCCCGGGGGGGGAGGGGCAGAAAACCTACTAGATGCCAGTGAATAAAAAATAAAAAAATAGTGGGGTGGTGGCTACCAACTAGTATGGGATGATGATGCTAACCCCTGCACACTAAAACATCTTAACACACGGCAAGTAAGAGGACATTCGATTATTTTGTGTTTTGGTTTTCCATTTGGGCCATGAGAGCTTGTCTAACTCTCAGAATTGTCCCATGGCTGCTGAGCCTAGGACCAAAAACGCAGATGCCCCCGCCAAAACAGGTAGTTTTGTATTTGATGATTTTGATGTGTCCACATAGTGTTTTGGGGCATTTCCTTTTGCGGGCTCTAGGCCTACCCATACAAGAGAGGTACCATTTTTATCGGGAGACTTGGAGGAACGCTGGGTGGAAGAAAATTAGTGGCTCCTCTCAGATTCCAGAACTTTCTGTCACCGAAATGAGAAGAAAAAGTGTTTTCTTTGGCCACATTTTGAGGTTTGCAAAGCATGCTGGGTAACTGAACCTGGTGAGACCCCCACAAGTCACCCCATCCTGGATTCCACTAGGTGTCTAGTTTTAAAAAATGCACAGGTTTGGTAGGTTTCCCTAGGTGCCAGCTGAGCTAGAGGCCAAAATCCACAGCTAGGCACTTTGCAAAAAACAGCTCTGTTTTCTTTGGGAAAATGTGATGTGTCCACGTTGTGTTTTGGGGCATTTCCTGTCGTGGGCACTAGGCCTACCCACACAAGTGAGGTATCATTTTTATCGGGAGACTTGGGGGAACGCTGGGTCGGAAGGAAATTTGTGGCTCCTCTCTGATTCCAGAACTTTCTGTCACCGAAATGTGAGGAAAAAGTGTTTTTTTGGCCAAATTTTGAGGTTTGCAAAGGATTCTGGGTAACAGAACCTAGTGAGAACTCCACAAGTCACCCTATCTTGGATTCCCCTAGGTGTCTAGTTTTCAAAAATCCACAGGTTTGGTAGGTTTCTCTAGGTGCTGGCTGAGCTAGAGGCCAAAATCCACAGCTAGGCACTTTCGAAATACCACATCAGTTTTCAATGTAAAAATGTGATGTGTCCCTGTTGTGTTTCCTGTCGTGGGCATTAGGCCTACCCACTCAAGTGAGGTACCATTTTTATCGGGAGACTTGGGGGAACACAAAATAGCAGAACAAGTGTTCTTGCCCCTTGTGCTTCTCTAAATTTGTTCCTTCCAAATGTAGGGCAGTGTGTAAAAAAATTACATCTATTTGAGAAATGCCCTGTAATTCACTTGCTAGTATGGGGATGTACAAATAACCACTGCTCCTCAACACCTTATCTTGTGCCCATTTTGGAAATACAAAGGTTTTCTTGATACCTGTTGTTCACTCTTTATATTTCAGCAAATTAATTGTTGTATACCTGGTATAGAATGAAAAACCCATTGTAAGGTGCAGCTCATTTATTGGCTCTGGGCACCTAGGGTTCTTGATGAACTTACAAGCCCTATATATCCCCGCAACCAGAAGAGTCCAGCAGACGTAACAGTATATTGCTTTCACAAATTTGACATTACAGTAAAATGTAGAGAAAAATAGCTGTTTTTTCAGCTCAATTTCAATATTTTTTAATTTCAGCTGTTATTTTCTGTAGGAAAACCTTGTAGGATCTACACAAATTACCCAGAATTTTGTCTACTTTGCAGAAGTGTTTAGCTTTCTGGGATCCAGCATTGGTTTCACACTCATTTCTGTCAGTAACTGGAAGGAGGCTGAAAGCAGAAAAAATAGTAAAAATTGGGTATGTCTCAGTAAAATGCCAAAATTGTGTTAAATAATTGGGTTTTCTGATTCAAGTCTGCCTGTTCCTCAAAGCTGGGAAGTTGGTGATTTTAGCACTGCAAACCCTTTGTTGGTGCCATTTGCAGGGAAAAAAACACAAGCCTTCTTCTGCAGCCCTTTCTTTCCATTCTTTTGAAAAACATTAAGGCCCGTATTTATACTTTTTTTTTCGCCGCATTTGCGTCGTTTTT
Source organism: Pleurodeles waltl (assembly GCF_031143425.1). NCBI lineage: Eukaryota > Metazoa > Chordata > Amphibia > Caudata > Salamandridae > Pleurodeles > Pleurodeles waltl. Next base: position 49,739,143 of record NC_090440.1, on the reverse strand, counting down.
TGACGCAAAAAATGCGCAAACTTGCAAAATAGCATTGTGTTTTGTAGGTTTGCGCCGTTTTGCGTCAAAAAGCGGCGCAAATGCGGCGCTAAAAAAAGTATAAATACGGGCCTAAATTCCCGCTGTATTTTGGCTAGTTTCTTTCTCTCCTTCAGGAGAACCCACAAAGTCTGGGTACCTCTAAAATCCCTAGGATGTTGGAAAAAAATGACGCAAATTTGGCGTGGGTAGCTTATGTGGACAAAAAGTGATGAGGGCCTAAGCGCGAACTCCCCCAATAGCTCAAAAAATGCTTGCCACCAGAGGGGGAAAAGGCCTGGCAGCGAAGGGGTTAATATTACATATAAATATATACTTATATAAACATACACACAAAAATACATATGTGCGTATATGTTTATATATACTAATGTATATTATACCATCTTTATTAAAATATATTTTACATTACATTACATTTTGTGTAGTTTTCCAATTTACTAATATAAAAAAAACATACATATATATGTATATATATTGTATAAATATATGAAGCCTAAAAATGTAACAAATCAAATACAAAAAACTAAATAACATACCAAAATTAAGAAAAACTAATTTACTAAAAATATTAGAATATATACATATTCACAATATAAAAGTAAACAAATAATCAAATAATAATATTACATAAATGTAAACAATAATAAAAAAATAAAAATAGCCTTAAAGTCTGGGAATATTAAATACACCATTCTCACTCCAAACTGTGCAGTAGAGGAGAAAGCATTATGTTTTGTAGGGATCAAAAATACTACTCCGACTCTGGTCTGTGCAACAGTAGGGAAAGCGTTTGACTTTGGAGGGGTAAAATGTACTATTTCCACTCCAGTCTGTGCAACAGTAGGGGAATCGTTGCACTTCTGAGGTGCAGAGTAATGCAGAGTGACTGGCGCTGCATTACATATTCCAGGTTTACTAAGCCACGCAGGGCCTCACAAGGTGGCTTTGTCTGGCTTGGTAATTCTGTTTAAGGATTATGCTGCCCTTTTGTCACCTTGCGTGAAATAAGGGCAAGAAAATCATTTGATAAACCTGGATCCTACTGATTACTGCTGCAAAGTTACAATGGTTTATGAACCTAGTTCAAAGTACTGTTCGTTCCCAAGGGTCTACAAATGAGCTGACATTGGATCTAGGAACTTTTTCTTCGCCATAGATGAGGACCTGCAGGTATGGCCAGTGCTTTGGAATGCTTTGGAGCTTTAAACCTTGGCATGTTTGGGGGATGACACAGCTCTCACAATGAGGGATCACTGTTCAGTCATTGTGTCACTGGAGGAGGAAAAAACAGGTTGTTGCAATATCGAGCAATAATTTGCCAGTCAGGGCAATAACATTATTCGACAATGCTTTGTAGGAGTAAACCTTGGAGGGAGGAGACGACTTTGGAGGCTGGTACTTTTCGTCCCCAGGGTGTGCATGGCAAGACTCCCCATGCAATGGGTCTACGAGAGGTATGCACTAGGCCTATCCTGAGTCACTAGTTGTTGTTCTCCTAAAGTGGACTGGCCTACAAACCACTATATAAGTGATATATGGAAGGGCCTTGGACCTGTTGTGGACATGATGCTCTGCAAGATGCCTTTGTAAATGAGTATAGTCAATGGACTTAATAGATAGGTTGGGCAAGGGCTGGCTTTAGCACTGGAGGCGCCCAGAGAGACAGACTTTGTTGGCATCCCCGCATGACCCTTTACGGGTTCCCTTACTATCACTCTCTAATGGTGCCCCTCATCTCTCCATAGCCCATCTCTCACACATATTTCAATTGCTTTATACCTTTAATCATGCCAGTGTAGGGTGTCAGAGTTCTTTACATTACACCCACATTATACAGAAACAATGACTCATACGTTTGTAAATCAGTGTACCTGGAATGTTACATAAGACAAAAGAGGACCTCCAGGTGTAGGAGTCACATGACTACCATACTGGTAAGTAGTATATTTTAGGAGTGCTTGGTCTGGAGAATCACAAACTCAGGATTTAAAACATAACGCTGAGATTGGGGTTGCCTTTACTATGAAGAATGTACTTGTACCCAGATTAGCCCTTTTTATTAACGTTAGGATAATGAAAGACAGGGGGAAGAAGCATAACTTCTAACTTATACCTTGCAGTATGCATGCAGCTCTTTGATGACAGCCCATAGCTCACTGTGCATTTTTAGAAGGGTAACTTATCAAGTGCAGGTAACAATCTCTGTGACAAAGCAGTAGCCCATTGAACTATTTCCGCAAAATACATTTCTGTAATCTGCATGGTACACGTTCTTTGCAGCAGGCACGTTAACCATCTGCACTAATTTATGATTAGTCAAAACTGCCATTAGATAAAACACTCTCCAGCAAGTACGTTAATCGCCAGAGCTATCTTGACATTATTTTGTTTTCTGGAAATCGCTGGACACACAAGGAGCTCTGCAGCATCAGGAATGTGGAATTCCTATAGCCTGACACCCAGGACACCTTGTTTAGGGTCAAGGACAACACGTTTTCCTGTCTGTTATGTCCTCAAGACACGTAGGCCCAACCTCCTGCAGTACAACCCCTTTGGCTGCAAGTTTACAGTACATTAGAGATCAAAGAAGGGCATTGTCTGCAGTTAAAGTAATGTTTGTGTTCATATATTAATTGCTGTTCAAAACTTGTATTTATGGTACATTAATGCAGAGCCTTTATTATTAGGGTGAACAATCCAAGGAAATGTTGGAATCCTTGGACTGCACAGTATAGAAAAGTGTACACATGTTTGCAAAGTTTAACATTCTGAGGATACGCATACTGCTCCCATAATGTTCTCTAATTAGATGCAAATATTTGTGAAATCCTGTAAGCAAGATTGATAATTTTTTGCTTTTAAAATAAATTGTTAAAAAATGCAACTAGGATAAAAAATGTTTTGCTAAACTACTAATTTTAGGTATCATTTCTTTGAAGTATCTTAAAGTAAAATGTGTTGATGCATGCTAGTATCCCCCAAAAACCTTTCATAATGAAAAATCACAGTAACAAGTTTTAACAGGATTATGGAATACATGACAATAAACAAGCATTGGCAAAGCCAAAAGGTCTGACATTTGTGGTCAGCCTTTTGGTTTTGTCATTTTTTTTTACATGGTGCACCTTCATAGCTGTGGGAGCTACCTCACCCTCACAATTATAATAAACACTGGAAAAAATAATAATTTCTCCGAAAGCACATGTTGTCACAACTTTCCTGGCACTGAATAAAACTACTGTTTGTGCTGATATGCTCCTTATGAAAGGGTAAAATGCCATGACTCACAGTGAAGCCGGTCAATTTATAGAGAAAGAGATAGAATTTTAATCAAAACAAAAGGGCTTAGTTAACACCAGACCTAATTAGGGGCCAGATTCTTAAAGAAAATCACAAAAGTGGATCCATGGTATATGTCCTTGATTAGTGCATATGCACAGCTTTGTTGAATTCACAAGAATTTACAGAAGTAGGCCAGGTAATCGTACTCCTAAAAATATTTGTGAACTGCATTTTAGCATGAAAGTTCACTTTCCCTCCAACTACTTTTTTTCTCAACCTTGAAAGAAAGTTTACTTCTGCTCTTGTAAGGAGTACATTTCCAATCTTTCTCAGAAAAGGAAAATATTAGAGAATGGCTGATGAAAACTCCTAAAACATGCAAGTTAGGAGCTATGGCCACAGGCTCAAAAGGGCATTCCATCCCTGGAACTTATAGTTATCGCTACCACCAGCCCAGTATGTTGATCTGCAGAAAGGTGGCAACATAAAGAAATTGATAGTATTAAAATCCTACTATAGTATGAGCCCAGGCCTAATCAGAGAGGCTATAATAAGAACACTTCTATAATGAAATTGATGCCATAATTTGTTGCCGCACTACGTGGCACCAAAGAGACAAGTGGATTTTTTTACCGAGCAAGTAGATTCATGAAGCAACCTGTCCCATTGACAGTTAGATATGTTATTGAATTCCACACACCTGAGCAGGTTAATTTAAATCTATAAAAAGCTTCTAAACACAGCTCCCTTTAGCTTAGCGCCTGGTGCATTTACACGGGTCGCACCACCCTAAAGCTGGCTCTGGTTTGGATCACTACATAGTGCAAACAATTCTTTTGCGGGTCTGGGCATCAGATAGATGACTGGAAAGTCCTGTATGCTGGTTGCATCTTTGGCAATCACCAAAGCTCCGACAATGCCCTGATATATGAATCTTTTAATGCCCAATTATCCAAATATTCTCTAGAAAGATTCAAACCATACGCCTTGTACTGTACATGTGCAATCATTCCATTTAAATTCCTAGACATCCATAGTTCTTCACTGTGGGGAAGCCACAGGACCCTGGAGCACCTAACCTGGAAAACTCTGAGTGAGATACAAACTAGGATATCTATATATTATCCTGATCCTCTACTCTGCTCCTTGTGTCAAACCAATTCCATTATGTTTGCACTGACAAAAGTCTTACCAAAATACAAAAGCATACAAAATATTCATTGTACGTACATAAAAATGGTATACAAATTATTTAAAATGTTTGTTTAAATCGCAATGCAATGCATCATTTAGCTTAAACTATATAGTTACAAGTACTTACCATTTATCAAGTAAACCATTACTAGAAGCTAGTAAATTATATGGCACTTGCTAGATTAGAAAAGGTAACACATGTGGGTCTAACTCTCAGTGGTTATTTCATGTGTCCCTTCTTTATTCCCAAACTGTCTATACATATTTGGCCATTGCAGAGAATGATATAACACAGACGTCTGACTGCATAACAAGAATGCCTTGGAGCAAGAAGAGAGATTAAAAGAAAAGAGGGGTTTTAAGCAATTGGGCGTCAATATTCATAAAATGGACAGAACAAGAGCAAGGGTCCTTCTAGATAAGATCCCCCTTACAGGTTCACCCTCCTCTAATGAACCTACCCATTGCCTAATAAGGGAGCCAAGAGGAGGGCACCTTAGCCGTCTAAAGCTGAACTCTGAAAAAACGGAAGTCCTCATCCTCGGCAACACCCCGTCCGCCTGGGACGACTCCTGGTGGCCCACGGCCCTCGTCACCGCACCGACCCCCACAGACCACGCCCGCAACCTCGGCTTCATCTTGGACCCTCTTCTCACCATGACCAAGCAAGTCAACGCCGTGTCCTCCGCCTGCTTCCTCACCCTCCGCATGCTCCGCAAGATCTTCCGCTGGATCCCCGCCGACACCAGAAAAACCGTGACCCACGCCCTCGTCACGAGCCGCCTGGACTACGGCAACACCCTCTACGCCGGGACCACAGCCAAACTCCAAAATCGCCTGCAACGCATTCAAAACGCCTCGGCCCGCCTCATCCTCGACATACCCCGCAGCAGCCACATCTCCGCACACCTGAGACACCTGCATTGGCTCCCAGTCAGCAAAAGGATCACCTTCCGACTTCTCACCCACGCACACAAAGCCCTCCACGACAAGGGACCGGAATACCTCAACAGACGCCTCAGCATCTACGTCCCCACCCGCCTCCTCCGCTCCTCTGGCCTCGCACTCGCTGCTGTCCCTCGCATCCGCCACTCCACGGCGGGTGGGAGATCTTTCTCCTTCCTGGCGGCCAAGACCTGGAACTCCCTCCCCACCAGCCTCAGGACCACCCAGGACCACTCCGCTTTCCGGAGACTCCTAAAGACCTGGCTGTTCGAGCAGCGATAACCCCCCCCCCTTTTCCCCTAGCGCCTTGAGACCCACACGGGTGAGTAGCGCGCTTTATAAATGTTAATGATTTGATTTGATTTAATTAGACTCCGGGTACAAGGATGACATCTCAGGCGCATGGCTCGACTGAGATGCTGTTTGTATCCAGGACTAGCTTGTTGACAAGTACAGGCATAAACAAGGGTGTGACATAACCTTAATCAGGATAGTTTGCATTTGCAATGACCACCTTTAAAGCCTGTTCTTCATCATCAGGCTAAAGGACCACTAACCAATTGAAGGTGGTCCCTACAATTGTCATGCAGAAGAGTCTACCACATGCACCAAGGAGCAACAAAATAACCTGCTTGTGCCGCCACACCAGTGGGAGGTGGGGAAGGCAGGATTGAAGGGAAAAAGAAGAAATGCAATGACAAAGAACCATGGGCCTGGAGGGCGCATTACGGTGGATCCTGGTAGACAATGTGGCCCAGGATGTAGGGGTTGTGGCTTAGGGGATAGAGCTGCTGACTTTGAAACTTGGGGACCCTGCTTAGAATCTGGCCTCTGCTGGCGGTGGCTTGGCTCAACATAGTGTGGTTCTGGGTGAATCACTTCCTCTCCATGTGCCTCAAAAAATTGTGAAACGTATTGTGCCAGTGGTATTTTTGTTGTCTCCACTTTATTTGCATGATCAGATAGTCCCCCGTTCCCCCAACTAAAGTGCAGTCCTCCCTTGCTTTCTAGCTAGGATGGCCTTTATAAATACTAGCAATTACTTACAAATATACATTCGGACGCTCCTTGTGCTGTTCTGGTGATTGAGATATCACAGCTTACACTTGTCCTACAGTGCTTTGAAAGAAGACAAGGAGAGTGCTTTCACTATCTGAGAGAATCCCTACACAAGCGACGTGTGTAACTTTTAGTATGAGGTTAAGGGCCAGATGTAGGAAAGGTTTTTCACGTCGCAAACAGATAATTTTGCTGTTTGCAACGTGCAAAACCCACATCGCGATGCCCAATTCCCGTTTTGCGAGTTGGTAACCTGGTTACCAACTCGCAAAATGGGACTGCGAGTCGCAATTAGCAAGGGGCGCCCCTTCCTAATTCCGAGTCGCAGCGCGATGCTGCATTGCTTTGTGACCGCGAACGCGGTTGCAAAGCAGTCGCAGTTACCACCAGTGTCACACTGGGACCCCGTCCCCTTTGTGAATGGCATGGAAAGTTTTTTTTTTCAGAGCAGGCAGTGGTCAAACTGAAACGTTTCATTTTTCATTTTGTAATGCTCCTCGTTTTCCTTTAAGGAAAATGGGCTGCATTACAAACACAAAAAAACTGCTTTATTTAAAAGCAGTCACAGACATGGTGGTCTGCTGTCTCCAGCAGGCCACCATCCCTGTGAGTGCTGCGAGTCGCAAGGGGGTCGCAAATTGAAACCCACCTCATTAATATTAATGAGGGGGGCCTTTGCGACCCCCTTGCGAGTCGCAGATGGTGTCAGGGACACTATCCTGCATCCGGCATTGCGAGTCGCAAATTGCGAGTCAATCTGATTCGCAATTTGCGAGTCGCAATTCAGGACATTCGTACATCTGGCCCTAAATTCCTAAACCCCTCTCTTATAGGACTATGAGGCTAAGAGAATACATTTTATGATGACTTTATGACTTTCAAGGTACAACTTCCAAAGACAGTAATTTGACAACTTATGTAGCCCTAGCCATCCACGGAATTACCACTTGGCACTAAAAGTGTTATCTGTTCAGTGGGACTTGATCTGCAGCACTGAGAGAATGAAACTCTGAGTCGACCTTCCTGGAAATGGAGCCCTCTAGCCTGTACGTTACACACATTTCTGCATCAGCCACCGAACCCACTGAGCTATCTTTGCAGGCAGCTTGGCTCTTGGCTGATCACTAAAGACACCATTGATTTCTGTGGATGTTTTTCAGAGACTAATGAACTTCGTTAAAGAGAGGCAAGCGGATTGAAAAAGTGACCACCACAGAGGTCAGCAGGGACCAAGGAATGAGAAGCCTTAAGAGCTTTAGATCAACAAGGCTCAATAAAGATATTTTTCAGAAGGTCACGTGGTCTCCGCTTGAAAGCAGACATCTTTCATCTTGTTCAAAGCAGGCTGAGTGAGGTGAAAAAGGCAAGGATCGAAGGTCAGCAGGGTCATCCATCGATCCTTATCTCATTCTCCTGCTTCCGCTTCAAGGCACTATATAACAAGAGGCACTTACCAACAACAGAAGACTGCTTCTGCAAGTGAAAAACACATTTGTAGGGGGAACGTGACCTTAGGGATCGAACACTAAAGAAACTGTGCGACAAAATCACCAATACTGTATAGAGCACAGAAGAGAGAAGGCTGAGGTCAATGTGGTGGGGGGAAAGTGGCGCAGGAAAGAACGAATCTGATCAAGGTCTTGTGACTATTTTCTGCTCCAGAATGTCCCTATACTAACTGGGTGGTCTTACCAGAAAATGTCTCATTCAAGAGAGTTTCTGCATAAAGTCTGCAGTCTCACACAGCCAAAATAATATAAAACTCGGTAATGTGAAACTTCAAAAACATTCACGCAACACAACGTTTGGGACTTATTAAAAAACTGCAATTAAAAATGTGCCCTGGCCTACAATTAAGTTCTGAATAAGAGTATTTTAAACATTCATGCAACCTGGTTGATGTTACTGTTTATCAAAGGATTAAGGGTCTTGTCTTCTTAGTCAGTCAGATGTGGCTCATGTTTCCTTCAAATCACTGAATGTGACCAACAATGTAGTCAGTTACCTTGATACACCTCTACGAAGCCTCCATAAATACGTTCTGCAATTAAATACTTTTTAAATTGCTTTTAGAATTAAAGGTTGCACCAAAACTTTCTCTCAGATTTAGTGCTACTAGCTACCTAATGTCCCAACACTGCCCATGAGATCTCTGACAAGGGTACAAGGTATGCACAATATTCCCCCAAGTCAAACCAAATAGGCGCCATCACTCAGTTGTTCCTAAAATACGGAATTCTTGGACAGGTAATGCCTCTGTTGAGAAACATCTTTAATACAGACACATAATGGAGTTTTTTTTTATTTACTCTATATGATGACGATGATAATTAAACTTTAAAATACAGTGCTACATAACTCAATTTCAAATGTTTCAAAATAGGACATTATGCTCCAGATCAGAGCACCATGGATGTCCTTCCTAAGATCCATCATTGCGCCCTACGAGCCTAGACCCTTGAAGAACTGACTTCCCTCCAACTTTGCATGTTCAAACATTTCTTTAAATTATGTTCGACCATGATCATAAATACCTGACGTCTCTGTCTATAGCAGGCTCGTGCTCCACTCTCTTCTCAAAGATAGTCAATTCACTCTGCATCTAGAAAGATATTCCCAGGGTAGACTGGGACCGACAATAGGCCCCAGGCACCAAAATAAAAGTGGCCCCCATTAGCCAATCAGAGAGCTAAACAAGTATTTGCAATGAAATGGGTCTCGTGTTTGCTCGCGTTAGAGCTATTAGCGTTGTAAACTCCTAACCGGACTTTTCTTGCCACATAAATTGAAAATGAAAAGTAATACAGTTTCACATAAGCGAACCGATTCAAAGCACCACGGCATCAGCGTGAAGCAGCACATAAAAGGAAAAAGAAGTTCGCTCGCAGTCAAACATATTGGCAAAAGTGTAATTAGTCATGTAACAGGGTCGATGTCCAGGGCAGTAACCAAACCGCCTCAGGGAGGGACAAACGTAAAGCAGTTACCAACGAAATTAAATGATTTTTGAAAGGCAACCCCTCGAAGAGTGATAGTGAATGGCGTGCGGTGGGCATGGTTAAAAGGCCAGATACATACCAACAAATCGGAAAAGCAGCGCTTGCGTGCTGCTATACCTAAAAACTTTGTGCATAGCAGCGGTTCTTAAACTTTTGACTTCTGAGAACCCCCTCTAACTACTAACTACTGGAAACCAGGGAGCCCAAGCAATGTCTGCAACTGGAACCACTGATTGGCTTAATTCTGCTGGATCTGTTTATACCACTATGTTATTATCTGTATATCTAGTGGTGGGGTTGATAATGGTGGGATTGCAGTTAGCTTATAACGTCCTCTTTTGACTGTTATTTATCATTATTATTTTTTTAAATATAGTATGAACTCTGTTGAGATAATTTTATTGCTGGATTTCGTTTTTGCTGGTTTTGGTACCCTGGGCACTTTTACACTGCTGATCATTGCTAAAGTGCAAGTGCTTCCTGTGTAAATTGGGATTATGATTGGTTATCCATGATTGGCATATTTTTTACTAGTAAGTCCCTACTATAGTGCACCATGTGTGCCCATGGCCTGTAAATCAAATGCTACTAGTAGGCCTGCAGCACTGATTGTGCCACTCACATAAGAAGCACTGTACACGTCTCAGACCTGCCATTGCACTGTCTGTGTGTGCACTTTTAAACTGCCATATCGACCTTGCAAGTGCACCCACTTGCCAGGCCCAAACCTTCCCTTTTAGTACATGTAAGGCACCCTTAAGGTAGGCCAAAGTTTGCCAATGAGCAGGGTGCAGTGTATTCAAAAGGTAGGATATGTACTAGTGTTTTTTACATGTCCTGATAGTGAAATACTGCCAAATCTGTTGTTCATTATTGCAAGGCCTATCTCTCCCAAAGGTTAACATGGGGATTGCCTTGAAATATCTCTTAAGTGTAATTTCCCATTGGGAGCAGCTAGAGATTTGAAGTTTGGGGTCTCTGAACTCACAATTTAAAAATACATCTTTTAGTGAAGGTGGTTTTTAAACTGAGTGTTTGAAAATGCCACTTTTAGAAATACATTTTCTTGCTTAACCCTTCTGTGCCTCTGCCTAGCTTTGGAATACACACCTGGGTCAAATCAAATCATTAACATTTATAAAGCGCGCTACTCACCCGTGCGGGTCTGAAGGCGCTAGGGGAAAAGGGGGGGATTATCGCTGCTCGAACAGCCAGGTCTTTAGGAGTCTCCGGAAAGCGGAGTGGTCGTGGGTGGTCCTGAGGCTGGTGGGGAGGGAGTTCCAGGTCTTGGCCGCCAGGAAGGAGAAAGATCTCCCACCCGCCGTGGAGCGGCGGATGCGAGGGACAGCAGCGAGTGCGAGGCCAGAGGAGTGGAGGAGGCGGGTGGGGACGTAGAAGCTGAGGCGTCTGTTGAGGTATTCCGGTCCCTTGTCGTGGAGGGCTTTGTGTGCGTGGGTGAGAAGTCGGAAGGTGATCCTTTTGCTGACTGGGAGCCAATGCAGGTGTCTCAGATGTGCGGAGATGTGGCTGCTGCGGGGTACGTCGAGGATGAGGCGGGCTGAGGCGTTTTGAATGCGTTGCAGGCGATTTTGGAGTTTGGCTGTGGTCCCGGCGTAGAGGGTGTTGCCGTAGTCCAGGCGGCTCGTGACGAGGGCATGGGTCACGGCTTTTCTGATGTCGGCGGGGATCCAGCGGAAGATCTTGCGGAGCATGCGGAGGGTGAGGAAACAGGCAGAAGACACGGCGTTGGCTTGCTTGGTCATGGTGAGAAGAGGGTCCAAGATGAAGCCGAGGTTGCGGGCGTGGTCTGTGGCAGTCGGTGCGGTGCCGAGGGCCATGGGCCACCAGGAGTCGTCCCAGGCGGACGGGGTGTTGCCGAGGATGAGGACTTCCGTTTTTTCAGAGTTCAGCTTTAGGCGGCTGAGCCTCATCCAATCTGCAACCTCCTTCATACCCTCTTGTAGGTTGGTCTTAGCGCTGGCGGGGTCCTTGGTGAGGGAGAGTATAAGTTGGGTGTCGTCGGCATAGGAGGTGATGATGATGTCGTGCTTGCATACGATGTTGGCGAGGGGGCTCATGTAGACATTGAAGAGTGTCGGGCTGAGTGATGAGCCTTGAGGCACGCCGCAGATGATCTCGGTCGGTTCTGAGCGAAACGGAGGGAGGTAAACTCTTTGGGAACGGTTTGCGAGGAAGAAGGCGATCCAGTCCAGGGCCTGGCCTTGGATCCCGGTGGAGCGGAGGCGGGTGATTAGGGTGCGGTGACAGACGGTGTCAAAGGCAGCCGAGAGGTCGAGAAGAATGAGGGCGACTGTTTCACTGTTGTCCATCAGGGTTCTGATGTCGTCTGTGACTGAGATGAGGGCGGTTTCAGTGCTGTGGTTGGTTCGGAATCCGGTTTGTGAGGGGTCGAGCAGGTTGTTGTCTTCCAGGAAGGTGGTCAGCTGTTTGTTGACGGTCTTCTCTATTACTTTGGCTGGGAAAGGCAGAAGAGAGATGGGGCGGAAGTTTTTCAGGTCGCTCGGGTCAGCCGTAGGTTTCTTTAGTAGGGCGTTGACTTCGGCGTGTTTCCAGCAATCGGGGAAGGTAGCAGAAGAAAAAGAAGAGTTGAAGACGGTCTGGAGGTGCGGGGCGATGATGTCGTCGGCTTTGTTAAAGATGAAGTGCGGGCAGGGGTCCGAAGGGGTGCCGGAGTGGATAGAGTTCATGATGGATTTGGTTTCTTCCGTGTTGATGTAGGTCCAGTTGTTGAGGGTGATGGCCGGGGATGCGGGTTCGGTGGTGTTTGGTTGGGTCTGGTGTCCGAAGCTGTCGTGGAGGTCGCTGATCTTGCGATGGAAGAAAGTGGCGAGGGATTGGCACAAATCCTGT